>NW_019154086.1:88011898-88428854 GCF_002288905.1 Enhydra lutris kenyoni | reverse complement strand
TCACAGACCTGTACCCCTGGGGATAAAAATATATGTTTATAAAAAAATAAAATAAAATAAAAATTCTATTGTTGTAACTAGGAAATTATTTAATCAATCTAGTTCACATAGAACAGTGGTTTTTTTGTTACAAGGTCAAAATATTCTGGATCATGTAACTTATAAAATCTAACAAATATGTACTGCAAATTCCTATGAAGGAGTTTTTTTTTAGGGTTCTGCTTTTTTTATGGTTCTTGCTTATAATTCTGCAGCTTTAATCACAGACACCATAATTAGTTCTGTTCTTAAATACTAGGTCTTTGTAAACACAACAACATACCTTTGAAAGCTGTGTGAAAACAGGGTGTGCAGCGCTTGAAGGGAATTCTGCTCTAGCCAATGTGTTTTATCACCTGGCTTGGATAAGCAGTCAGGTTATACCTCATGTTAGAAAGGTTTTGAAAATTAGAACAGAAGTTATAATTAGGTTTTACTTGAATCCCCTACACTGTGCAATTATAAAACAATGAGCTAGATAAATGAGATTACATTCCTACTTTTATTCTAAATATCAATATTAGACATTTATCATGAGACCCTTTAAAAGCCTCTACTTTTAAAATAGACATGGTGATGGATGACTTAAATCCAGAAAATAGCAGACCCTAAAAGCAAGATAAACCACAAGGAATTACTTTCTTTCAGTTTAAGAAAGCTGAGACCTCTTAACAAATCAGTAGATGATGTATTACAATGATTTTTATATGAATATACTGTTTCTACCATTTGAACTGGTTGTATCACCTATAAACTAAAATATAGATAAGTTTATCGAAAGCTTTTTCTAAAGGTGGTTCAGTAGCATCTTGTTAATAGAGAAAGAGCCAACCCTTTGGTGTTTGTAATGCTAGTTAGGAATTGTTCAGGAATAAATGAAGCTTTGATAGGTTATGTTGCACATAAATAGTATATTCATTGGAAGACGGTAATATTAGGCCTATTTTAAATTTAGCCCTTTATTACTCATAATCTGCCACTGTGAATGTTTTTACTCTTCTCTAGTAAGCTTGCTACAAATCTTGAGAGTGATTATTATATAACAGAAAGTTCTCTAGCTGATGCTCTCAGGTTTTCCCTTCCACATCAGAGGAATGGGGAAGTTTTTTATACTAAAAACAAACAAATGAACAAAACCTAAATTAAAGGTCAGCAAAGAAAATCAAACTCTCAATATAGGGGTGCTAAAACTTGAAGGACAGTCAAACACAGATTATGATGCTTCACATGGATATTTACTATATGGGTTTACTGACGTTGATGTTTGTGGGGAAGCTGCACCCTACTCACCAGGTACTTCACATTCAGGAACTTCTGTGTCAAGAGTTTCACTATCTGGACTTTGGGCTACATCAGGACAGAAGTGATTGTGGTGGCAAATGGTTTGCTAAAAAAGTACTAGTTATGTGAAAGTGGGGTGAGGGCTGACAAGTCTAAAAAGTCTAGAAAGGCAAAGGATCACTTCAGTGATGTAGGCCAGGGGAAAAATGAATTTTCTAATTTTATAGGTCTCAGCAAGCAGGAAATAAACTCTATAAGCTTGAACCTTGAATGATCTAGTATTACTAATACTAGATAATCAGCAAGTGTGCTGACAAGGTATTTGATAAAATTCAACACCCATTTTAAATAGAAATTCTCAGTAAAATGTAGTAGATGAATGTTATAAAGTGGCAAAATATATCTACTTCAACCTAAAATATAGAATTGTTCCCATATTAATTAAAGGAAAAACAAATTTGATATTATGGCTGTTCCTTAACCTTCACTAGTGATATGTGAAAGTACTTGTTTTTCTACATCCTTATTAAAAGAATGCCAAACAGTTAGGTAAGGAATTGTAGGAGAGTTTTAATTTGCTATTATCAAGTGAAAAATGATGTTTAGCATTTTTCATATTTAGAGTAATTTTCCTTTCTGTGGACTCTATACTTACAACTTCCTCTACCTGGTTGTTGGGCTTCTTGATTTGTAAGAACTCTTTAATGAGCTCAAAAAATTATTATTATTTTTAAATCTGTCTTGTGACTTTTTTTTATGGTAGTTTTGCTATCCTAACCTTTTTTTAGGAATTGGAATTTATCAATTATATTTTTAATGACTTCTGGGTGTTGTTTTTGCTTTGAAATGGCATCCACACCCCCTAAGTACTAGCCAATGCAAATAGAAAAGATAACAATAATATAAATATAATATTTTTGAAGAGAATGTAAAATTATTATATTATTATATTATTTGTTGACTTCAATATTTTATACTTGGAGAATCTTGAAAAAACAACTAAACAAGTACAGATTTAAAGAATTCAGAAATATATCTGAATATAAAACTAATATACAGATATCAATAGCCATCATATATATAATACACTAGTTAGAGGCTATAAGAGAAGAAAATTCCATACTTAAGTTAACCACTAAATAAAATATAATACCCAGGAATAACAAGAAATATGCATGATATATATAAAAAGAACTTTAAGATGGTACTCTGGAATGTAAGATGTGTCTTAAACAAATGCAATGGAGGACCAAAAATAAATAAATAAATAAAATAAATTAGTCTCTAAATCTAAAACAATCCCAATAAAAATATTAGAAATTTGAAACTTTTATTATAAAGTTTATATGGCAAAACAAAAGAGAAAAGGGAATTGGAAAATGGAGATAAAAAGACCAATGGACTCTGAAAAACAATCTGAGGGTTTTGAAGGGGCGGGGGGTGGGTGGAAGGGGGGAACCAGGTGGTGGGTATTAGAGAGGGCACGGATTGCATGGAGCACTGGGTGTGGTGCAAAAACAACGCTGAAAAGAAAAAAAAAAAGACCAATTCGATATAAACACTTCTTTCACACACTTTTTATTTAATGTTGATATTGGAGGCAGGGCTTTGAAATAGATATATGACAATGAAAAGGAATATAAAGTTTAAAAATAGGCCTATATTCATTTGAGAAATTAATACATGACAAACTGTCATTTCTAATTAGTAGAAATTGGGTAATCAAAAATTGGCATTGGGATAACAAGGTAGCAATCCTGAAAAAAAATTATGTTGGTGTTAAGCCTTATATCTTGCTCCTAATTAACTCCAGACTGAAATATTTAGGTTTATTAAAGGAAACCATAAAAATTCTAGGAAAAAATAGGAGTTTGTTTATTTACGTATTTATTATTTAGTAATTCATCACTTACATATAACACCTAGTGCTAATCGTAAATGCCTTCCTTTTAAAAGAAAAAGTTATTTAAATACAATTTAGTTTAACACATAGTGTGTTATTAGTTTCAGGGATAGAATGGGATCAGCAGGGGACAAACCATAAGAGACTCTTATCTCACCAAACCAACTGAGGGTTGCTGGGAGGTGGGAAGGTAGGGAAAGGGTGGTTGGGTTATGGACATTGGGGAGGGCATGTGCTATGGTGAGTGCTGTGAATGTGTAAGCCTGATGATTCACAGACCTGTACCCCTGGGGCAAATAATGCATTATATGTTAATAATAATAATTTAAAAAGAATTTAATGATTCATCAGTTGCATATAACACCCAATGCTCATTACATCAAGTGCCATCAATATCCATCACTCACTCAGCCCATGGGAAAAAAAGTTTTTAAAAAATGATGAAATGTAGATGGTTTTCAAAGCAAAAAATAAATAAATGGATTTCAGTTCCCATAAAAAGTTCTGCTTAGCAATAACCACCCAAAAGAAAGTCAAAAGACATTAAAAATTGAGGAAGGATATTTGAACTCATTGATAATGCTGTTGCAAATCAAGAAGAATTCCAATAACCAAGAAAAAAATGAGCGAAAGATGTGAGCAGAAAAGAAATCACAAATGATTTTTAAGCATGAAAACATTCTCAATAACACTTGTCAGAGGATAATTACAAATTAGAACTATTCTGTTGTGCTATTTGCATTTAGAAGTTTGGCAAATACCCAAAATCTTAATCATCCACTATGCTGGCAAAAATGTAAAAAACAAGCATTTTCGTATTTTATTTGTGAAGGTTTAAATTGGTATAATTCCTTAGAAGGATAGCTTGTCAATATCTAGCAAAATTAAAAATGTGCATAAGTTTTGATGCAGCAGTTCCACTTCTAGGGCTTTATGCTTTGCCTAAGTGTGTTTCTAGGTGAAATTATATATGTACCAAGCTATTCAGTGAATAACTTTTTGCAAGGGTCAAAAGACTTAACACAATGTAAAGTCCATTCGCAGAGGATAGAGTAAAAATATTACACATATTCAAAAAGCCATTTAAAAGAATAAGGGAAAATTTTTTTCTTTGCTATACTGATATATGAAGAACTCCAACATTTGTTATTAAATAATCAATTTAGTGTAAATAGAGATTGTATTCTATCATTTATGTAAAAAGCAACAATAAAATAGGTAGTATCTTTTGAATTTTGAAATTTAAATACTAACTATTCAAATAATAAAAATTTAAGAATAATGTGAATATTGGACTTTATTATTCTTTAAAATAGTTCAGACTTTTTTCTTCTGAGACCCAAATTCCTTCTCTGTCCTCTTTTCCTCTTCCAAATACACAGCCTTTACTGGTTGAGGGGGTCTGGTGTTAAAAAATATGGTGTCACACAACGTTTCTTTTACTTTTTTACAATAAGGAATTCAACTCTAAATCAACATTATAAACTAGCCTCTGGATCTAACTTTGAACATCAATAAAACATTTATTCAGGTGCTGTATTGAACTATGTATAAACATTACTCTCTTTATCTCCCTTAGTAATTTTTTTTAAAAGAAGAGTTTTAAAAATTATAGTTCTCAGTGTGAGCCAAAGAAGGACATTTTAAGAATTTTCTATCCCATTTAACGGAGGGCCACTAAAAAAAAATATTCCTGCTGTATTACTTCTAGTTCTGGATTCCATAACATTAATAATTATGGAAAACCTTTAGGTTAATTTTAGAAAATATTTTCTCCAACTATACCCAATCTGGTTTTTGTTTTTGTTTTTTTTCCCTCATCAAATGCCTGCTCTTGCCTTTAGGTAAACCTATCCTAAGTCTCCCATTTAGATGACCACTGTTGAGATGTAGGCAAATGTGTTGCTTTTCCTACTTTCTTCACTGACTCTTCTATTTACTGTCTGAAGTATAGTAGGAGTAAAGAGATAGAATGTGAGGATTTATGGTATAACTCCAGTTTGAGCTTTTTTGTCTTTTTTTATATATTTTTTTACTTTTTCCAGTTTGAACTTTTAAAAATTGAAGTTTTTAATTATAGTTACCCAACAATAGAAGAGAGAAAAGTCTGAGACTAGAAAACAGAATGGGAGTAGGATGTTATATATACTAGGCATATTTTAAGCAAGAAAGGAGTAATGGAAGTGCTGAGCAACCTTCCAAATGATAAATTACCAGTTTGAAATGTTATGAATTCCCAGTATATGTTCATACCTAAATGGAAAAGAAACCTCACACTTTGAAAGGTTAAATACAAATTATTATTATACACTTTAATTGTCAATAGATAAACTACAGCAAACTATATATTATAAAATAATAGGCATACGAGTGAATGTCTCTGGAAGCTTTTGTTAAACCCTCATGTCATCTACCAGTGCTAATTATGTTTTTATTCTAATAATTAAAGTCGTTGTTACAACCACCAGTGGCTCAGCAATGTTTATTGAGGTTTTCCTTTGTGTTGGAGCCCTGTTACCAGAGGTGTAGCAATAAGTTAGAAATAGTTCTCTGGTAAGTTCTCTGGCTAACACTCGTGAAAACATGCATGTGTGCAGAGAAAATTATTGTTAAACATCCATAAAAAGAGTAAATTACAGAGTGAAATGCCAAGTAAAAGAATGATAAATGTCAGAAAAGAATAAGAAGAAAATTCTCTGAGGTGTTAAGTTTTGAGCCATGTTTTGAGGAAGGAATAACATAGAAAAAGATAAATGAAGGTCAATAACAGAAAAGAGGAGGACAGAGTCATTAATGGGAAGGACATGTAAAAAAGATAATTTTCAATTGTATTTCTATATGGTTTATTACAGCTTCACAAAACCTATTTACATTTTTCCCTTTCCTTGATGTAACCTAAATTTTTGCCTTTTACTGCACAATCTAATTTTTTAAAGACTTACGTATTTATTTTAGAGAGAAAAGAGTTTAGGGGGAGGGGTGGAGGGGGAGGGAGAGAAAATCTCAAGCAGGCTCCCTGCTGAGTGCAGAGACCTACCAGGGGCTCTGCAAGGGGTTTGATCCCAAGGTCCTGAGATCATGACCTGAGTTGAAGCCAAGAGGCAGACGCGTAGCTGACTGTGCCACCTAGGCACCCCTGTGCAATCTAATTTTTATGTGTCTTCTGAGTTTACTTTATAGGCTATCTAGGAGTTTATCACCTTACAAATAAATTACTGTTATTTCAAAAGTAACATAATGAGAATACTTCCATGCTTAAAAGTTTCTATATTTGAATAGCTTTTCATGATATTGTAGTATCAGAACTTGTTTGAAAAAGAAGTAATTTTTATAAAGATTTGATGAAGTTAAAGAATAAATATTTTTAAAGATTTATTTATTTATTTGAGAGAGAGAACAAGCAGGGGGAGGGGCAGAGGGAGAAGGAGAAGCAGACTCCCAGTGGAGCAGGGAGCCTGACTTGGGACTGGATCCCAGGACTCCAGAATCATGACCTGAGTCACCCAGGCACCCCAAAGAATAAATATTTTTAAAAGGGATCATTTGATAGAACCCCTTCTTGTTTTAAAAATAGCTCCATGATATGAAATTGTACTCAAAATTTCCTTAAGAATAGAAAGGACAACAAAGCCAGAGACCTCAGAGGACCAGAGAAACAATTATGGAAGGTGAATGAGAGCCAAACATAGGGGATGTTCATCCACGTTTAGACATCTGTGTGATACAGAGATACCTGGATAGTTTTCTTCATAGTCATTCTGCCATTTATGAATTTGCTAGACTTCCATGTTTTTAATTTAAAAGGCTGATTTGTATTTTCTTTACTGTCTTCTAGTCTTAGTAGTCTTCTAGCTTGTAACTACAACAGTTTGTAACTTCTAGTTTGTAACTGCAAAGTTATGTACAAAGTTTGGTGGGCTCGTCATACTTAACGTGTTTTGAAGAGAATAACCCCTCATGCTGTGTTTGCTTCATGTCAAGCTTAATCTGTTTCCTCTCTTCTCAGCTTTCTAAGGCTCACCCTGCTTAGAGGTTCTACTTAAGTTGTTTCTTCATATGTATCCCTAGACTGAATTTTTCCCTTATTTAGCAGAATCATTTTATACAGATTCTTTTAAAAATAGACTTTATATTTTAGAACATTTTTAGATGTTTGTGATGATTTGTGATGATTTGTGACAAGACTCAGTGAAAGGGACAGATAATTCTCATATACATCCTGCCCCCATTATCTGCATTGCCTCCACCACTATCTCCACTCTGCACAGTGGTACATTTATGATAACTGATTAACCCACAGTGACACATTATTACCCCAAATCCATATTTTACATTACGGTTCAAGAGTGAACCGTAATCTGGGTTTTGACAGATGATTAAAGATCCATCATTATAATACCATATAGAATAATTTCACTGCCCTAAAAATTTTCTGTGCTCTGACTATTCATTTCTCCCTCCCCACTAGCCCGTGAAAACCACTAATCTTTTTACTGTCCCCATAGCTATGCCTTTTTTGGAATGCCATATAGCTTAAATCTTACAATATGTAGCCTTTTTGGATTGGCTTCTTTCACTTAATATGTAATATGTGTTTAAGATGCCTTCATGTCTTTTCATGGATCAGTATGTTAGTTAATTTCTTTTTAGCACTGTATGTCTGAAATTACACAGTTTATTGATCCATTTACTTAGTGAAGGACATTTGGTGTTGTCAATGTTCTGGATCTTGGCCTAATAGAGGTGTAGTGGTATATCGTGATTAGTTTAATTTGCAATTCCTAATGACATAAGATGTTGAACATATTTTTCATATGCTTATGTGTTATCTGTATATCTTCTATGGTGATGTCTCTGTTGAAGTCTTTTGCTCATGTTTTAAGCAGGTTGTTCATTTTCTTTTTGTTGTGTTTCGAATTCTCTGTATATTTTAGACTAGTCCTTTATCAGATATTTGAAAATCTTTGCATATATTTTCTCCCAAACCGTGGTTTGTCTTCTAATTCTCTTTAGAGTGTCTTTTGCAGGGCAGAAATTTTTAATTTCAGTGCAGTACAATTTATCAGTTATTTCTTTCATGAATCATTCCTTTGGTCTTATATCTAAAAAGTCATCACAAAACTCAAAGTCATCTAGATTTTCTCTTATCTTCTAGGAGTTTTACATTTTATAGTAATGTCTATAATCCATTTTGAGTTAATTTTTGTGAAGGTTACAAGGCTTGGAGCCTTTTTCTTTTTTTTTTTTTTCCTGCATGCAGATGTCTAGTTGTTCCAGCACTATTGGTGGAAAAAAAGGTCTTTTCTCCATTGTATTATCTTTGTTCCTTTATCAAAGATCAGTTTTCCATATTTGTGTGAATTTCTGTTCTCTCATATTGGTCTGTAACTCTGTTCTTCCATCAGTACCACACTGTATTGATTATAATAGCTTAATAGTAAGTCTTAAAGTCAGGTAGTATCAATCCTCCAACTTTGTTTTTCTTCAGTATTGTGTTGACTCTTCTGGGTCTTTGGCCTCTGCTTACAAATTTTAGTATGAGTTTGTCAATATCCACAAAATAACTTGCTGAGATTTTGATTGGGATTTTGCTGAATCTAAAGATGAGTTTGGGAAGAACCATCTTCTTGGCAATATTGAATCTTCCTCTTCATGACTTTTTAATATCTCTCTATTTATTTAGTTCCTCTTTAATATCTTTTATCAGAGTTTTGTAGTTTTCTTCATGTGAATCTTGAATGTATTTTGTTAGATGTGTACCTGAGTATTTCCTTTGTGGGGTTTTAATGTAAATGGTATTGTGTTTTTAATTTCAAATTTAACTTTTTCATTGGTGGTATGTAGGAAAGTGGTTTACTTGTTTATCAACCTTATATCTGGCAACTTTGTTATAGTTACTTATTAGTTCCAGGAGGTTTTTGTTTTGTTTTCATTTGTCTGATTTTTTTTTTTTTTTTACCTACACAATTATGTCATTTAAGAACAAAGACAATTTTATTTCTTCATTCCCAATCTGTATACTTTTTTGTCTTATTGCACGATCTAGGACTTCTGGTATGATGGTGAAAAGAAGTGGTGAAATGGGATATCCTTGCCTTGTTTCGGATCTTAGTAGGAAAGCTTTTGGTTTCTCACTATTAAGTGCGCTGGAGCTGTGAGCTTTTTAAAAGATGTTCCTCGTCAAGTTGAGAACATTTCCTTCCATTCCTAGTTTGCTGAGAATTTTTATCCAGAATGTGTGTTGGATTTTATTAAATGTTTTTTGTGTATCTTCTAAGAATATGTGATTTTTCCCCTTTAGTCTGTGGCTGTGATGGATGACATTAATTGATTTTCATGTGGTGAACCCACCTTATATTCCCAGTATAAATTCTGCTCAGTCATGGTATATAATTCTTTTTATACATTTTTTGGTTTTGATTTGCTAATAGTTTGTTGAGGATTTTTGCATTTGTGTTTATGACAGATATTGACCCATAGTTTTTTTCTTTTTTTCTTTGTTTTCTTTTTTTTTTTTCCTTGCAATGTCTTTATCTGGTTTTATTATTAGGATAATGCTGTCTTCATAGAAATGAGTTAGGGTATTTCTTCTGCCTCTATCTTCTGAAAGATATTGTAGGGAATTGTTATAATTTCTTCCTTGGATGTTTGGTAGAATTCACCAAATCCAGAATAACTCATCTGGGCCTGATGCTTTCTGTTTGGGAAGGTTATTAATTATTGGTTCAATTTCTTTAATAGATATATTCCTATTCAAATTGTCTATTTCTTTTTGTGTGAGTTTTGGCAGAAAGCATTTTTCAAGAAACTGGTTCATTTAGGTTATCAAATTTGTGTGCAAAGATTTATTCATAGTATTTCTTTCTCCATCTCTTTACTTTTAATTTATGTGTCTTTATATTATAAGTGGGTCTCTTGTAGATAACATAGTTGGGGTTAATTTTTTATCCACCCTGAACCATTGACATTTAAAGTGATTATTGATATAGTTGGATTAGTACTTATTGTATTAGTTACTGGTTTCTTTACATTGTTCTTGTTTTTTTATTTCCATTTGTGTCTTTCACTTTTTTCTTTCTTTTGTGATTTTAATTGAGCATTAATATACTTGATTTTCCTCCTTTCTTAGCATACAGTTATACTTTCTTTTAAACTTTTTATGAATTGCCCTAGAGTTTATAATAAACACAACTATTCCAAGTCCACTTTCAAATAAACCATACTTCTTAATGGGTAAGGTAAGTGCTTTAGAAAAAGTATTTCTAATTTCCTCCCTCCTTATATTATTGCTGTCATTCATTTTACTTATACATAAGTTATAATCATCAAATATATTGTTACTATTATTAAAAGTTTTTATTTACCTCCACTTATTCCTGCTCTAATGCTCCTCTTTATCTAGATCTGAATTTCTAACTTGTATCATTTTCCTTCTTACCAAATAACTTTTTTTTAGACAATTCTTGGAAGGAGGGTATATGGACAACAAATTCCCTCAATTTTTGTTTGCCTAAGGGAGTTATCAATTTTTCCTTCCGTTTTGAAGGTTAATTTCATAGGATGCAGTTTTCTAGGCTGGTGCATTTTTTTCTGTCAACATTTTAAATATTTCACTTCACTCTCTTGCTTTTATGTTCCTGAGGAGAAATTAGATAAAACTCTTATCTCTCTTCTCTGTTAGGTAAGGTTCATTTTTTCTTCTGATATCTTCCAAGATTTTTTTTCTTTTTTTAAAATTTTTAAATTTTTTATTAACATATAATGTATTATTAGCCCCAGGGGTACAGGTCTGTGATTCGCCAGGTTTACACACTTCACAGCATTCACCATAGCATATACCCTCCCCAACGTCCATAACCCCACCACCCTCTCCCTACCCCCCTACCCCTGGAAACCCTCAGTTTGTTTTGTGAGATTAAGAGTCTCTTATGGTTTGTCTCCCTCCCGATCCCATCTTCTTTCATTTTTTCTTTTCCTACTTCCCAAACCCCCCACGTTGCATCTCCATTTCCTCATATCAGGGAGATCATATGATAGTTGTCTTTCTCTGATTGACTTATTTCACTAAGCATAATACTCTCTAGTTCCATCCACACTATCGCAAATGACAAGATTTCATTTCTTTTGATGGCTGCATAGTATTCCATTGTGTGTTCTGTTGATGGACATCTAGGTTCTTTCCATAGTTTGGCTATTGTGGACATTGCTGCTATAAATATTTGGGTGCACATGCCCCTTTGGATCGCTACAATTGTATCTTTAGGGTAAATGCCCAGTAGTGCAGTTTCTGGGTCATAGGGTAGCTCTATTTTCAACTTTCTGAGGAACCTCCATGCTGTTTTCCAGAGTGGTTGCACCAGCTTGCATTCCCACCAACAGTGTAGGAGGGTTCTCCTTTCTCCACATCCTTGCCAGCATCTGTCATTTCCTGACTTGCTAATTTTATCCATTCTGACTGATGTGAGGTGGTATCTCACTGTGGTTTTGATTTGTATTTCCCTGCTGCTGAGTGATGTGGAGCACTTTTTCATGTGTCTGTTGGCCATCTGGATGTCTTCTTTGCCGAAATGTCTGTTCATGTCCTCTGCCCATTTCTTGATTGGATTATTTGTTCTTTGGGTGTTGAGTTTGATGAGTTCCTTATAGATTTTGGATACTAGCCCTTTATATGTCATTTGCAAATATCTTCTCCCATTCTGTCTTTTGGTTTTGTTGACTGTTTGTCTTTTGGTTTTGTTGACTGTTTGTCTTTTGGTTTTATTCACTGTTTCCTTTGCTGTGCAAAAGCTTTTGATCTTGATGAAATCGCAATAGTTCATTTTTGCCCTTGCTTCCCTTGCCTTTGGTGATGTTCGTAGGAAGAAGTTGCTGTGGCTGAGGTCAAAAAGGTTGCTGCCTGTGTTCTCCTCAAGGATTTTGATGGATTCCTTTCTCACACTGAGGTCCTTCATCCATTTTGAGTCTATTTTCATGTGTGGTATAAGGAAATGGTCCACTTTTCATTTTTCTGCATGTGGCTGTCCAATTTTCCCAACACCATTTGTTGAAGAGGCTGTCTTTTTTCTGTTGGACATTCTTTCCTGCTTTGTCGAAGATTAGTTGACCATAGAGTTGAGGGTCTACTTCTGGGATCTCTATTCTGTTCCATTGATCTATGTGTCTGTTTTTGTGCCAGTACCATACTCTCTTGATGATGACAGCTTTGCAATAGAGCTTGAAGTCCGGAATTGTGATGCCACCACCTTTGGCTTTCTTTTTCAATATTCCTTTGGCTATTCAAGGTCTTTTCTGGTTCCATATAAATTGTAGGATTATTTGTTCCATTTCTTTGAAAAAAATGGCTGGTATTTTGATAGGAATTGCATTAAATGTGTAGATTGCTTTAGGTAGCATAGACATTTTCACAATATTTATTCTTCCAATCCATGAGCATGGAATATTTTTCCATTTCTTTGTGTTTTCCTCAATTTCTTTCATGAGTACTTTATAGTTTTCTGAGTATAGATTCTTTGCCTCTTTGGTTAGGTTTATTCCTAGGTATCTTATGGTTTTGGGTGCAATTGTAAATGGGACTCACTCCTTAATTTCTCTTTCTTCTGTCTTGTTGTTGGTGTAAAGAAATGCAACTGATTTCTGTGCTTTGATTTTATATCCTGACACTTCACTGAATTCCTGTACAAGTTCTAGCAGATTTGGAGTGGAGTCTTTTGGGTTTTCCACATATAGTATTGTAACATCTGCAAAGAGTGCTAGTTTGACTTCTTCTTTGCTGATTTGGATGCCTTTAATTTCTTTTTGTTGTCTGATTCCTGAGGCTAGGAATTCTAGTACTATGTTGAATAGCAGTGGTGATAATGGACATCTCTGCCGTGTTCCTGACCTTAGCGGAAAAGCTCTCAGTTTTTTTCCATTGAGAATGATATTCTTGGTGGGTTTTTCATAGATGGCTTTGATGATATTGAGATATATACCTTCTATCCCTACACTTTGGAGAGTTTTGATCAGGAAACGATGCTGCACTTTGTCAAATGCTTTTTCAGCATCTATTGAGAGTATCATATGGTTCTTGTTCTTTCTTTTATTAATGCATTGTATCACATTGATTGATTTGCAGATGTTGAACCAACCTTGCAGCTCTGGAATAAATCCCACTTGGTTGTGGTGAATAATCCTTTTAATGAACTGTTGGATCCTATTTCTTCCAAGATTTTTTTCTTTACCTTTCATTTTCTGATACTTGATTATGATATGCCCACATGTGACTTTTTGAGAAGTTTTTGGCTTGGTGTTCTCTGAGCTTTTTGGATCTATGTTTTGGTGTGTGACATTAATTTGGAGGAAATTCTCAGTCATATTACTTCAAATATTTCTTCTGTTCTTTTCTTTCTTCTGCTCCTGTATTCCCATTATCCATATGTTATACCTTTTGTAGTTGTTTCATAGTTCTATATTCTGTTCCATTTATTTAGTCTTCTTCCTCTTTGTTTTTGTTGTTGTTTGTTTGTTTGTTTGTTTGAGTTTTCTATTGATGTATTCTCAAGGTCAGAAATCCTTTCCTAAGCTATATCCAGACTATTAATGAAGGAATTCTTCATTTCTTTTATAATGTTTTTGATCTGTAGCACTTCTTTTTGATTCTGCTTTAGAATTTTCATCTCTTTTCTTTTTTTTTTTTTAAAGATTTTATTTATTTATTTGTCAGAAAGAGAGAGAGAGAAAGCACACAAACAGGCAGAGAGGCAGGCAGAGGTGGAGAGAGAGGCAGGCTCCCCGCTGAGCAAGGAGCCCGATGTGGGACTCGATCCCAGGACCCTGAGATCATGACCTGAGCCGAAGCCAGCGGCTTAACCCACTGAGCCACCCAGGCATCCCTCATCTCTTTTCTTACATTACCCATCTGTTCTTATATGTTGTCTACTCTGTCACAGTCATTAACATACTAATTATAATTATTTTAAATTCTCGCTCAATGATTCCAGCATCTGCTATATCTGAATCTGGTTCTTATTCAAGCTCTTCTATTTTTTTTTATTTTTAGTATGCCTTGTAGTTTTTTTGTTGAAAGTCAGACATGGTATATTTGGTAAAAGGAACTCTGATTAAAAAAAAAAACTTTTAATAATGTAGTAAGGTGTGGAGGAGGGGAAGTATTCTCTTGTTCTGTGAACAGGTCTGTCTTTTGGTGAGCATCTGTTTATCAGCTGTGAACTTCACAAGTACTTCTAGGTTTCTCCCCACCCTCCAGCCTTTACTGTGACAGGATGGCCAGAAAGGGCTAGAGTTAGGTATTTCCCTCTCACAGGTTGGTAAAGCTCTGATAAAACTCCAGTAGGTTAAGCTCTGATAAAATAGTTTCTTTTGAGAGCAGGCCTTGTTATAAAAACCAGAATGCTCTGGCATATTTAAAGATGATTACTTTTCCTCTCCTGAAAATACACCTGAAATATGAGACACTAAGCCTGAAATGTGAGATTTTTCTCTACTATTCACTGTGAGAACCCAGTATATCTTCTGGAATTAAAACTCATAAGTGTGATCCTCCCTCCCCCTGGCCCAAGACTCGGTACCCCTGGAGTTTTTAACTTTCAGATTTGTCCACACTGAGCCTCTAGCAATTCAATCACAGTTCAGGTTTTCCTATGCTGCACTGGTTCCCATGGATGTTTCTGCTGGTGGATTTCTGCTCTGATAAGTTGTGATTCTCTGTATCTGCCTGTCTATCCCTCCAGTTTTATGGTTAACAATTAGCCCTGTGACCTACTCTGATGGATCTAAGAAGAGTTGTTCATTTTTCATTTTATTCAGCATTTTTACTTTTTATTATGATGTAATACAACTTCCAAGTTCCTTACATGTCAGACTGGAAATCTAAATTTTATTTTACTTCTTAGATTTAATCATGCCTGAATTTTCATATGAAGCCCATATTTGAAACCATCAAAAGAAACTTTTTGCATTGTTTTCCATTGGTTTCTGTTAAGTAAACTTTCTACCACATGGGAGAAAATCGGGTCTAATCCTCAGTGGCCTACATACCTAATTACTTCATTAAAAAGCATAAAAATCTCATTTTCTTTATAGCTTGACTGCTTACCTTAAATTATTTAGGAGGAAGTCAGAAAAGGGAAAAAGTGACTTTTAAGTGTTTTATTCAAAGCAATTCTATTTTTTGCCTTTGCAAAAATATAATTATTACCCTTTCTTGGATAATGGACAGTATAAGACTAAAGCTACAAACTCTCAGAACCAAAGTTATATAAACACAAAGTTTTGTAGAATATTTTAATATTTTAATATAAGTGACAAAGTTTATGGAACCCAGGTAAAATGTCTTGATTTAAAACTTCTTTCTTCTTGGATATTACAAATAATTATGATTTCTAGTATTTATTTATAGTAGGCATTTTCTTCATAACATTTTAATTAAATATTGCTAATTGGCTATTAGAACTCTTTCATATATGATTTTCAAAGTTACCATTTTTTCCAAGTGTAAATTGTATGATATCTTAAAAACCTTTTCTCAGTTGAGTTAAATCTAAATCCCTGTTTTTAATGGGAAATATCATGCAATTTATAGAATTCATTTATATACATCTACGTTTTTCAATCTAGATAAATTTAATTAAGACACATTTATACATAGGTTCAAATTCTCCCTTTACTCTTCACTATCTTTACAAACTTGGGGCAAACTATTTTACCTTTTTGAGTCTTGCTTTTTTTTTTTTATCTTTAGTAACATGGAGATTAGAATGCCTACATCATGAAGTGGTTATAAGAGGTAAGCACTTAGCTTAAAGACTGCTTTTGGAGATCATTCCAAAGAATGCTCTCAGGAAATTTGAGCTTCATATTCCATTTCCTCTACTTATGGTTACTCCAGGTTCTGTTATCTGTTATGAATATCTGGTGCCCCTCACTGGCTGCATGTAGCAGTGGGTAGAGTTATAGTCTTATAGGATCTAATTGCACTTAATCTCACAGTGCTACGTAATGTCAAATTATGCTCATAGCTGACCTGTCTAAAATGCCCCTCAAACTGAGGTTGACATTTGTGAATAGTCTCAGACTTAGAGCCATGAAAATGTTGAGCTCTACGACCTCCCTAAAGACCTTTAGAATGTCTGAAACTAAATGCTTCATGTAAGCAGAAAAATTCTTTCCACGGAATAGGCTTCTTTATAAGTACAAGATTTTTTTCTAAATCAAGTATGAAAAAGAAAGTAAGACTAGAGAATTTCAGTGTTCTATTTTGTATATACCAGAGGAAGAGGTGAAGGTACAGAAACAATGTGAGAACAAATGATAATCATGTTTCATCAAGTACTTTCATACATTTTCTCCTTTGAAACTCATAGAATTGGGGGTGCCTGGGTGGCTCAGTCATTAAGCATCTGCCTTCAGCTCAGATCATGATCCCAGGGTCCGGGGATTGAGCTCTGCATGGGGTTCCCTGCTCGGTGGGGAGCCTGCTTCCCCTCTCCCACTCCCCCACCCCCCAACCAGCCCCCTTGTGTTCCCTCTCTCACTGTCTCTCTGTCAAGTAAAAAAATAAATCTTTTTTTTTTAAAGAAACTCAAAGATTGTCACATAGAAAAACAGTAGATATCTGTATCTTCCTGTCCATATGAAAAACGAATGTCAAGTGGCTTAAGCGACTCATTGAATATATATGATTCATGGATGAGCCTTCCATTATTTTATTCTTCTTTATACAATTTAGAAATCTCAATTATAATAACATAATTTCTTTATCTAACTTGTTTCCTGCTTGTACGCCATCACTAATTAGTTCTCAGTTGTTTCTTTTTGGTGTTTTCCTGAGAAATTTAAAAAAAAATGTTCTAGGATATTCTCCATTTCCTTATTGAAGAAGTGTTCTCATGCTTTACTGGAGAGATAATAATTCTACTCACCTGAGGAATTTCAAATAGCTCAGGTGGCTGATGTCAACATTTGAGTGTAGTATTCAATCATTATAGATACCCTGGAAATCCATTCTTTACTATACCTTATTCTATAACTTGACACTCATAATATCATGTTGTATGGTTGCAAAACATTTCTTAGATCTTTCATACTAAATTGATCTGTTGAACAAGTATTTGGTATAAAAAGCAAACATGAAAGATGAACGTAAGATTTCAATTCTACTTATTATTTTCATCAAGAAGGTATTCACTTAGCTATCTAAAAAGCAATTTGTTACAAATTTTATTTTGTCATAGAAATAAAATATGCAAAATTATGGATAAATGAAGGCAATATCCTGTTAATCTGGTTACATATCTCAATGTTATTACTTCTAATAATGAGATAATTCATAGAGGTATGATATGCATCTAGGCAGGTGGTGATCATGTCCTCTCTGCTAGGGCATATATGAGTAATTGATTACAAAGTGAGCATCTTCTTATTTTCTTTTTAAATGCATTATGGCTTAGTGCCAAGAATGTGTTTAGGAGCTCAACATATTAAAACTTATTTTTACATATTTGAACATCAAAGAAATACTTGAAAATATATTGTATTACAAAATAAAATAACCAACCACACACGTGTGGCCAAGAAGAAGTGTAAATTTCTACTCCGTGGCAATTTTGGTTGTGATGGGCATTGGAGACTTTGGCCTATCTGGATGTCTTTGAGAGTTTCTTCATTCTTTTTGCACCATTTGGTGAAGCTATATACTCTTCCCTTCTCCATTTTTATCCTCTGTGTCACTGCCAAGCCCTAGCAAAGGATCCCTCACAAAGGGACCCAGCAGTAATCTCTCTACTTTTATATATTCTAAGGATGGTCCTGATGATATTTTTTTCTTAGACTGGCATGTTTCTCTTAGAAAAATAGCAACTTTTTCCTCCTCTCCTATTAATGTTCACTTTTATTTTACATTGGAAAAAAAAGTCTGTGCTTAAATGAAAACTCCCAATTTCTTTGTATATATATTAAAAATTTTATAATGTCAGATACAAACATTGTTGTTAGAAAATTAGAGGGAATTTTAGGTTTTAATGGCTTAATTTAATATATGTGCATTAGTAGTCTATTCATTTTTTTCTCTGCTCATATTTAATTATCCATTTTTAAACATAAGATCTTTATCACACTGCTTGAATCAATTTTCTGTTTAAAATTTATATGGGTTCCCAGCTAGACATTATAAATTTCCTTTCATTATCCAATGATCTAAAGAAGTGGACATAAACAGAATGCATCCAACCAGTCTTTTATAATAAGCAAGAGAACTAGTGCTCATGGAGTACCTATTACAAGAAGAGCTCATTATTCAAATTTGACTTACTTAAGTCATACAAAATCTCCATAAAGTATATCATCCTCTAAAAGAAAATAATCAAAGATATCACATAGCTAGTGTGGCCAGATACAACCTAGAGTCTAGGTTTTTCTGTTTCTGAATTCCAAGCAAATCATCATCTTACCTAGAAATCCCAGTGTAGTATTTTTATATCCCAATGGTAACAGCTGAAGTATCTTCCCTTCTCTCCCCTCCCTTCTGCTTCACTTCCATTCTCTGCCATTCCCTTCCCTACACTTTCCTTCCTATCTCTCCCCTCCCCTTTCTTCCTTATTCCTTCTTTCAGCTTCCAAGAAATCAACAAAACATTTTTTTTTCATTGCTTAATTTGTAGTTGTACTTCAAAGTCCACACAGTTTCCCTTACAACTTTATTCTTCACTGACCTCAGGCTGCCATGCTGCCTTTGATAAAATCTCTATGTCTCTAGATAGGGTTGGCCTAGTCCTTCACTTGGCTCTTCAGCTGGGGCAATGATGGAATTAGTAGATGAGTACCAATTGTAAAGAAACCTAACCCACTTTCATTCTTGTAGTTAGGCCTATTAGTAATGTAACACAAAGGACACAACAGGGGAATTCAAACTTGGAATAGGAGTTTGAGAAGTGATGTCAGGGTCACACTAGCAATATATGTAGCTAAGTACAAAGAGAAAGGAAATATGAAGACCAAAGGAATAGAGGCTGTTTCTTTGCATGATGGAACTTCAAAAGTCCTATATTTTGATCAGACATTTGGTTTGCTATTTTATATGGGTTGGAGGGATATGTAACCATATCTCCACAAAGCATTTTTCACAACTTTCAAGGTTCAATATACTTTCTTATATTTTAGAAAAGTGATTGCATTTTGCTCATATGCTATCCTGGTTTGACATTAAATCCCAGTGTAAATGAGTCCAAATTATTTTTAATTCAGGTCAATTTCCAGCTGGACGCTCTGGAATAATCTGCAGTGATTTAGGTAGGACATTGTTTTGAGAGATCAAGTGTTCCTCTCGGCATATACCAGTTAATAGTGCTGATACTGTCCGGCAAGGACCGGTCATTATTGTAGAAATTTTAGTGTTTACTAAGAACCCAGTGAAATTAACTCAACTCCAAGATTCATATATTTGCTTTATATTTTACTTCTGCAATTATTCCCACTTGGTTTGGAAATGATCTTATGTCTTATTAGGTATTGTAAAAAGAGTTATTATCATAAAGGCAATATGTGTTAAATGCTCAATATGACATACACACACACACACACAAACGTAAAGCCTTCAGTTTCTATCTCAATTTAAATTTGGGTATTATCCCATGCATTTTAATTCCATCCAACATAGCTCTGATTTCTCTCTCTTTCATTTACCTTGTCTTCTGTGATGCAGAGTAGTCTACAAATCTTATAATATTAAACATTTTGTGTAAAGTCTAGAAATACACAATGAAACTAGATTACTCTCTGAGCTAATACAGACTATTCTATGTATTGCTCTTTAAATGTCATTGTTGAGGCTATGGAACTCACTTTTAATCTATGATCTTCAGCTTCTCAATTTTTAAGACATTTTCCCTTGGGAAAAACTATTTCTCCCAATTTGGATCTGCTTCTCTCTATTTTCTAGCTATTTGCAGGTTCGCCATGTTACATATCTCCTAAACTCACCTCACTATTCCACTCCCAATTCAACAGTCCATTGCAAATTGATCCCTTCCCAAGATCAGGCACTGTTAGAATATGAATAGTGCACAATAGCCTCAATTCTTCCTCTTCTAACTTCATGGGGCTAGAGGAGAAGAAAGAGGAAAGTGAGAAATACTACCTCAATTTGCATAACATGTCCTTACCTTGGGCCTGTTTTTCCCTGAGTCTCTCAGGAGTAAGCGTGCCACACTGGGAAATATCAACCCTGATTGTTCAGTGGACAAGTCCCTTTAGAGAATAAATATTCTATAAATACTTAAATATAGTTATAAATACATATGGTATGTTAATATGTAATATATTTTATAGATATTTTTAAGTATATTTGTAAATATTTTTATAAGGGCCTTGAGGATGGGTATAGGAAATCAGGAAAGATGCCAGGATATCCTTCATGACCGTGAGCTCCCCAGCTTTTTCTTCTTATGCTCCATGATCTAGGGTTGCCCTGTCAGGTGTGTGCAGGTAGGACAAACATGTTCAAAATACCTAACATTTCCCCTAAAGATGGAAGTGGGGACACCATTAGACAAAATCAGGCTAAAACTCTAGTCCTTATTGGGAGGGAGCCTATCATAAGGAGTAGGTCCCTTGGAGATTGGTCTAAGGCCTTCTGTAGGATTTTTTTCCTCTACTTATATTATCAGGCACTGTTCTAACCAATTTGATACTTAAAATGACACATTGAAGCAGGTATTACCATTATCTTAATTTTATAGGTGATGAAACTGATGCACAGAAAAGTTAAGGAATTTGTTCAAGGTCAAAATCCTGATATGTAGTTGAGCCAGGACTCAAACAAAGGCAAAGTGATACCAGAACCTGAACTCTTAAACATTATGTGTTACTTCCTGTAATATTAGATACGGATATCTATATTTTTAGTGTATGATCTTCTTATACTTTGGAGGACATAATTAGTCTTATGCGAATCTGTGGAATGAAAATTGTACTACTGTGTTTTCAAAATTGACAGGTCAGTAATGCTGTAGACGCTGTACAGAATACAGAACAAACTGTAACTGATAATGCAAGCATTGATGGATGAATTAAAATATCATTTAAAAGAAAGAGCTTTGGGGCTTCTGACACATTGTAGAGGCTATAAATAAGAAAGAAGGATATTGTATGTTGATAACATGGAGAACGATTTTATTTGCTAGAAAAGTCATAATAGGGACCTGCCTTTTCCTTTTCCTTTTTTTTTTTTTTTTTGTTTGTTTTCAGTATTCTCTGGACTGAACAGTGTCTTGGTTCACTGATCTGCTAATTCCAGGTGTCTTTAGTTTGGGTCTTGTCAGCTTGTCTAGGAGCTCTGAGCCCAGAGGCAGAGGAAGGGAGTTTACTCATCAGCACAGGTCTACTGGGGTATGTAGCAAGTCTACAGTAGACTCATAACTGTAACATGAAGCTATGTAGGCTCCCTTGATCTCATTCGTTTAGAGATAAAAAGGAGACCAGAAAGAGTTGAATGACTCTAGTCTTTCATTTTTCTATCATATTTCTATTAAAAGGCGTAATTGAAGACAACTAGTACAGACTGACTTAGGATGCATTTTCTGTCTCCATGTTGTTCTATTCCTCCTCCCCAAACATGGCTTTGCTGTATTTTCTCATTAATATATTTTCTTTCCAGGGGCATCTGGGTGGCTCAGTGGGTTAAACCTCTGCCTTCGGCTCAGGTCATGATCTCAGGGTCCTGGGATCGAGTACCACATTGGGCTCTCTGCTCAGTGGGGAGCCTGCTTCCTCCTCTCTCTCTCTCTGACTGCCTCTCTGCCTACTTGTGATCTTTCTCTGTCAAATAAAAAAAAAAAAAAAATATATATATATATATAATATATATATATATATATATATATATATTCTTTCCAAATGCAGATTATTTACTTTCTTCTATCTCACATGAGCATTCCTTGGAAATGGGGTGAAGGCAATGAGAAAGGAACAGAAAAGTAGGCAGAAACCAAACTCTACTTTGAAATTCTACTCGGAACACCTACTCTGCAGACACTAAAACCTTTATGGTTTTATTGTAGTGCTGCCCTATTCATTTTGGCACCTGTTAGATATTGTGCTGGCTATATGAAACAATTTATCCTTTTAAAACCTTAACCACAGCAATAAATCAAGGTAATAAGAGCAAGGGAATCTGATGGGCATAGAGGAGAAACTTAAGAACATTGGGATATCCATTTTGCCAAAAAGTAATCTACTTCTTGCTGTTTCCAGAGTAGTTGATCACCCACCATATTTCCACCTTCACCTGGAAATACTCCTTGGCAGAAAAAACACATTAAGCCTCTTAAAGCATACTGTGAATAGTGGCCAGGGACTATGGACTTAAGTAATATCTAGAACAGATAAGGCAAAGTGTTCGTAAGAAGATGTATCATTAAAACTGTGAAACTCCTAGAAGAAAGCAGGGGAAAAGATTTATGACATTGGTCTTGGCAGTAATGTCTTGGATATTACACCAAAAGCACAAGCAACAAAAGCCAAAATAGACAAGTAGGACTACATCAAACTAAAAAGCTTGTGCATAGCAAAAATAAACAATCAATAAAATGAAAAGGCAACCTATGAAGTGTGAGAAAATATCTGAAAACCATGTATTTAATAAAGGATTCATATCCAAAATATATAGGGAACTTTAACAGCTTAATTACAAGAAAATAACTTTATTTTAAAGTTAATCATCATAGAAATCCAAATCAAAACTGCAATGAGATATCATACGTGTTAGGATGGCTAGTGTAAAAAAAAGATAGTAAATGTTAGCGAGGATGTGGACAAATTGGAACACTTGTACTCTGTTGGTAGGGATATAAAATAGCCACTATAGAAAACAGTATGGAAAATCTTCAAAAAACAAAAAAGATAGAACTACCATATAGTCCAACAATCCCACTTCTGGGTGTATAGTCAAAATAATTGCAAGTAGGATATTGAAGAGATATCTGTAACCTATTGTCCATTATACCATTATTTGTAATAGCCCAGAGATAGAAACAACCTAAATACCCATGAGTGAGCAAATGAATGGATAAAGAAAATGTGGTATATACATGCAATAGAATATCATTCAGCTTTAAAAAACAAGGAAATCCTTCCATAACTGGTAACAATAGAGGGTATTGTGCTAAGTGGCATTAGCCAAATACAGATGGACAAATACTATATGATTCCAATTACATGAAGTATCTAAAATAGCCAGACTCTTAAAAACAGAGTAGAATGGTGGTTGCCAGGGTCTGTGGGTAGGGAGAAATGAGGAACTGCTCTTCGATGGGCATAAAAAGTTTAAATTATGCAAGATGAGTAAGTTCTAGAGGTTGCAATACAATGGTGTACTTAGAGTTAACAACAGTGTATTGTGCACTTAAAATTTTTGTCAAGAGGGCAAATCTCCTGTTGTACTAGTACTGCAATTTAAAAGAATGAGGCTGTATCAACATTCTGAATTCAAAGTTAAATTCAGCATTCTGAATCAAAATGGGTTTCACTCTGATGAAATCCTGGAGGATTTCAGAGCTCCTTTTTCAGAGGTTTACAGAGCAGGGTAAAAGGAACCAAAAGGAGATGTTCAGGTACCCAGGGACTCACACAGTGGGAGGCCATTGCTGCTCAGAGGAAACTTACTGAAGTGGTAGAAGAATTAAAGACAAAAAGCCTTGCCTAGCAAGATTGTAGTCATAAGAGAGACTATGGCTAAACCATGGAAGTGATGTGAGAAGGGAATATGCAGAGAAATGCCCTGGGTATTGTCTGTTGATGTCCCCTCTACATGTCCCCTCTACCCCCACCTCAGGGCTTATGCAGAAACAAGAGGGCAAGGTTATACCATGTATGGTGTGAGTCTTTAGGACAAAGCATAGGACTGTGAAGGCCAAACTGTGAACCTACAGGAAGCAAAACCAGTCCACAGAGTGAAGAAGGAAGTGACGGTGTTTTAAAATATTTCTTACACTGCTGTGTTATAATGGGCAGATACACATACCTCATGAGGAACATAGGCTTAAGAGTTTCCTTCATTTTTCTTTCTTATTTTATACTTGTCTCCATGTGGTAAGGACATTTTATTTTCAGTTAACACTACGACTTGGAAGAAGTCTATGTGGTCATGAAACATTTTCATTGTTCTTCATTATTCTCTGATGAAAAGAAGAAATGTAGGTGAATCCTTGAAAAATATTTTTTCTGTGATGCTACTGGTATTCATTCTATGAGAAAATTTTCAAGGGCTGAAAGGTATGTCCTCAACAAAATAACCATGCAGACTATTTAGTTCCAAGAATTCTACCTGTTTTACAACTGAGGCACACAAGAGATTTGTTTGGAAACCTGATTCTCTTTTAGGTATTCTCCCTTTAAAGTTTAAGAGCAATTGTGTAGGTCATTAATATGACATTAATGATGAAGGGAGCGAGTCATTCATCTTTCTCGAGGACAACTATTTTGTGTTTGGTTGTTTTGAACAAAAAGGTGGGAATATAGTGAGGCATTTTTGAGAAAGTTAAATTTCAGATATTGAATATTATTTTACTCTTAGTTTTGAAGATGCTAGTATAAAAGTGCTTCAGGAACTTCATAGCAATTATGAAATGCTTTGTTCTTTTCACATACTTATAGCTATGGTGTGTGGGGGAGCATTTTTAATAGAAGTTTATTTAATAGAAGAAAAATTATAATACTTGATTATTTAAGTGAATATAAAATATAACTTAAAATTTCAGCTTACATTTTCAAGCATTAAAGATTGTTCTACCTTTTTTTGATCAAGCAAACCTCAGTTTATTTGATTAAAATAAGAAAATATAACATTGAAAGGTTCTTAGTGGTCTGAGAAGGATGAAATGAAAGAATAATAGTTATAAATCTTAAGTTTAGGTTGGGTGTTTTTTAAATTACAATTATTCTTCCTATTTTAAAATTTTCTATTTTGAGTACTAATTTGCTCCATAAAGGTTCAATTATTGAGTTTGAGCTGTGAGATAGAAAATTGAGTATGTTAAGAAAAAGACAGTAGCCATTAGTGTTCCAGAAGAAAGCAGATCACACACTAAAAATGGGGTAATAGAAATGAGGCAATATTGGGAAGACTTTATCACCACTCCTGAGATGAACAGGATGAGGAAAGGGAGCAGCTATTGAAAGCCTATGAGAATGATAATTCTAGGCAAGGTACATCTGCCAAGAAATGCCTTTTAATTAGAGAAACATAGCCTCTGCTACTCTCTGCCAAACAGGGAGGGAACTAGGAGAATAAATACTCCTACTTCTCTCTCCTTTCATTTTCCTTTTCTCTCATAGTTGAACCAACTTGAAGCACAAAGTAAAAAAGCCAGAATGCTGTGATCTATAGAGATCATCTGGGCATAGAATAAGGTAAAAAAAAAAAAAAAAGAAAAGCTGGAAAAGTGTAGAAAATTGATCTACGAAAGGAAATAAAAAAAATGCACAGCACAAGATGCATGCTTGGAAACAAAGTGACTCTGTGGTTCTGACAATATCTTTGAAGTCTTTGCATGAGGATATATCTCAAAATGGGGCTGACCACTAATATTTGCAGTAAGACAGGGCAGTAAGGACTAAATACATTTTTAAATTCAGTTCAGCCAGAATTTCAAAGTTTTATCTTTGGCTCTACATTGAAGAAAGCCATAGATAATTATTATTTCATTAAAAAATAGAATCAGAAATAAAGGGTAGTGGTCACCATGGATTAATGCTCTGTTAAGAAGCAACTGGACAGCAGAGCTCTAAGTCAATCTCAAACATTGCTTTTTCAGTGTAATTGCCAGCAGGGCTATAGAAATTTAGACCAAGTAGTGTTTGGAGAAGGCTTCATGAGAGAAAAATGATGGAGGGGTGCCTGGGTGGCTCATTCTGTTAAACATGGCTCAGGTCATGATCTCAGGATCCTGGGACAGAGTTCTGAGTCCAGCTCCCTGCTCAGCAGGCAGTCTGCCTCTCCCTCTACCCACCCCCCTCACTTGTACTCTCTCTCTCTCTCAAATAACCAATAAAATAAAATCTTAAAAGAAAAGAAAAGAAAAAAAATGATGGGAAAGGAATACCACCCGGAGAAGATATCAAGGAAAGAAATTAGGAAAATATTTTAAGAAGTATTTCAGGAAGAAAGAGTGAAAACAAAGCATTCTTCAATTCAAATCAACTACAAATAAAGTGTCAATATAAAGAATCAACCCAATTCTATTGCTATTATTTAAATTTCTGTTCAGGGAACCCCTGACATTTTGGGTTGTGTAACTTTGTGTTGGTGTGAAATAATACTTGTGTGTATTCATGTGTGTAACTATCATCTAGATAGTTACATTCTATCTATCTATAGATGATATCTATATCTATGATATCTATAGATGATATCTATAGATGTATCTATAGATGATAGTTACATTCATGTGTGTAACTATCATCTAGAACATGGAATAGCTCCTATCATCAGGCAATAACTAGCCATTAGTTTATGTCATTTAAATAAAACTTCTTATCTTCATACAGACCAGTGCAATGTGACAATATTAAGTTCAGTCATGCACTTAAGAAAATTCCACAACCTCATTTTGTAATTCAAATACTGTATCTTATGGGCAAGAAATAACAGCTGTGAAGAAACAATTTTTTTTTTTTTTTTTAGTTTTAGGTGTTGGGAATGCCTAAGAAAAAAAGGAAGAGTCTATCTCTATCTTGAAGCTAGAAATAGAGCTTGAAGCTCTTTATTATAAAATAAACAGCCAAAGTGGATGGTACAGAAAATATAATAAATGTTTTTGGAATTCAGAAGAAGCAGGGAAGATTCGAGTCAACAGAAGAGCCTGGGGAGGGAGTTAGGCAGCAGATCATGACCCAGATGTTGAGTTGAGTGAAGGTTTGGAGTACAATGGGTGTGGGGACCTGGGATTTTAAGGCAGTCCAGGAGACAATATAGCAATCTTAAGGACACTGATGAGTTACCTTGGATTTTAAGTGGGGGATATCCATGCCAAAAGCACTTGTGTAGGAAAGGTGGTCGGCAGGAGGAAGATGGAGGGTTATAGGATTTTTCCCAGGCTTTTCCTTGAACTCAGACTTGCATGTATTATTACCATTCCCACTTAACTAGAAATAAGAAGGCCTATTCTGGGACGTTGTTGAAAGGAGTAAATAAATTAACACACATGTAAGCAATTAGCATAATAGTTGGCCTCTCAACCATCCATGGAACTTCTTTTCTCTGAGCGTGAGATCAGGAGGATGGAGCAGACAATGACAAAGGAAGGTGGAAAAGAGAAGTCCCAGACTTGGGCAAAGGATACTGACAGTCAAGTTTTTGTGAAGACACTAGTGGACAATTTCTGCTCCTGCTGGGGATCTCTGTAAACCCCATAGAAAGGAAAAAAATGATTGGCTGTAGCTTTAATTTGGAACGGCTCCAAATGTAATGGAGGAGTCTAGTCTGTGATTTGGAATTTACTTAATTTCTATTGCCTTTTATGTTCATGACTCAGCAGTCTCTCTTTCCTCACTTCTTTTCTTTTTCTTTTTTTTTTTAAAGATTTTATTTATTTATTTGACAGATAGAGATTACAAGTAGGCAGAGGGGCAGGCAGAGAGAGAGAGGAGGAAGCAGGCTCCCCGCTGAGCAGAGAGCCCAATGTGGGGCTCGATCCAAGGACCCTGGGATCATGACCGGAGCCAAAGGCAGAGGCTTTAACCCACTGAGTCACCCAGGCACCCCTCCTTACTTATTTTCTAAGAGGGTGTCATAGACAAATTCAGAAGCCGAGAACTGAAATCTTATCTCACATTTGGCATATCCCTGTCACAGCTCAGAATTTCTTTCATCTCTTGTGTCAGTGGCTGAAGATGATTTGACTTAGGTGTAAACTCAAAGGAACAGTCCACCATGACTGTTTTATCCCAATTGTTGTCTACCCAAGTAAGAGAAGGAAGGATGGGACATAGAGACACTGGTGACAGAAGCACGTGGAACTATACAGAACAAGGGATTGAAGAAGATGGGAGAAGACCCAGATTCCCATGTGAGTGTCTCCTGCTCATTACCATATAGGAAAAGAGAGCCCAAAATGAGCACAAAAGTGCCCAAAATAAGCAAATGAAATCACTTAACTAGAGTACCCATCCTCAGAAATATAGTTTTGTTTTGTTTTTGTGTTTGTTTTGTGTTTTCTGTAAGGGCTGCAATTAAACGAGTACACAGTTTATTTGGGGGAATTACAGTGCTTCTCAGATCTGTTGCTGGCTAATAATTTCTGTCAGATTATCAACTTTTGTTTTTCCTTTTCTGCTTTTACAAGCTCTCATTTTACTGCTCTCTCATTTTCCTTCCTTTGCCTAAATTCCTTGTCTGGTAGAAAGCGCTTTTGTCCCCTCATCCGACCACCTTACAGTCTGTTCTTTCCTGCTCTCCTCTACTCTCCTGTCTTTTCTTCCTTATTCTGTAACCATTCTTTATTCTTCTAATTGTTAATGAGTCATTTGCTAATTCTGGAATATGCCTGTATTTAACAGGTCATCAAATAACCTTTAGTCAATGCTCAGGAATATGTCTAAATAAATTCTCTCTTTTGCTTCTTTGTCCTCTCTTTCCAAAAATTATTCTTATCTTTTTAATTGTTTTCATTCGTATTCCAGCCAGTCCCTAAGTTTATTTCTGAATATTATTTTCTTAAAGATTCTGTTTACTTATTGGACAGAGAAAGAGAGTGCATGAGAGAGCACAAGGAGGGGGTGGTGCAGAGGGGGAGGGAGAAGCAGGCTCCCTGCTGAGCAGGACACTCATAGGGGAGCTCGTGGCCCCTGGGAATCATAACCAGAGCTGAATGCAGACACTTAACTTACTGAGCCACCCAGGCACCCCAGCTTTCCGAATATTACTTTCTAATATTCTCCGAGGGATAAGAGTGTTTGTTTTCAACCATGTTGAATAAAATTGGTTGTCCTTTCCTTAAGAGATCAATGTCAGGCAGACTGCTTTTAATATCCATATTTGTTGGCTTAGATTGGTGCTGACATTAAGTCTTTATTACAGAACCCCACAGGTAAATTGTGAAATATCTATATACTTGTCAAAACATGATATTTCTTTAAACTAAAGAGTTAAAAGCATCACCCTCTTTTTTTTTTAACAATTGTAGCTTAAACATTATAATTCACTTTATGTAAGAAATAATAAGAGAATTTAGTCAAAGACATATTCTCTTAGAAGTAATGAATTCTAGACAGATCAACGTGGATTGTTATTCTAGATCTGTCATTGTGCAAATAATTTCACATCTTCATTTCTTTTTTTTTTTTGATTTATTGATCAGTTTTATTGAAAACAACACACTGCTTTTTTTTTTCATTTGAAAGAAGTAATTTCCCTCTACAAATAATTTTTAAGTAAAGCTGGATGTATGAAGGTTTCAGGAATCCCAATTTTAACATCACAGCTTTTTTTTTTTTAATTTAAATTTTATTTTTTATAAACATATATTTTTATCCCCAGGGGTACAGGTCTGTGAATCGCCAGGTTTACACACTTCACAGCACTCACCATAGCACATACCCTCCCCAATGTCCATAACCCCAACCCCCATCTCCCAACCCCCCTCCCCACATCTTCATTTCTGTAAAATGGGTATGCTAATGCCATCTCCTTCCATGTTGCGATATTTAATTAATGATTATGTGCTTTTGCATGATGTGCATTCATATATTATTAAGTTAATAATGTGCATTCTCAATGTACTTTAATAAAGTACATTGGGAGCTAATTAAAAGGAATGTAATTTGTGCTTTTGGGAAGAAAAGTGTTATCGAAGTGTAAATTAGGGAGGGAAGTGGCAGTTAAATCTATACAACATGTCTATTACCACACATTTGAGGCTTAACTCTAATTACAGATAGGACATGTGAGCAAACAGCATCTGGGAGACTTCCACTCATTTCAGAAGGTCCTTCTTCACGTCCATAAAAGAAGGCTATTGATTTAGTAACCAAAATTATTAATAAGCCACTTTCTGCTCTGAACAAAAGGTTAGAGGGAAAGACCTCCTTCCGAGTCAACATATTGGTAGTCTTTATTGTTCTGTTTTGGAGACAGTATCTGCCCAACAAGTGTCATGAGAAAGGAGTTTATTATTCAGTCCTTTAGACAGAGGACAGCATTTTTGCGGATTGATAACTCGACCTGTAAAGGGCATTTACACCTGACGGAAGAAGAAAATTCTGTAGACAGATTTGTGCCTCTCTTCAAACCTTTCAACCATCTGAATAACCCCTGAGGTTAAATAGCTGGTAGACATCTGTAGGCAGAAGTAAGAGAAATGAGATCATCAAGGAACGGTATCGTGCTTACAACATGTGGCGAAATGAGTGGCTCTTCACCATCTGTTATTTGTGTGTGTATTTTATTATGTAAATGTTCGTACACACTGCATTCTAAACAAAGGAACATTACTTCCACTTTGTTGGAGCTGCCAAGCTTGCGTATGTGTCCTGGAAAAAGAAAGTGGCAGACAGAAAATTCAGGGTTCATCTAGCCACTTGTGTCCCCACTCCTTTCACCAAGAGGGTGAGAGACTCTAAGTAGGTTGGATCCCTTTTCTACATCCTGTTAACAAATACAAAGCTTGACTGTGAATGGAAAACAATGTCTTAAATCCTACAGTTATGGTCTAAAGCTTCTTTTGCTGGGGTCCACGGGAAAAAGATACTGGAAGCTGGGATGCCCTGGGATGGTTCCAGTGTACACTAGTGATAAATCCAAGCTAGAAAAGAAATCTGGACAGAGAAAACAGGCTCTGTTCAATTTTCTCTCATCTGTTTAATTCCTGGCACATATCTCTGGGTCATGGGAAGGTTCTGGTGGACTGCTGTCATTGTCTCCCCCAAAACAAGAGGGGTGTGTGTATGCATGTTCGGGAGGAATGAAAGTGAGGAGATTTGGGTGACACATATTCTGGTTTAAATTTTCATAAAATTACCAATTTAAATTGAAATGTAATTATCCTAACTGGCATCTTTTTGGCAGCAGCTTAAAAAAAAAAAAATCCCTCGGCTTTACTGTACCAAGCAAAAGCCCAGAGGAGTCCTGACACTGGCCTTTAATCAAAAGCTGAAAGACACAAAAGCTTTCAGATAATCTATGCCAAGCTATCTTGGACAGCACGGAATTGCCTGGAGCACCCTTCTGGTGGCATTTAAAACACCTGGTGCCCTTAGAAAAAAAAATACATCTGCGTCTGCAATTTCTCCTTCTGTAATTCTCCTCAAATCTCTCTATCTCAACCCATTCTCCTGTCTTTATAAGGAGGGATGCTACAGCGACAGTAAAATAAGGCAATTTTATTTACCGAGAGAACGACACTTGTCATTGGCTATGCCTGGAGGTGACAGACTCAGGTGCCCATCTGCACAAACACTTCCTCACTGTTTATTTCATGTGGTTTAATATAATTAAACTATCATTGTGCTCATTGATTCAGCTCAAATTTTAATTTGATAATTGGGGAAAAGGTGTGCATTTGAAATGGAGGCAATTAATTGACACTTTAAACGCACTGGAACAGAAATAATTTAAGTTACACCATACTTAGTGGTGACTTATACTGTTGTGTTTATGCAGATTCTTTTATGTAGCTCCTGTCATTAATGGACTGAGGTAAACAACGCCACTCGGCCTAAGTCCTTTCGAAACAGGCCGCCTAATGCTGCAGTTGGGACATATTTTTGCCACCACAAACAGTCCCATTCATTTTGTAGCTGTTGGCTTTTCTAAAATAAAGACATTCTAACTTTGAACCACAATCTAGTCATTCATAAGTAGTCTCACATATATGCAACATAATTATGCAGATTGTCACATAATTTTGTCAACAGACAGCCTGATCCTCATTGGAACAAACATCTTGCACAAAGAAATAATGAGAATGACAAAGACACAATTTCTCAACTTATAATACCCATCTTTCCCATGATTTGAATAAAAGGAAGGGAAATAACTGGTTCTTACTTATTTAATTTTTCTCCAATACCAGTATCACTTTAATTTGCTTCAAGGGAATTTATATATTTTGATGAAGTTACTGAAACTTAAGAAGGAAACATATTTATGGATAAGACAAATTTTTTGTGTTAATTATCTTCCATCTGGAAACAAATATGCTTTCATATTTTATAAGAATCAAGAACAAAAGCTGGCTTGTTTTAGCAGCTTACAAAATCTTCCTCATTTTTCCTGGAGCTCTTTTATTTACAGAGCCTGAATAAATACTTTTAATCAAAACTGAAGCAAGTTCAATTTTGCAAAATGCTAAGCACCACAAATTGTACCTGTAGTAAATAATGTTACTTAATAAGAATTATTAGTTGTTTCTACATATGCCCTGAGATGATTTGTTCTTAATATAAAGGATTGGAGCAGCCGCTCTGCCTTTTAGATGAAAGCTTGTGCTCTTGCTTCAATCTTTTATTCAATATTTTTAATATTCAGTGTAACCATGGATGAACCTAGGAAAGTTTTGGCAGGTCATTTCAGTTAGGCAACCACACTCTTTTTATTAAAGCTGGAAACCTCATTAAAATAGGCTCTGTGAAGATTTTGTAAACTCCAGCTTCAAATCAAGGTTGGCAATAATGCTCCAAAAAACTTTTTATATAAATGTGGTTCTTTTGGAACTTGAAAGTTTCTGAAAGCAAGAAATGTTAAAAAGCAGAAAAAGGAAGAAACAAAGTAAACAAACTAAAAACACATGAAATGCACATACATAACACACATACTCGTGTACATAGGTGTTGGTGATGGGTGACATCTATGTTCAGACAAAATTCTCCCAAAATATCTTTGCTATATCAGCTAATATAATAGTTATAAAGAAAGGAAAACACTATCTTAAACATAACCTTTGGCCGTAACCAAGCCCAGTTGATGTCTTCTGAAAGATCAGAGAGTTTTAAGGCTAGAAAGGAGCTGATAGATCAACTGATTTGATAACTAACTCAGTAACAGCAACAGATTATGGGCCAGAGATTAAAGACTGTAAACTCAACCACTGGTTAGTGATGGGACCTGGGTTATAACACAGATCTTCAGACTCCCAGATGAATACTGATTCTGTGACATTGTAATTTCAATATTCCTGGTTGAAATGTTTTCAATTTGACACAATCTGACATCTAGATGAGTAGATCCACTCATGATTGGGACAGATTTTATTATTTTACTTATTTACTTATGTGCAGAAAAACCAAATTTCCTATATCTGCTCCCTAAAATATCCTAAATTTCATTAACCCCTTAAACATAAAGATCATCAATAGGGTAGTGCAAATATTCTTTAAAATTTGAATTGAACGATAATCCTTTTTCCTAATCTATGTTGTTTGTTTGTTCCATAAAGAAAGATCTTTTTCTTTTTCTCCAAAAATTTCTTTCTAGTATTGGGAACATTTTTTGGAAGCTTATTAATCACACAGAAATACTATTTAGGTAGGTGAAGATACTAAATCCTTTACTCACAAAAAATAGGTAATTAATAGGTAATTTTCCTTTGGTTCAGGCTCAATATCTCATGAAAATAATTCTTCTTTTAAAAAATGGAGTATCAAATCAAGTGATCAATATGTTCTATTAATGCTAATTTAAGTGGCAAAGGCCATTTCTCATAAAGGAAACCCCAAATTCCTCAATTTGATTTTAGTTCAGCTCAAAAGAATTAGTATCTAGCTCTAGTCTGGGCTTTTATAGAAAAAAAAGGATAGAGTTCCTCATCTCAAATTAGTTGAGCAATTTATGTATATACACAAAACCTGCCACAACATTCAAGAAAGGTACAAGACAGAAATAAAAGGGGTTAAATGTGCTGTGCCTATTGTTATAGCTATTAAACTGATAATATATCCTTATCGTGAATAACTCAATATATTTTGCTTTAGAATTTTTTTTTTCAGTCTAAATATCAAAATAAGTTGTGTGATGAATGAAGCTTCTGGACCTGTTAAATAAATACTTTTTCCAGGACCACTGTTTGCCAAGAACACTATCAGTTGAATAAAGCAGTGAGTTTATGCAAAGAACCTACAGCCTACAGTTTTAACTGTGACAGGGTGAGAAACTAAGAGCTGGGTCACTTACCTGGTGTGGGGATAATTGAGGAAGGTATTTTTGAGTTATGAGAATATTTGGAAATGAGTTGATGAGTAGATAGAAATGAGTTAACATAAATTCAGTGCCCAGATTAAGACATAAAGTTATCAGACAAGTCACAAATTACTTGTCGATATCAGTAGTTGTTGCATGTTACCTACTATTACAGTATTTCTCAATTTCGGGGATTTTTTTTTTTTTTTTCTAAAACTGGAACACATGGCAGTTTCTCAGAAACCCTAATCTTATTTACCAAATTAGTTCTTTGCTTTAGTAAAAAAGTAAAATTGATACACTCAGCAAATTGCGATCTTAATTTTCAGTGTTAAAAATAACCTGAAGGTAAGTTGAAAGACCTCATTGTGGCCACTAAAAGATAATTGGCACTCATGGAAACATTCCCCTAATTTTCAAAGCTTTGACATTAAAACAGCAGCTTCTACTTAGTTATACTATCTTCTCCTCTCTCTGCATATTAACGTTGGCCTGCTGTTTTACAGACTTTCCAAGTGTGCTGGAAATTTGGCTGAGTTTGCAGTTTTGTTTTAATATATTCCTGGAAATTTTATCTTCAGCAGTTCTGTGTGCTTTCAGCGAGCGGCTAAAATGGATGCAAGTTTTCTAAGTCCGACGAGGCCATGACGCCTAACATCATTGGTGGCAAGAAAACTCACGCATGGCCGCAGGTTCTGTTGGCTTAGAAGAAATGGCCGCTGGGTCAGCTTGTCATCTTCCCGCCACTTTTTTTTTTTTATATCAGTTTCATTGTAATCAAATCAGGGAGGAAATCGCAGGGCACTGAAGCTACTCATGCCCCCTTTGAAAGCCTTAATCATTGCACTGGCAGCTTCGAGGCCTTATTAAACCAAGAGATGCAATGCGTGCAGAACTCTTTTTCTAAAGCATTGCCTGTGGCAAAGACGGACACCTCTGGAATGCATCATACAGAGAGCGGGGGAACTCCTCTAATAAGTGTTTGTCCGTGCACCAGCATTTCTGTAATTCCCAGAGTGGGTTTACATGCAGTCTTGATGATGGCTTCTCACAACGCATTTGAGGGGAGCCCTCGCTCTGCAGTCTTCAAACTGCAAGCTGCATTTGGGTATCGAGAATGCTTCGCTCTAATTTCTGTGTTCAGTGTCCAGTTCAGAGTTGATGTGGCTTTCAGTGACACTGAAAGATGAGAGCCATCCTTGCCTCACAGTCCTCACAAGAAACTTCTAGGACAGTTTCCAGGTGGACGAGGTCGGCCCTCCCTCAGGATTGGCAACCTTCCTCAAACCCAGCTCCCCTGCCCCGGGGGGGCCACCTACCCAGCACCATCAGGCTGCTTAAAATATGGGCTTGTTTCCAGGTGCGAGGGATAGCGCCTTGGCTGTGTCGTTAGAGGAAAGGCACCCGAAGTTCCCACTTGAGTTGAAAGTAGGAAAAGCTGAAACTGGTCTGCAATTTAAATTTTATTCTCAAAGAGTTGAGATTTAGTATGTTTTAGACTGAGAGGCTGAGCACCCGGAGATGAAAGCTATTGTTTTATGTGTTAATAAGGATAAGAATGGGTTTTCTGTAGCTAATAACACTTCTCTGAATCACTGCCTTATTTACAGTGGAAGAATGTCATAGATATCATATTTCATCGGCAGTGATGGCTTGAATATGTTCCGTGAATAATTATAGTATCTTTTCATCTCTCTTTTGTTATAGGAAACCTTTATAGTAAAGGCTTTTAAAATATGCAGTGGGAGTGTGTAATCCAAGTATCAAGTCTAACGAGAAATTGTTTTGGCAAGTTCAGAACCCTCTCAAAATTCATGGGTTTGGAGTTTCATATCTAATTGGAACCTTTTAATGTTGGAATAGGTTTGCTCTTAGGAAAACAGTGTAAAGCTTTTAAGCAAGGGGGAAAAATCTTTAAGAAATACTCAGCAGGATTCTGTGACATTCAAATTATGTTTATTTAAAAACAGAAACTCCTGCGTTCCGGTGTCTTAACATAAAGAGAATCAAAAATGGGAATTAAATACACGTTTACAAGCATTACGAGGCTTTGAAAAATTGCTTGTGTTAAAAACTTTGTGAGTTGCTGTTGAGCCAAACAATTGAAAAATGTCTCCAGAGTGTCAGAGATGTAATGGGAGATTCTGTTTAATATGCTGCCATTTGCCAGAAGTCTCCTCAGAGTACGTGCTAGCTGCGTAAAGACCTAACTACACTGCCAGTCTCCTAACGTTAACTTAGACCATGCTGAGATCACTTAGTGATGCATTCCTAGGTTTTCCAGGGAGGAGGACATCCTTCTTCCCTTTTTCGAGAATGTTTTCTGGCCCTCGCTTTTGAACTTTCATCTGTACCACAAGGCAGGCTCGTTGGTCATGCTAAGTAGTCAAACAGTCTCTGTATGTTCAGTGCAGATGACTCCCATATGGTTTCACCTAAGTGAGAATGTTCTGTGTATTGAGTGTAAAGAACACTTTGTAAACATTAATCTTAAAAAGAAGTTGTCAGTGTACAGTATCATGATGTGCAGGTAAACCTAGCTCCAGAAACATTACTTCTTGTCGCTAATAAGCAAAACACTTTGGCAGCATCTATGAAATTGGGTTTTTGGAAAATTGGGTTTTCCTCAAGACGGAAAGAATTACAAAAAAAAAAAAAAAAAAAAAGTCTGACGTGGGGTGGCTCACTGGTTATGCCCATTCTGGGGCTTCCTGTATTCGTTAACTTACCATATGAAAAATGGTTCAAGCATTTTGCATTCTATCGATGATAGAAATAGTGGAAGAAAGTCTTTGTGTCTTTGAGATAGGGAAAGACACAAAGACTTTCTTCCACTATTTCTTTTAGAAGTTTTCTAGTTTTGATACTTAGGTCTGGAGATGCTTTCGGGTTAAGTGTTGTGTATGGTTTTAGGTAAAGATCAATGTTTACTTGTTTTCCCATATAAATATCCAATTGTTGCAACATTATTTTGGAAAAGGCATTTCTCTTCCTCACTGAAAGGCCCTTTATACTTAAAAAAAAATCATTTTGCCCATTATGTTTGGATCTATTTCTAGACTCTACTCTCTTCCATTTATCTATATGTCTATTTTTTTCTGCACTATTACATTCTCTCAATTACTGTATATTTATAGTAAGTCATGAAATCAGAACATTTAAGTTCTCCAATTTTTTTCTGTTGCTTCAAAAATTGCTTTGGCTATTCTTGTTCATTTGCATTTCCATAAAAATTTTAGAATCAGCTTGTCAACTTCTGCGAAAACATGCTGGGATTTTGATTGGGATTGCATTGAAATTATACATTTGGTGAAAACAGATTTCTTAACAATACATACATAACCACATATAATTAGCAAAATCACAATATTAACATTGGTAAGATACTATCAGCTAATTTACAGAGCTTATTCAAATTTGATCAACTGTTCTACTGATGTACTCTTTCTGGACCACGATGCAAGCCACGGGCCCACATTGCAGTTAGTTACCATGTCTCCTTAGTCTCTCTCATTCTGGAAGAAACCTCAGTCTTTGTCATTCATGCCTTGACACATTTGAAGAGTACTTTTAGTAGACTACCTCCCAACTTTTGTTTGATGTTTCCTCATGGTTAAATTCAGGTTATTCTTTTCCAGAAAGAAAACCATAGAAGCGATGCTGCACTCTCCTTAGTGTATCATGTTAAGAGGTAGAGGTTGTCACTGGGTCTTATTAATGGTGATATTCACTCTACCACTTGGTGGAAGGGATGTCTGCCATTTTCTCCACTATAAAGTTACTTTTTTTTTTCTTTTAAATTAAGTATGTTATACAGGATATTATTTCTTCAAATTGGATGCATTCTAATAATATGTTTTCAAACTTACTGACCCTTTTATCTCAGTTTCTCTTAACCCTATCCAGTGGATTTTCTGTTTCAAGTATTAACATTTTCAGTTCTAGAATTTCTAATTTTCAGTATTTGCAGAGATACCTTATGTTTTCATTCATTACAGGTGTAATTCTCTTTAGGTCATTGAGCACAATTATAACTGTTTCTTTAAAGAACTTGTTTTAATAATTCTAACATCTGCTAACCTCAGTGTTGGCTTCTGTTTAAAGTCTTTTCCCTTGACACTGGATCACATTTTCCTGGCTATTTATGTGTGAATAATATTGGACTGTATCCCAGACATTCAGAATATTATGTTGTGGAGAATTTGGATTTTGTTATATTGCTCCAAGAAGTGTTGATGCCTTTGTTTTAGCAGACAATTAGTGCGGTAAGACTCAAAGTGCAAACAGGCATGTCTGCGGTGGACAGCAGCTTTGATCTCAGATTAGTTCCTTAAGCCATAGCTCTGAGCTGCTTTCCATTTGTCCCATTCAGTATGCGGTTTAGTGGTCAGCCAGAGGCTTGGGTTGAGGTTAATGGGATCCTCCTTCTCTGGCTCGCTCCTTTCTATTCTCCTCTTTCTCTCTGGAACTCCAGTTGTCCTGTGCCTCTTGCCTTATATCTCTCAGCCGGTAAGCCAGGGGGCTTTCTATCCATATTTGAACCATCCTTACACCACACCATTGCCACTGGGACTGAGGCGTCCCTTAGAACAAAACTGCAAAAAACCTAAGGGGCTCAAACTGTCTAATGGCTTTTCCCATTGTGGCTCTGCTTCAGAATCTGCCTGTCATACTTCAGTCTCCAGAACCTCAGGTAGTTAGGTTTGTAATTTTTCCAGTTTATCCAGTTCTTTCTAGGATGGCTTTGTTGGGTGATCATTTCTCCATTAACAGGAGGACCTAAGAAATGTTTGGAAACCAGATTTTGAATGGTGAAACGGTATTGTCCTAAAAATTATAGTGAGTAAAGTACCTGAGAAGGAGACTCTTAGATAAAACTTCTCTTCATGTAATAAAGTAGACTCCTTTGGGTATCGTCCAACTCATAATGAAGCGCTTAATTACTCTCACCTACTTCAGACTCCCTCATACTCATACTGTTAGCATGTAGCAGCCATGTTTATACAATGGCATCTTGAGTCTCTGGCCAGAATTAATTGAGAAATGATTGGACACCCCACTCTGGGACCAAGTCATATGCTTGAAAATTAGGAATTAGGATTGAGGGAGTTCATCTCTCCAGTATGGCTTGAAATGTACCATATATACTCGTTCGTGCCTCTGCTGCTCTTCTGCCATTGTGTGACTTGAATAGGAGAAAAAAAAGTGCCCAAAGAGAGAGATAAAAAGGCACAGAGAGAAGCAGAATGAAGAGATGGTGAGAAGATGGACCCAGGAACTAATAATCTTCAAGTGCTCCTTCCAGTCCTACCTGACATCTGGCTGCATTATTATTATTTTTTAAAGTGCTATTACAGATCCCTATATCCTAATACAGGGATTTTTTCCTTTTGCAATTTGCAACTTTAAGAATTTTGACTAATCCATACACTTTGCATATTACAGGCATTGTGAAAGTGTTTACATAACTATAGTGATAGGAATACACAGAAAAACTGTGTCAGGGACATTAAGTTGGAAAGAAACAAACTAACATTTCTTAGTACTTAAAGTGAGATGATTTCGAAATCATTCATTAAAATCACTATATTCTGTTCATTTGGATGTAACCAAAGAAAATAGGAGCAATGTATATATGTGTATATATATGTATATGTGTATGTATATGTATATGTATATACACATATATATATGTATACACATGCTATAGATTTTTTTCGCCCTTATTTAAGTAAATGCTAAATAAGATAATGTTGTTAGTTATAAACTCTGTAAATGCAGTATTCGTGTCCTGTCCTGGTGCTCATTCCCTTCCTCTGGGTCAATCCCATTACTATAATTAAGTTTCTGCTTAATCAATTTTATTTTTGTACTTAATAAAAAGAGGCAATTTTTCTAGATGTCCTGTTTTTTCCAATTATATAACCACTAAGAAATCAGTTGCTGAACAAAAGTTAAAGTAATATGATTTGAACGTGAATTACTCTCTAACAGAAGGACATAATGAGCCAGATGAAAAAGCAGAACCTGTCTCCCCATCCCCCCAAATAAATAAATAAGTCTCAGCTAAAGCAAATCTTGGGATCCTTTGGATTTGTCAAACATTTCATGGATCTTCCAAAACATTTTGGCAGGATAATTCCCTAAAGTGATTCATTATCCATCAATTCATATTTCAATGTCACTTAATATTTGTTGAATATTCACAACATGCTAGCATTGCACAGCTGCTGAGAACATGAGTCTCTGTCTTTCAGCCTCACACTGCATGTTTTTTTAAAGATGAAAAAAATAACATATTTTAAAATTTGTCAAGAGAAAAAGAGAAAATTGGTCTAAAAACAAATCAGTTGCACGTACCCTTCAAGAATTAATCTCTTGCCCTTATTAGGAAGGTAATCATTGGATCTGAAAGCACAAAAATATGCTCCTTGTATCCATTTATATATATTTATATATTCCTTATTTTCTTTATATGTATATGCATTTATATGTATCTAGAAAAGTTTATTCAATTTTGATGTCAATTTTCTATACCTATGTATACTTTGTTTTTAAAAAGATTTATTTATTTCAGAGAGAACGAGAGAAAGAGAGAGAGAGAGAGCAAGTGTGCAGTGTGCTCCTGAGCACGAGCTGAGGGAGGGGCAGAGGGAGAAGCAGACTCCCCACTGAGCAAGGGGCCTGATATGGGATCAATCCCAGGACCCGGAGATCATGACCTGAGCCGAAATCAGGAAGCAGACGCGTAACTGACTAAGCCACCCAGGTGCCCCCATATCTATGTATACTTTAATTCTATTGTTACTTCTATGAAAATTTGTTTTATCCAGAATGTAATTTTTATCCTCAATCTAATTTTTAAATCTCTGTTTAGGTATATGGATATACCCATTTCTCAACAAATACTGAAATTTGCTTTTACTTGTTCCTTATTTGTATTTGCTTTCTAATTTGAAAATTATTACATATATATTTGTATTTTTTTTTTTTTTTTTGGTTCTCATAAGAAGAAGCTCTAATCGCCTCCATTTGCCCCATAAATCAACAAGTTTCACTCCAGTATCTACTTAGAAAGGCCTTTCAGGTCATGCTATCAAAAATAACGTAGTCACAGCTTCTGATGTAGTTTTTCTTAATATTCTGATGGATTCTAAAAGGTTTCAATTAAGATAAAATACAAAAAAAGAGTGTTTTTTTAAATGCTTCTATAAAATCTCTTCTGATTTGAATAAATGTGAATTTTTGTTACATTTCCTTAACCTAAGGAATAATAAGGGGATATAACAATATTATTTGGTATTAAATGGTATCATAACTGGTTTTTTTTTTTTTTTTTTATAATAAAAGTAGAGACTCATAAAGAACAGGAAAATCTACAAGAAGGCTAAGAGGTTGGCTTTGGAAAAAATAATTAAATTTATCTATTGCAGTTATTTCATGAGATAAACTGAGTTAGTATGGCTCTAGAACATCCCACTCACTATCTTTTTTAATCCAGAGTAAGAGGTTGCTTCTTCCCCCCCAGATAAGAGGAAATTACCCTGTGACATCTGGTTTTTCTCCTTTTATTTCTTTCAAATAAAATATTATTTATTTCCATCCAAAGTTTCTTTAAAATGCTGTATTTACCACTATACTTTATAGTGTCCAATATATTTTAAATTGACATTAAAAGGAAAAAATAGTGATTAATATTATAATTATTTACTAATAGCCCAAAGAACTGCCAGACTTCTTATTTTGTTCTTGCTTGGAATTTCTTTTCATTCAAAGAAGGAGAGTGTAGAAAATAAGCTATTTAGTTGAAGCTGCATTTGTTTTCTGAAAGTAGGGATATAAATCATATTAGCTGGAAGTTTAGAAAACAGATATTCACCCTGTCTTCCTCAAAGGAGTATAGAGGAATAATAAGGTTATAGTGATATCAACACATTTTTGTTTTTCTGAGAACAGGGTATTAGTAGCCCCCCCCCTTTTTTTTTCTGATAGAAACAAGTTAAGGTGATGGTAGTTTGGGTTTTGTTGTTATCTACACAGATACCTGCCTATTTTTTCTGTTAATTTCTTGACCTGAAAGTCTATATGATAAGTGATAATTTGACTACAGATAAATATTGCTGCTGTATACTCTCATAGTATCTTATGCATACCCTTATCTCAGCACCTTCTTTAGTTGAAATTGCATTGATCTCTTTATAGATTTCTTCCTCATTAGACCATGTGCTCTTAGACAGCAAAGTTCATGGTCACATAGCTTTCACACCAAGCATAAGAACAGAATCTAAATAATGGAGTCACCAAAACAGCCTGCTAGATGAGGCTTACATGTTTCCTCCCAGGTACCTACTTAATAGATGGGTTCAGTTAAATGTCAAGTTTCATCCCAAAGTTCAACCAATATTTAAGTTACTCTAAGAGTTTTGCAAGCATAGCCAACCATTTATGTCTCTTGCATCTGAACTCTCATCACTTCATTGCAATAGATTAGTAGAATTCATTTCCCATCTACTTCCTTCTGAAAGAATAACCTTATGACCTTAGAAACTACCATGTTCTATAGATGATGATGATGATAAAATTACCTCATTCTATATCTCATTTTGTTTTCTATAAATCACATGTATTTGGCTTTGCAAAATAAAATGGTAATTTTACCTGTGGTTATAGCAAAGGCTCAAAAACAGAACCTCAATATTAAATCTATTAAAAACTACTGTTTATTGAATGCCTAAGTGATAAGGACTTTTATATTTTAAACTTGTAATAATCAGTCAGAGGTAGGTATTAACATTCCCATTATTCTAACTACATAGTTGGAAACCAGGACTCTGAGAGGTGCAATACATTGTCTACATTTTGTTGTATGTTGTACATCCAAACAATGTAGAATCAGGGATTAAATACAGCTATTGTTTTTCTTTTCTCAAATTAAAAAAAGAAAAAAATATAAGGCAATGTCTTAAACCTGTGTCACATGTAATTTAGTTTAGAATCAGTGATATATTCACAAAACCATCACATAAATCAGCAAAAGCAATTACTCAAAATTGAAAATAGGAAAATGGGAAGCCTTTAAAAAGTGAATTTTGACAGTCTCAGAGACAAATACTTTTTCCAGCCTTTACTGTCATTATTATACATACACCAAAACTGTTGCCACACATGCCAGTCATACTTTTACTTTTCCCTCTAGGGTTCTTCAGAGATAGATGCCTCTATGGTTTCATGTGCATCTTTGACTGAACTCTTTTCATGAGGGGTTCCTTTTATAGCATCTCATTCCTGAAAAATACTGGAGGTTGCAATCACCTGTATAAAAATAATATAAAATCTAATAAATTTAGAGAGAAAGATAAAATTTCTTTGAGTATGAGTAAAAGAGCACAAGAATGAACAAAGAGAAATTCTTAAGAGATAAACTTGATCAGAAATTTCTGAGCTCTCTTTAGAGCCATTTTTCTATTGGTGATTGTAAATATATATATATATATATATATATATATATGAAATCAAATTGTCCCTTTCTCCAGTGTCATTCCACAACTTATATGCAGACACTAAATAAGAAAATAGTTGTGTTGATTCAAGATAAGGATTTTGGCAGGTAGATTTAATAAAGTGAGAGAGGTACAGAGAATGAAGATTACTGGCAAGAATATTTAAGGAAGGAAATGAAGAAGAATAAAGTGAAAGAGAAGACTAGTTGATATTTAATGAAAGGACAAATATAAATATAAGAATATAATCATAGTGGAAATAGTCCGAAAAGTAGGCACCTGGAGGAGAGGTGTTCATGAGAAAGCATGTACCTGAATCTATGATTTGGGGAATGAAAGTTCTAGGTTATGACCCTAGGAATGAGTGGCAGAGATAGCACTGAGGAGTCAGTTACTGAGTATGAAGGAAACAAGGAAGCAAGAGGCCTGGTTATTGCTTAGATGATCAGCCACATGGACTTCTGAAATGATCCAAGATGGGAGAACTTGGGCAGAGAAATCATGTTAACCAGGTGCAGAGGTATTCAGTGATGAGAAGTAAGGAGGAAGTGGTAGATGATCGAGACAAGGACCTGAGACTCATAGAAGGTTAGTGTTAACGAGAGGGTGGGGAACTGGGAATCACAGTGTGGGATACTGAGGAGATGGCTTCACTTCCGACCTTGATGTGCCTAGCTTGTGAAAGAATATGTAGCCTCTACTTGAAAGGGATGCAGGGAAAGTGTCTTCGGGAAATCAAGACTTAGTTAAGATCTACTGAGTTCTAAGATCTACTGAGAATGAATGTGAAGGTAGCCATCAAGAATGAGCAGCAGAGCCAAGGAGTATAACAGACGTGTTCTACCTGACCTCTTGGCAAGAAATGAACAAGTTTCACAGTTGTAAAAGTCCCAGGGGCACGAAGTCTATCATTTCATATTTTGTCTAGCACCTACAAATTTTAGTACCTATCAACCATCTAGTACCCACCTACCAATGGGGCCTGATAATTCCACATTAGTGTTATCTACTAAAGACTTACAAATATTTATATGAGCCAGTTGCAACATGCATTTGCATGCAACTGGAAAAACATGGACTGTGGCAACCAAAAGTATTTCCCCCTGTTTTTCTTGTTCTCCTTTACAAAATGTACCTGAGGCTTCCATGTGGAAAGAAAGGGAACAGGAATAATTCTGTCTGTCTATGGACAAAGAAAGTTTTGAGCAGCAGTCAAGGCCTCCATAGATGGATTGTGTCTCTTAATACTTTAAGTAGCAATACAGATGTCACTGACCTTCAGAGGTGGTAAAATAAAATGCAGATTTTAAATAAAAGCTATAACTAAAAATTCTTACTGCTTAAAACCTGCATTAAAAAAAAAAAAAATCCTAACCTGGTTCTTTAGAGTGGCTTTACCATTTTACATTTTCTTTTGACCATAAGTCCTGCTGTATTCTCACTCACCCATTCACTCACACACACTTACCATCAGCTGTCAATCAATGTCATAAAGTAACATCAAAGAAATACATTACCACATGGGATCCTTGATTTTCCCATGTAAGCCTGTCATCAAAAAATAAAGTCAGTTTCTTTTTAGAGTCAGTTATTCTAAAACATTGTGAATGAGAGTAAGTCCTCTTGAATGATTAACAGAGAGGCTAAACTTTTGGCTCACTGGTTGCCTTTATAATCTATCCTTGCTATCGTCATGAGGTCTAGGTACGCACTGGTTAGGCAAATGTTGCTGTTATAAATTATAGATACATTGGAAAACTATATAAGCATTTTAATGAGACAGATATTTATCTAATGACTGGAAAGATACTCATGATATGATGTCTCAGGTTAGGTTCTGAAGGAGAGACATGTGCAGAATGTTTACTGGGGAGTGAGGACGTGAGAAGGGAAGGTTTAGGAAGGAGGAGAATCTGACCTGCAGTGGGATTGTAACCAAAACCCTAATTGATATTACAGAAAACTCTGACCTGAGATGGTCCTTTTGAGGTACACCAAAATGTGGCAGAGTGGGGAGGAGGATAGTATTTCTGTATTACTTAGTCATTGGTCATGGCCTTCCTTGAAAGGGAACTTGAAATTTAGGTGAGGGAAGTCCATGTAGCTGAGGGCAGTTCCTAGGTTGGAGAAGAGCTAAAACTATCAGCAGCTGCCATCCCAGCTTTTATAGTGTCATCCCCAGCTTTTATTTGGCCCTGGTGAGGGATTTGGGTGATACACCATACCATCCACTGTAGTCATCTTGCATTGCTCAAAATTGGCTTAGGTGTTTTCTTTTTTCTTTTCTTTTCTTTTTTTCCCCTTCCCTTCCCTTCCCTTCCCTTCCCTTCCCTTCCCTTCCATTCCCTTCCCTTCCCTTCCTCTTTCTTCCTTCCTTCCTTCCTTCCTTCCTTCCTTCCTTCCTTCCTTCCTCTCTTTCTCTCTTCCTGTCTTTTTTAAGATTTAAGAAAAAGAGAGAGAGCATGCATAAGCAGAGGGAGTGGCAGGCAGAGGGAGAGCAGGCTGAGCAAGGAGCCAATGTGGAACTCGATCCCAGGACCCTGGGATGATGACCTGAGCCAAAGGCAGAGGCTTAACTGACTGAGCCACCCAGGCATCCCAAATCAGCTTAGTTTTTAGAGCAAATTCATCCCATTTGGGATATGCTTCTTGAAGATCATGGTTGGTCAAATTTCCTAGGAAAAGTTAAAAAAGTTAAAAAAGAAAAGTTAGTTGGATGAGTTGCAGCCATAAATGAAGCTGTTGATCTAGAGTCCATAACTGATAATCATCATACCCACTTCAAGAATCGATTCTGTATTGACCTCACTCTTGGCTAACATGTCTGCTATAGAGGTGTCTTACCTGGAGGGGTGGCCCAGACCTGTCATTGGGAGCCATCCAAGCCACTGGTTACCAAATGCTTTTTATACTGTGATTCTTTTTTTGTGCCATTAGCACTAAAAGTGGCCTGGAAGCACCCACAAGACCTAAGTCCTCCTGACTGTTAACATTAATTCTTCCCACTAGGATGGTGACTCCTCTTTCTACCTGCTGGTCTCTTAGAGCAAGGAGCACAAACTAACTGTGTGGCAGCCATAGCATAAGGTTGGTTGACACTCTTATTGTGTCCCATGTATGAGGTCCTCTGGATGTGCAGAGTTTACATTTACAAAGATGGGAAGAAATTTTTCCCAAAGGGTCAGTGGAAATGATGTTAAATAGTACCACTTCTGCTTCTACTTGGCGTCTACACTTATATATTTTACCTACTAGAGACACAGCACCATATTGTGATCACTGATTTAAGTTATATTTCACAACTTGAAAGATGGTATTTTATCTTCTTTTCTTCTCGGGTTATCATCTCTATGCCAGAGCCTTACGTGTGTGTGTGTGTGTGTGTGTGTGTGTGTGTGTTTCCCAGCTTTATTGAGATATAATTAACATATTAACATGTAAATTTAAGGTATATAGTGTGATAATTTGATACACATATATATTGCAAAATGCTTATCACAGTAAAGTTACTTAACATAGTCTTCACACCACATAATTACTATTTTGTTGCTGTTGTTATGGTGAGAACATTATAGCTCCATACTCACAGCAAATTTCAAATATGCAATATAGGATTGCTAGCTGTAGTCACCACACTGTGCATTAGATCCCCAGAACTCAATTATCTTGAACTGAAAGTTTGTACCCTTCGACCAATCTCTCCATTCCCCTTACCCCTTAGCTCCTGACAACCACATTCTGCTCTCTGTTTCTGTGAGTTCAATGTTTTTAGATTCCTCATATAAGTGATATATATTTGTCTTTCTCTCTCTGACTGATTTTACTGAGCATAATGCTGTAAGTTCCATCTGTGTTGTCACACGTGGCAGGATTTTCTTCCTTTTTACAGCTGAATAATATTCTAGAGTCCCTGACTTAATATTTTTCAGCTTTATGATGGTGTGAGAGCAAAACACATTTAGTAGAAACCGTACTTCAGTTTCGGATTTTGATCTTTTGGGCTGGCAATATGTGAAAGGATCCTATCTCATGATGCTGGCTGGTGGGAGCACACCACCACTCCCAGACAGCCACGTGACAGTGAGAGTGAACAGCCTATAGGTTTGCAACTATTCTGTACCTACACAACCATTCTGCTTTTCACTTTCAGTATAGCATTCGATAAATGACATAGATATCGAATAGTTCATTACAAAATGGGCTTTATATTCCATGATTTTGCCCAACTGTAGGCGAATATAAGTGTTCTAAGGATATTTAAGATAGGTTGGGCTAAGCTATTTGTTTGGTAGTTTAGGTGCATTCAATGCATTTTCAACTTACAATCTTTTCCATTTATGATGGGTTGATTGGGCTACAACCCCATGAAAAGGCAAGGAAGATCTACGTGTTTGTGTGTGCCTCTGTATGCCACCTTTTATTTATTGATGTATTTGTCAGTGGACACTTAAATTGTTACTATATCTTGGCTATTGTGAATAATGCTAACCTGTGTTTTTGAGAAGCCAACATGCCGAGATATCAGGCTGAGAAATTCTGGGTGTGCAATGCATGATATCATAAGTGGACTTCACTGTGTCCATTTACAGGCCACTTTTCATTTAAAGTAGTTTCTTTATTCTGAAACCATATTATATAAGATCTCATGTTGGTGGCTCCAGTATGCTCCAAGTCCTTGCCAATAATGTTAACTGGGACTTTCTTAGGGAAAAGGAAATATATATACAATAATATTTATCAATACAAGGCAAAATGATTTTTTTTTCCTTTTCAGGGTAGTCAACAAGTTTCTTTTGGGTTTCAAAGGACTTAGAGGCATTTTCCCTAAGGTAAAAGAAAAAAGATTGCTTCTCAAACCCCCTGCCACTCAGAAGCAACACAGTAATTGACAGACCGCTTTGGATTCCGAAGGCAGCAAATGTAACAATTTAGAGTACTGTTTCAACCCATTTACAAGGTGACAGAAAAGCTTGCTGGTACCGAGTGGACTTTACAGCCAGAAAAGGGACCCTTAGCAGAAAGATATATATTTGGAATATATAAATTTTTGGAACTTCAGTTTGTAATAGTGATTACTATTAGAGACCAAGACTGCAGGGCTAAAATAAAGGATTTTTTTAAACTTATTTATCTTTAACTTTAAAAATAGTCTATTTATTTAAAGAATCCGTCAAAACAAGTATTCAACTCGCTAAATTTAGATTGTATCTGTCATTGGCTGCTGGTGCAACCTCCCCTCTCTTAGTTCATCCGGGGCAAGGATATATTTCAGATACGGAAAAACTTTCATAACAATTCCCCCAAAGTTTGAACTTTTGATTTTAATTTTTTTTTTTCATTTTTGTCAGACGTTCTTATTTCCACTCTGAGTTTTCTGCCCACGGGGAATTTATTTATTTATGCGCTTCTGTGTATTTACTGCATGATTCACTGTCACTGGTTTTCATTTTTCCATCTGAGCTAATCTGTACATGAATATAGGTTATGTGGATTTAACTTCTTTAGCAGCAAGGAGATCGATTGCGATGCCGTCATCATGTCTTTTTCCCCATGGAATTTGTGTAGAGTTTGAATGACTGCACCTGCCCACAGTGGGGGTGAGGGACGTCTTTGCAGGGGCTCTGGGGTTATTACTCATGACTCTCTGCAGGAGGAGAAAGGCTGAGGGGAGTTGTCAAAGCAGCAGGAGAATGTGTGGCAGCTTTCTGCGGTTGGGGGCTGGCCGAGAGTATGCAATGCATTTACGGAACAAAGCCAGACCCTCTGAGTTTAGTGCTTATCTACTTGACCTTGCTGACACCTCATTGCTTGCAGGTTCCCATCTTAAAAATGATGTGCATTTGGCCCCTATGATCTCACTTCCTCCTCTGTCTTTCCTCTGTTACTTAAATTGTTATTCCCCGTCTTCTATGTTTCACAATAAGCCCATTAATTTTCCTCTACAGAAAGATAATACTCTATCACCTTATCTCAGAAATGGAAATGCCAGGGTAAAACAGAGCTAGAAGAAGAGGAGAAGGAGTATTTGATTTTGAAAGCAGAGAAATATCCCAAACCTCTGAGTTTAACTTTGTATATGTCATTGGGTTTCAACGATCATAATAATAATTAATCACTTTGCAAAAAATCTTGCAAAGGAGGATTTTAAATTATTGAATCAGGAACTGATTTTGGTAACTAGTCTATTTGCTTCATATATGAAAAAAGAGATATAGCAATATTAACCATATTTCTTATGGCCATACAGCCCTACAAGGAAGACGTATTGTAATCTGGAGCAGACATAAAATAGGATCGAAAGCTGGCTTAGCGGTGGTAAGGTCAGGCTCTCAGAGTGACCTTTAGTGTCTAAGATACACAGGCCACTGAGACAGAGGCAGTCCAGTGTCCTTGATGGATATATATATAGGTCAGAAGACCCTTCTCAGTCCATCCTTAGGGCCACAGGCTTTCTGTCCACACCTTCTCTGGAAATTTGTTGTCAATAATGACACTAGGCCTCATCTTCCCAGATTCGATCCTGATGTTAAAGAAAGCATTTTATACCAAACCAAAATGTTCTGACTCTGCATTGGAAAGTGCTTGTTTTTTTCAGGGTTCCATCTTTGGGGTGGGAGTGCCAAGAGAGAAAGAGAGAGAAGAGGAAAAAAAGACCCTTGGTTCATGGGTAGCTTATTCCCAGGATATTCCCATAAAGAAGTTATGTGAAAATCATCCAAAGGACTTTTTCAGACTACATATAATTTTCTCAGAATTGAGGTCTATTGTCCTCAAATAATGTTTCTCAACCCTGGCTGTATATTAGACTAATCCAGAGAGTTCTAAAAGAACATCTCTGGCTAGGCCCCACCCCAGACAAATTAAATCAGATGTCCACGGGATGAGATCTAGACATCAGTATTTAATATCAAAGAGATTCTCGTGTAACGGGAGTTGAGAACTCGAGAAGCCCTTCCTGCAGCAACATGTGTCTAGGGCCCCTGCTATCCCATGAAAATCCCAGCCATTTTGAGCCATGATTACTAACTGAAGAAAGTTCAAGCAGAAGAAAATCTGAGAACCATCATTCTCTCTGTTTCATTACAGATGGAGCAAGAGCCTGACTTGGGGCCAACACAATGATGACCAGGAAATGGAATTAAAAATATAATTTGCCTAGTTATCACTATTATTGCAAAACAATATTAGTGAGTAAGTATATCTCTCACATTTGTCAAAAATAAGAGAAGTATTTGCCATTTTATTTTAATAGCTAGATTTATTTTTGTGAGAAAATGGTATCTTTATAAGTGAAAATTTTAGTTTCTTGAGGTCAACATCACTATTGACATTAAGTAATACAAGTGAAACATTGCAATGTATTTAAAGAAACAAGGAACCTAGGCTATTTTTAAATTTATACAAAATGGGAGATCCACACAGTTTAAAATTATAGTTGCATATAAAAATAAGATTATTTAAAATTTACCTCTTTATATTATGTTAAAGCACCTCATAATGGAGAGAAACTGCTTTGCATAAGGAAGCAAATGTACAAACAGATGCTGATAACAGTTGATGTAAATTGCTTAGATAATGTTCATCCCTATAAATATTTTCTTTTTTTTTTAATGTTTGCTCTTTATTTATTTATTTATTTGGCACACAGAGAGAGATCACAAGTAGGCAGAGAGGCAGACAGAGAGAGAGAGGGAAGCAGGCTCCCTGCTGAGCAGAGAGCCCAATGTGGGGCTCGATCCAAGGACCCTGAGATCACGACCTGAACTGAAGACAGAGGCCTAACCCACTGAGCCATCCAGGTGCCCATCCCTATAAATATTTTCTAAAAACATTAAATTGAAAAATATATTATTAAAATTTAAAATAGAAAATGATCAAGAAATAAAAATTATGTATTCTGGATGTTACTTTATGCTTCTATTTTTTACAGCAGGATTTGGCATTCTCTCTCTTCTGTGATCCCTTCTATACCAGAGATTCAAAAGTGGGGACAATTTTGTGCTTTCCCCAGCAGACATTTGGCAATACCTAGGGACAGTTTTTATTGTCACACCTGAGGGAACATGATGCTACTGGCATTTTGTAGGTAGAAGCCACATGGGCTGCTAAATATCCCCCAGTGTGGGCAGCTTTCCAAAGAGACAGTGATCTGGCCAAAGTGATCACTGAGGCTTTGTTGTCTTTTTTTTTTTTTTTTTTTTTTAAGATTCCATTTATCTATTTGACAGAGAGAGAGATCACAAGTAGGCAGAGAGTCAGGCAGAGAGAGGGGGGGAACAGGCTCCCTGATGAGCAGAGACCACGATGCGGGGCTCGATCCCAGGATCCTGAGATCATGACCCGAGCCAAAGGCAGCGGCTTAATCCACTGAGCCATCCAGGCGCCCCCTGAGGCTTCATTGTCTTAAACTGACTTGCTGGGGACACCTGTGTGGCCCAGTCAGTTAAGCAGCTGCCTTCAGCTCAGGTCATGATCTCAGGGTCCTGGAATCAAGTGCCGCATTGAGTCCAGCATCAGGCTCCTTGCTCAGTGGGGACCCTGCTCGTCCCTCTCCCTCTGCTGCTCCCCCTGCTTGTTCTTTCTCTCTCTCTCTCTCTGTCAAATAAATAATTGAAATCTTGGAAAAAAATAAATCAACTTGTTAAAAACTTCATATTTTCTTTAAAAGTCCAATAAATTATTGCTATTTCAATCAATAATGTAATTTAATGGCTGTTTATAAATATCAAAGTATCAACTTGAATCTCTAAAATAAGGCCTATACTTTGTGGAAAGTAAAACAGAAATATATCAAGTATCTCCTACAATGTCCATATCTTATTTGTTCTTGTCATAAGTCACCTATGTAATCCCTCTTCATTGGTAGACAAGAGCAGGTGCATATATTGTATGATGATCGCTGTGAATGAGTTTGCTCAACAGGCATTCCAAACCCCACCCCTTTTAGCATATGAAACAAACAAAAATAAACAACAAGCTACAGACCTAGACAGGATTTATAGTCTTGTAGTTCCAGATGTGATTTCATATATAGATATATATATGTGCGTGTGTGTGTATATATATATATATATACATATATATGTGTGTGTATGTATATATATATTTCAAGATGTAATTTATATATGTATAGTTATATATATGCATATATGTGATGTATAGTCCTTTGATTAGGTGAACTAGCACAAAAGTTTTATTTCATAAGTCAATCAGAGAAAGACAATCATATGATCTCCCTGATATGAGGAATTTGAGAGGCAGAGTGAGGGGTTTGGCGGGTAGGGAAGGAAAAAATGAAACAAGGTGGGATCAGACAAGAGACAAACCCTATGAGACTCTTAATCTTACAAAACAGACTTAGGGATACTGGGGGAAGGGGGGGATGGAGAGGGTGGTTGGGTTATGGACATTGGGGAGGGTATGTGAAATGGTAAGTGCTGTGAAGTGTGTAAGCCTGATGATTCACAGAACTGTAACCCTGGGGCAAATAGTACATTATGTGTTAATAAAAATAATTAATAAAAAAAAGTTTTATTTCAAACTAAGTCATGTTGTTAGGGAGTCAGGGTACCAGAAATCCATTTTACTGGTGCACATATTGGCAGATGCAGTGTGGTCCTGGAGCTGGCAGATACTGTAGCAACATCCTCCTGATTTTGTGTGCAGTTTCCTGCTCTTACCACCTCTGGATGGTGGCAGGGACAGCAGCTCCCTTAATAACCCAATGTCACAATGTAGCTTTCTGAATGATTCCTGAAGACTCCATCCAGAGTTGGGGTCTTCAGCCCTTCTAATGATCCTGTGTGGCAGTTAATGTTCTCAAGTAAATCCCTTCTGGTTACACTGGCTAGAGTAGATTCTTTTCTCTGCAACTAAACATAACATAACATATACAGACATAACAAAAAGACAGCGTGAGGAAGAAAAACTCACTTGATGTGCCCACAGAGAACCAATATTTGACTCTTCAACCTTGGAACATCATTCGCAGACTTGAAATGATGCCTGTGAGAAAAACATGGCACAATAACGTTATTTATATTATCTCATGTAAATTACAAATACAAGTTGCTAATTTGCTTTCTGTTTTTACTCTCTAGGAGCTTTTTGTTTTGTTTTGTTTTGTTTTAATTTAATTTAATTTTTTCAGTGTTCCTGGGTTCATCAATTATGCACCACACCCAGTGCTCCATGAAATACATGCTCTCCTTAGTACCTACCACCAGGCTCACCCATCCCCCAAGACTCTCCCCTCTAAAACCCTCGGTTTGTTTCTCAGAGTCCATAGTCTCTCATGGATCATCTCCCCCTCCAATTTCCTCCAATTCACTTTTCCTTTCCTTCTCCTAATGTCCTCCATCTTATTCCTTATGTTTCACAAGTAAGTGAAACCATATGATAATTGAATTTCTCTGCTTGACTTATTTCACTCAGCATAATCTCCTCTAGTCCTGTCCATGTTGATGCAAAAGTTGGGTATTCTTCCTTTCTGATGGCTGAGTAATATTCCATTATGTATATGGACCATATCTTCTTTATCCATTCATCTGTTGAAGGGTATCTTGACTCTTTCAACAGTTTGGCAATTGTGGCCATTGCTGCTATGAACATTGGGGTACAGATGGCCGTTCTTTTCACTACATCTGTGTCTTTGGGGTAAATACCCAATAGTGCAATTGCAGGGTCATAGGGTAGTTCTAATTTAATTTTTTGAAGAATGACCACACTGTTTTCCAAAGTGGCTGCACCAATTTGCATTCCCACCAACAGTGTAAGAGGGTTCCCCTTTCTCCACATCCTCTCCAACATTGTTACTTACTGTCTTGTTGATTTTGGCCATTCTAACTGGTGTAAGGTGGTATCTCAATGTGGTTTTGATTTGAATCTCCTGATTGCTAATGATGATGAAATTTTTTCATGTGTCTGTTAGCCATTTGTATGTCTTCTTTGGAGAATTGTCTGTTCCTGTCCTCTGCCCATTTTTTGACATGATTACTGTTTTTTGGGTGTTGAGTTTGAGGAGTTCTTTATGGATCTTGGACATCAGCCCTTTGTCTGTAGTGTCATTTGCAAATATCTTCTCCCATTCTGTGAGTTGCCTCTTTGTTCTGTTGACTGTTTCCTTTGCTGTGCAGAAGATTTTGATCTTGATGAAGTCTCAAAAGTTCATTTTCACTTTTATTTTTGTTGTCATTGTTGTTTTTTTAAATTTATCTAGAAACCACTGGCCTCACCTCACATCCAAGAGAAGTGAAATTCTTTCAGTGGTTCAAGAAAGGTTTGTGGAGAATAGAAAATCCCATTTGTTATATTGTGAGAGAGTACAATGCAAATAAGGAAACCCATGTTTTTTAATTTGAATATTAAATTGCATTAATATATGATATAGGAGTGACAGTTATATGCTTAGAAAAATGATTCTAAAATGCTATTCTGTTCTCATAATTCTGTAAAAAGGTAATTACGGAATGATGACCTGGCATGTTTGTCTACAAAATATTTTCCTTGATTAAAAAAAAAATGAATAGTATAATTTTTCTAAATGTCCCTTTATTACTTTTATTTTTAAAAATTCAACATGATTTCTCCTTCTTTCCTTCTTTCTTTATTCTTTCCTTCCTTCATAGTCATTTTTTGCTTTGGGGTCTTCTCTTATTTTCCATCCTTATTTTATTCAGTATCTAATTAGTCAGTACATGTTTGCTGAACACCTGCTGCCTGCTGAGTGCTGTGCTAAGTTCTGGGAATAAAGAAGTAACTCTCTATATCTCTATAGCTCTCAGGAGAGTGGGTACAGGTGTTAAAAGAAAGGTAAATACCAAAATAAATATGCAAATATATATTGTGCTATTATTGATGAGCACTGTGTGGGAAAAGAACTGGATTTAAATGGAAGGATAGCAAGCTAATTTAGACTGAGTCAGTGGAGAGAAGTCTGAGGAAGTGACATTTGAGTTAAGGACTCAAGCATGAAATGGGATTATCCTGGTTAAAATTCAAGAAACTGGATTTCAGAGCAATACAAAAAAGTCAGTAGAGGAAAAGAATGGGTTAAAGATAATGTGAAAGAGGCAGCTGGAGGCCAGGAGATGCAAAGAGTTATAGATCCAGTGAAGAGTTTGGATTTTAGCTTAAGTGTAAAAGAAAACCAATGAAAGGGTTTTGGGGATGATGGTGGTGGTGGTGAGACATCATATTGACATGTTGAAAGATGATGGGTTAATGTGTCAGAATGGACTGAATGGTGGAAGAGGGGAAGGAGGCAGACCTGGTCAGGGGTTATTCCACTGGTTTAAGTGGACCAGGAGAATGCAGTAGAGTTGAAGTCGGGAAGAAGGGTCAAAGAACTCTTCAAAGCCAGAATCAATAGGGTTAGGACAAAGATTAGATATAAAAGGGCGAGTATTGTGGGTTGAATTGTGTCCCCCCAAAAAGATATGTTAAAGCCCTAACTCCCACTACCTCATAATGTGACCTTATTTGGAAATATAGTATTTGCAGATGTGACCTCATTAAAATGAAGTCATTACGGTGGACCCTGAATCCAATACAGCTGGTGTCCTTACAAGAAGAGGGAAATTTGGACAGAGCTACAAACACAGAGGAGAAGACCACATGAAGATGGAAGCAGAGATGAGTACGGGGCAAGGAACATCAAGGATGAATGGCAAACACCAGAAGGTAGAAGAAACAAGCAAGGATTCTCTCCTACAGGTTTTAAAAAGAACCAACCCTGCTGGCATCTTGATTTTAGATTTTGACCCCCAGCACTGCCAAAGAATAAACTTAATGTTGTTTAAGCAGCTCCCCCCAACCCTGCCACCAGCTTGTGATTCTTTGTTATAGAAGTTTTAGGAAACTAATGCAGCGAAGAAGAAAGAAGCGTTACGAGTTCTCAAAATACAACGAACTTCTGGTCAGTGAATAGTTTCTGTAGGTTTCCTATTTGTGTATAGCCTTCACAAAACATTTAAGATTATTTTAACTTTTCTCTTTCTGAATTCCTCTAGTCCCTAGGATTTGTCCTGTTCTTTCTGGCACTCCTTTGAATTGATGAAAAATTATTATCATCCCATATTATGATAGAGATTGGGGAGAAGACAAAGACCAGCGTTTTGTCTTCAAGCTCTTTTAATCATAAACTTTGAAGTATCAGTGTGTGTATACCATTGAAGGTAGGGCTATTAATTCTCAAAATTCGTAAGTACACTCAGGACTGGGAACATACCATGTAACTAATTACTTTAAAGACAGTAATGCTGTATAGTGCTGTATAAACATTCATAAAACTAGGAGGTATCCAAATGTAATTAAAAATAAGCTTTGGATAAAAAAAACCCTGAATGATTCATATCTCTATTGCTTACTAGCCATATGATTTCAGGATATTAATTTCTATCTTTATTTTTTATGAGAATTAAATGAGCATTTGAACTATTTATTACAGTGTCAGGCATATGGGAAAAATACAATAGATGGTGCTTTTTATTAATATTATTAATATTTCTATTTGTTGAATGGAATTGAAATAATTAGTAGTGTAAGAGAGAAGGGCAGTGATAGCACTAATAAATATGTAAAATGTCTCTAGTGTTAGTTTAAGTTAGGATGACATCTTCAATATAATCCTCCAGCTTTACAGTTGGTCCATTGTGGATTCTTCCAATTACATGTTTGTCAAGAATGTCTGCGTGGTGACTGTACCTGAATGAATTTCTGTGTACCTCAGTGAGTTGGTTTCATTTCACAATGATTCCTTTAAGAATTTTTTATATATTTTCTTTTTTATATACTATATCTTACTATTTATTTATTATTTATTATTTCCTACACTGCCCATTTCCTCAAATTATAAGTTGCCTACAAATTTAATATTACATTTTTCCTATCCTTTGTTGCAATCCATGTTTTTTGTTTATTACATTATTAGAATTACATTTACCTTGTTTATGTTTTTATTTTTCCCTTTCAAAACAACATAAAATCTTATCTGCTGCTTACATATGAATTGATTTCTTTCTTTACTCTGTGAAACATTACAGCATTCGCTCATGAATTTATCTTATCTATTTTATCATTTCTCTACATTGTCATTTTTTTTTCTCTCCCATAGCACTTGGTCAATACATGTTAATGATAAAAATAACGTATTTCATGACAATCAGTTTTAAAGACAGCTATGGAATGTTATGTAAAGGAATCCTCCAAAGAACACAGGGAGTTAAAATATCAATAGATATGATGGACATGTTAATTAGCTTGATTGTGATGATCATTTCAGAACATATGCATATATGAAAACATCATGTTTTACACCATAAGCATATACAACTTTTACTTTTCAATTGTACCTCAATGAAGCTAAAAATAAAAGAAAGAAAGAAATCCTGGGTTAGTCACTTTGTAAGTTTACTAATTTGGCAATTGTCATTCTGAGATGGAACTGTGTTCTTACTTTTAAACAATAATAAATTGCTTGTGTAAGAAGATTTACCCAACTTACCTGTGAAATCATTCTACAAGTATGATAGAGTGAATGGGTACTTAGTTTGCCAGAAACCATGAAATGTATTTTGTGCACTTTTCAATAGGCCCATTTAAAATATTTAGTTGAATTATTTGCTTATCAATTTATCATTTAGCTAGAAATTTGTACCTGTGGTATGCTCTATGATCAGGTGCTCATGTCCATTTTTAAAAGATAGACAAGCCATTAGCAAGTATCAGAATAAGGTTAAGAGTTAGAAATTCCAGTTTGCTACCTCTCTGAAGAACCCTTCTTGACCTGAGGAGGAACAGTGAACAGGATGAACAAAGTATTTAAAACATTTGTCAGTGTTCCTTTTGAATAACCATGGCTTTTCATACCTGGAAAGCTTGTTAAAAGGTACAGTTACCCAGCCATACAAATACTGCACAAGAATATTCTTCTTTTAAATATAAAAACATTATTATAAAAATGATTGCCCCTTGATCATTACCTTCTCAAGCTTGATTTTTTCCCCTCAGTTCACATCTCCACCTGACATCACTACCTTCATGAGTTTGAAATGTATGCCACTAGTATTTTTTCTAAGTATTTATACCTACTATTTACTATAGAATATGGATATTTTGTTTTTATTCTCAAAGATAAAAGTGTCAATGTAATCTAACAAGTTTATGTATACTTATGTTTTTCTGTGACTTCCATGTCAATACTCTTGAATCATTTTTGAGTTGGCCTTTTTCCATTTCATTCTAATCAGTAGGACATCACAAGGTCTGTTCAGTTTAGAGTGCCATCTCTAGACCTGTGCTATTCCACTAGTGATTTATTTCTGGTCTACGAACTGGTAAGTGGAGACACTGGGCTGAGTAGTTTTATGACTACTCAATATCATTTAAGAAAAAGACTTACACTTTATGTATTTTTTAAATTTTATTTTCCTGATAATTCATTTTTATTGTATTTGATAATGTATTGTCTTTTAAAGATTAAAAATAGGAAAAAAGGCTCTTTGTTAGGGATAGTTTGAGGGCTACTGTTTTTGGAATTTTAGCATGGTAAATATTACAAATATTCTTCCTTCATCTTTACTTATTATTTAACTTTATTAATGCTGTATTGGTGGAATTCATGATATTAATTCTGGTTTATGTGTCAATATTTTTATTTATAACTTTTCCTTTTTTGTCTTATATACCCTAGCCAACACTCAAGAAAGCATTATCTTATATTTTATAATAATTTGTTTTATGTTTTCCTTGAATCTACCTAAAATTTAAATTTGTGATGAGTCTGAGTTGAGAGCTAACTTATTTGTCCAAATATTCAGCTAATTTTCAAGAACATTTATGGAACAATGTTTCTTCACTGATATGAAATACCATCTTTTTAAAATACTTCATTGTGAGTCTCACTGAATGTTTTATTTAGTTTTAAGATTTTTGCTATCCGCGCATAAATACCACAGTTATTTTAGAAGTATATTTGACTATGGTAGGATAGATGTCCTTTTTATTCATCTTCAGGTTCCTAAAAATTAATTTTTTATATGAAATTTAGAATCAGCCTGCAAAATTCTATTAAATCATGTTGGATATTCATTTTATCGATTTATATTTTGAAGACGTTTTTATATTAGTAAAAGAAAACTATGTTGAGATTTGCCATCACTGAAGATGTTATATCTCTTTATTTTTTCAGGAGTAATTATTCCATTCTGTATACTTTCATAATTTTCTCTTTAGAAGTCAAAATATCTTCCTTCAATTTTTCAGTCTCTCTTCTATCTCTAAATATACTTCTTTTTCATTTTTTATATTTTACCTAAGTCTTTTCTTATTTTTTTTTAAAGATTTTATTTATTTGTCAGAGAGAGAGGGAGAGAGAGCGAGCACAGGCAGACAGAAAGGCAGGCAGAGGGAGAAACAGGCTCCCCGCCAAGCAAGGAGCCCGATGTGGGACTCGATCCCAGGACGCTAGGATCATGACCTGAGCCGAAGACAGCTGCTTAACCAACTGAGCCACCCAGGCGTCCCAGCCTTTTCTTATTTTCCCTGAGTCAGTTCTTATCTAATATTTTTGTTGTTAAGTTAAATCTTTTAATCTAATCCAGTTTTACTTTTGTTGGTCATGTTTGAATTTTTAATTTCATAAATTTTAATATTTTAAAATTTTGTTTTCTGAGAATTTACTCTGAAATTTTTCTGCTGTCATAAGTTGAATACTAATCTTTTTTTATGAAGTATGCTCTTAAGCACTTTATACTGTTTATTATTACTGTGAACATGATTATTTTTATCTCATATTGGCAGTATTTAGAAAAGCTATTGTTATTTATATGTTATATTCTAATCCTCCTTTATTACTAAACTCACTTATTGGTTCTACTATTATAAGGATATTAGTTTTCCCCTCTCATATATATTAATAATATATAAAACTTATATTTCCGATTTCATTTCTTTTCTTATTTTATTGCATTGGCTAAGACCTTTAATATAATGGTAGATAGTAGCAGTGGTAGAAGTTATAATCCTGTTTCTGATTTTAGTAGGAAGGTGTAAAATGATTTCCATTAACTGTTTCTGGCATGATGTGCATCTTGGACTTACAGTAAATAATCACTATCAGAAAGAAAGAATTCTATTATCTTCCTAGTTTGCCAGAAGATTTTGGTTTTTTATTTCTTTTATTAAAAGTTTGTTGAATTTTAACTATTTTTTTGCTTTAGTAGTGAATATAACTTGTATGCATAAAATAATTTTCTTAATTTTTACTTTTGGGGCCTTCTTTCATGACTTTATATGTGGTCATTTTTTGGTAAATATTGTATGTGCATTTCAACTGAACATGTATTGCCTTTTGAATGAAGTAGTGTTTACTTTTTATATTACTTAAATTCTCCCTTGTCTTATAAATTTTGGTTTATTTTATATGCTAGTTTCTGGAAAAGTGTGCTATAGTTCCCATGATGATTGTCAAAATGTTAATTTCCTCTTTTGTTAGGTTCAGGAAGTTTCACAATTTTTTTTTTTTAAGTTTCACAATTTTTAAATCTTTTTCATGGGTGGATCATTTCTTTTTTAACATGAAATATCCCACTTTGTATTTCCTAATGATCTCAACCTTAAATTTCAACTTTCCAACATTAATGATGCTACGTTATTCTTATGTAGGCTTAAAAAGCAAAACTTAACTCAGTAAATCAATTCCAGGAGAAACATTACCAGTGTAGTACTCAGATCTCAGAAAATGTAGCTGTGACTGCTTATACATGAAAGGATGTAAGAAAGAGATAAAAATGTGATAAGGAGTTGCATTAGTAAAACATAAAATGCAATTTTCAGGAACAATTGAAGGGGGGCTAATGAGTTCAGTTTTGTACATATTGAGATTGTGGCAAAGATATTTCTATTAGGCCCTTGCAAATGGAGTTTTAGAACTCAAGTTCAACCAGATAAAATACACATGATAATTTCTTGAATTCTTTTCAAGAATTCAATTATCATCTAAGAATTAACAAATCTTTTCCCCCTCACCTTTACTTTTCTAGCATTTAAATAAAGCATCTGGGATGTGATAAGACCTCAATGAAGTCGTGCTAACTTGGACTGGGAGGGGGACAGCTTTCCAGTTCAAACCTAGCTTTATTAGTACTACGTTTTTTCTAATATATCCCAGCTTTAAGCAACTCAGGAAGAAGGGAAATTTACTCAAAGATTTTCATGGTCTTCAGTCAAGCTTTTCTTGTTTTTAATGCAGCAAAGGGGTCTAAGAGAGAATGTAGAGGGAGATAAAGCAGGAATAGAAACCAGATGGCTGTATGTAAAAAACTACAGAAAGAAAACATATGCTTTGGATGTAAAATCTTTCAAATAATTTTGTCAGCAAATAATTCTTGTCTTTCCAATAAATTTGTCAGCAAATAATTCTATCAGCAGGAGGAAGGTAGCTATTGGGAACCATAGGTCAAGTGACATTTGTTTTCAAGGAAAATAGAGAGTGGGAGGAAGTGTGCTGAGCATACACTACAGCGTTAGAAATTGAAAACATAGGGACAGAATTTGAAAATGTATACACGGAGGGTGATTTAAATAGAGCTCAGAGAAAAGAGCAGAAAGCCAAGGATTAAATCCCAGGAAGTGGAGAAAGTTGATAGACGAAATGCAGGGAGGTGTGTGGGGAGCCAAGATAACTCAGACATCCCTGAGGTCAGAAACCTCCAGTTCACGTCATCAGAGAAACCAAAATGATTTGATGTGTGTCATGAGCTGATGTAATTCCCAGGGTCAGACAAAATTCTGACAGTATCTCACTTCCCTTTCTTTATTCCTTTTCAACTTCGAATCACCCCCACACTCATACTCCGTGCCCTGATAGCGATTTGCTCATACAGAGTTCTGTATTTCATCTCCTCATGCTTCTGAGTCAACTTTCAGACAAGGAGGAGCCCCTCAGCACAGAGTAAGCTGTAGTGCAGTGTTTTTAGAGTCTAGGCCAAGATCAGGGAAGAGGCCAGACTATAGAGATTGAAGCCAATCAAATGAGAGGAAACTTACAGGGGAGTAATTTACAGCCAAGTCACAGACTGGCCAATTCAGTCACTGTTCAGAAGAAGTCATACAAAGAGAATTAAAAGCCAGGAGAAGAGAGGGAGAGTCTTTAAACAGGGGACTAAAGAAAGACTCTGAGTGAAAAAAGGACTAGTTGCTTTTTATAGGGCACTTCAGGCCTACAGTATGGGCATGCAAGGAGTTGCTAAAAGCTTAGACTCTGACCTGTTTCCCTACTGTATTTTTTTGCTGCAGAATTGTCTGTTTAACCCTGTTCCTCCCCAGTTAGCTCAGCTTTGTATTAGAAAAAACAAAAACAAAAAACAACTGTACACAACAACAAAAAAAGAATGTCTAATTAAAATCTATAATAGACTTAACTTCCATAAGTAATAATTCATAAATTTAAATGGAGTTCTTTTTTTTTTTTCCCAAACCTAGATGAATCTTTAATCAGTAGAATGTGTTGGAGGAAGTGAGCAAAACCCTGGTCTGAATGTTGGTAAATTGGACCAGTTAACTTGTGGCTTCAATTTAACTATGTTTGAATCAGAAATCTGTATTTTATTAGACTGAGCCTTTTCTAATTTTGCACTTTCTTTAGTTTCCTTTACTTTCTCCTTAGTTCTTGGTAAGGTTATTTAAAATTTTAGCTTTTCTTTGTTAACCAAGGAGCAAAACAGAAAAGGAGTTTTTGTCCATTTCTGGGTCTTGCAGCAAGGAGACAATATGGTGTCCCTGGAGGCTGACATAGAGACAAACGAGAACCAAGAGGGAGGTGTAAATCCTAGGAGAAGAAAAATCATTCACACAGCCATGGTTTTTGTCTGTGATGATCTCTCTCTTAATCTACTCATGCTGCTGTAACAGAACAGAAATTTATTTCTCCCAGTTCCAGAGGCTGGGAAGTCCAAGATCAAGGCACTGGCAGATTCGCTGGTGAGGTTCTGCTTCCTGGTACATGTATGGCTGTCTTTTCAACATCTGTGTCCCTGTGTGGTGGGAAGGGGAAAGGGATCTTACTGTGGTCTCTTTTATAAGGATTAATTGCGTTCACCAGGACTCTACCCTAATGACCTAACCACCTTCCAGAGGCCTCACCTCCGAATACTAGCACATTGGGTGTTAGCTTTAAACATACGAAGTTTGCAGGGACACAATCTGTAACAATCTTCCAAATAGTCCTTTTTTTTTTTTTACACATTTTTTTCTGTATTATGTCTAACACCTAGTTTTTTTGTAATCCTATTTTAAGAACCCGGTGGCATAGTCATACTAAAGTAGTTTTCAAGATAGGGACTCAAAATCTACATATTTATCAAGCTCTTCCCACGATGCTTAAACTTCCAGCAAGGCATACTCACCATGATAGCGAAGTAACACTCTACCCTTGACGACTCCTTTTTTTTTTTTTTAATTTTTTTAAAATTTTTATTTATTTGACAGAGAGAGAGATCACAAGTGGGCAGAGAGGCAGGCAGAGAGAGAGAGGGGAAGCAGGCTCCCTGCTGAGCAGAGAGCCCGATGTGGGCCTCGATCCCAGGACCCTGAGACCATGACCTGAGCTAAAGGCAGAGGCTCAACCCACTGAGCCACCCAGGCGCCCCCCTTGATGACTCTTATTTTGTTTTTGTGCTTTCATTAAACTCTTTGAGAATTGAAGATGATTCAAGCTGAAGAATATGACTTCACTTATTTCATGAGGGGCTAGGAATTTCCCAAACAAAAAACATCTCCCCAGCTGTTTGTTGTATCACTGATGGAACTATGTTCAACAGTTGATTTTTTTCTTCCATGTTAATTTTCATAATGTTCTTACAAATGATAAAGAAAATGAAGCATATAAAGTTCAAGCCATATGTAACTTAATTAACTAGCTATCTGCCAGGAGTTATCAGGCATAGGAAACCTAAGATTACAGTGTTTCGTATATAGTGGGTGCTCACCAGTTATCTACTGGCCGACAAGAAGAAATGAAACATTTTGTAAGGAGGAAAAGAAGACCACACTGAGTTGTCATTAAAAACAACCCATTTATAATTTGGCTTTGACCTTCCCAGAAATATTCCAATGTGTTGCCTCTTAGTGGCTTCCTGACATTTAATTCTATCTCCTATTAAATTTTTATGAGGTATAATTTTTATACAAGGAAATAAACTCATCTTAAGTGTAGAGTATGTGACAAATGCATGTGCCTGTGCTACCTATGCCCCTATGAAGATAGAATATTTTCAACACTTCAGGAAGTTTCTTCCTTTCCTTCCTGAGTCAATTAAGCCCTCAGAGGCAAGTATTGTCTAATTGCTATCATGACATCAGTTTTGTCTGTTACAAAAATTCACATAAATGGAGAATATTTTTTGGAAACATCCAAGTTCTTAAGTGGAATCATTCAAGTTCTTCGATTGTTCTTTTTATTACCGAATAGTATTCCATTGTACAAATACACCATTTGGTTATCTATTTTACTTTTGATGAATATCTGTATTGTTTCTAGCTTTGAGCCATTATGAATAAAGGTCCCAGGAATATTTATTATTATTATTATTTTTTTTTTATTTTAAGGTTTATTTATTTATTTATTTTTAAAAATTATTTTATTTTTTATAAACATATAATGTACTTTTATCCTCAGTGGTACAGGTCTGTGAATCGCCATGCTTACACACTTCACAGCACTCACCATAGCACATACCCTCCCCAATGTCCATAACCCTACCCCTCTCTCCCAACCCCTCTCTCCCCAGCAACCCTCAGTTTGTTTTGTGAGATTAAGAGTCACTTATGGTTTGTCTCCCAATCCCATCTTGTTTCATTTATCCAGGAATATTTTTAAAGAAATCTTTTGTTTGACATATATTTACTTGAGCAAATACCAAGGAATGGGATTGCTAAATTAAAGGCTAGATCTATGCTTAACTTTTTAAGACATAGCCAGTTTTCCACCAGCAATGTATGAGAATGTTGGTTCTTCCAAAACACCAGTATTTCAGATTGTCAAACATTCTAATTATAACCATTCTAGTTTGTGAGGTGATAACTCATTGTGTTTTGAAATTGCATTTCTTTGATGGCTAATGATACAGAGCACTTTGTAAATGCTTATTTGCCTTTTGTATATCTTCTTTATTTTCCTTTGTATGGTGTTTATTCAAGTCTTATATTCATTTAAAAATTTTTGGTTCTTTTATTGTTGTTACTTAATTGTAAGAGATCTTTATATATTCTGGATATAATTCTTTTGCCAGATACAAGTGTTCTGAATATCTTCCCCAAGCTGTGGCTCACCTTTTCGCTTTTTTTTTTTTTTTAAACAGGTGTTTTTGGATGAGCAACTGTTTTAATTTTGATGGAATTCAATTTATCTTTTTTTTTTTTTCTTTTGGTGGTTCATGCATTTTGTATTCTAAGAAAGTTAAAGGGGTTGGGGAAATCTCCAACAATTTCTTCTATAAGCTTTATGATTTGGGTGAGTATTTTTAGATCTACAATCCATCTCAAGTGATCCTTTTAAAAGTAGTAGTTAGGGATCAATGTTCTCTTTTTTCCTATGAATTTTGCTCATTTTAGCATCTTTTGGCAAGAAGATTTTTATTATCCACTGTATTGCATTTAATATCTTTGTTGAAAATTAATTGAGTGTATGTAATAGGTCTAAGTATCTTTAGTTTCATTTAATTTATTTGTTCATCCTTATACAAGCCTAAATTGTCTTGATTGATGTACCTTATTCTAAGTCTTGAAGTCATATAATATAAATCCTCCAAACTTGTCTTTGTCAGGATTGTTTTAGACCATCTAGATACTTATTATTTATATATATAATTTAGAATCTCTTTCCCAAGTTCTATAGAAAAACTGCAAGAAAAATTTAATGGAATCACTTGATCCAAAGGATACTATGGAACACCTTAGCAATATAGATCCTCACAATCTGTTAATGTAATATATATTTTCACTTACTTACATATTCTTTATTTTCTTTTCTTCAAAACTTTTGTATTTTTCTGTGTATAGGAGTTACAGATCCAAACTCTGACACAGATTAACTTGCAGAATGTTTATTGCAGAGCATTCTCTTGGGATAAATACCTACCTATGATAAAAGTGGAATAGGGATTAGTTAGAAGGAACAGTTGGGTTAAAATGCAGTCACCACAAAGGTACCTGTTCATCTGATGGGAATATCGAAGTCTGAGATAGACCTTCAAAGTTGTTCTGAACTGGAGCAAAGTGACTGAACTTTTAAGGCCCTTATCAATCAGTTGTTGGTTTGAGGTTGTACTAGGAGGACATGTAGCCTTGAATAAGTTTGCTCTCTCTACTTGATAGCAATTTGCCGAGATGGATCACATCTGACAGCTATCTCCTAACAATGCTAGGAGAGTAATTCCTTCGGTACCAAAGGCTGGTGTTCTGGGTTGTACAGGACTGCATCCACTGTAGTTCATCCTTTGAATCCACCTAACTTCATAAAGTTTCTGGAAACAGATCTATTAGGACTCTGTTGGGCCTTATTTCCCAGAGCAAATGTGTCATAGGAAGTTTAGTGAGATAAGCTATAGCCTCTCCCACTGAAGCCAGTCTCTTGGCCACAACTGATACTCATTATCTCCATCCTCTTCTAGCCATTCAAGATTCCCCTCACCTTTGGCTAGAAATTAAACTCATTTAGAAAGTTTACTTAGAGGCATGATGAAAAACCTAATATCTCAGGGTACTGAGAGCCTGATCATGATGCCATTCTTTGGATGTGGCTTCTATGCTTATTTATTTTCACAAATGGGGCACCAAAAAATGCTGAGGTGTGCCATCTGAGTGCTAAATTTGTTCCTCCATTGTGTAACAGTAGTTCTAGCTCCTTGCGATAATCAGGGACACTCTCTCTCAAGTCTGTGACTCCTCCATGTTTCTGCTTCTCTTTGGGCACTTGAGATCAAAGTTCTTTGGCAACAGCCAGAGAATACAATCTATTGAGGCTTATTAGGGTGACAGGGATGGTAAAGAATTGCACCAAGACTGGAGCAACAAGCCGGATGGAGTTTATTCATTCTCTGGAAGAGGAGAGGGGCTGGACATCAAGAGAGATGTTGGCTCTGAGTTTCTGTTATGCTGGGCCTCTTAAGGGGTCTTAAAGATATGAGAGGGTTATAGCTACACCCATGGGGGAGGGGGTCAACTCTTGGCCAGGTAGAGAAGGAGGTGACCAGTTTTTCAAGGGGCTCTGTCAAGGGCTTGTCCTCAATGTGGGTTGTGGTCCAGCTGGAGGAGACTATGTTTTGTAGCCATGGTCTATTTTCTGAGGACGTGGGCACCATGACCTAGAAAAACAGAGTTAGGGTCAAGTACAGACACCTACAAGTTTTATCTATAAGCTTGGCTGGAGAGGAATAGAACCCTTTCAAGACCCTTGCTGGCACCAATTAGAAGAGTTACCTACTTGGAAAACCAGGATTTCCAAAGATCTTTACTGAGGTTAGTATTGCAAGGACTAGAAGCATGGGTTAAGAAAAGTGATGGTAAACAGGTAAACACTTTCACTTTTGCATCTTGATTTCTAGACCCATAATTTCTATTAATTGAAGACATAGAACGTACATTCGTTGCCAATTAAGAGTGTATATTACATCCTTGAGGGTGGTACTCATCTGCACATAGTGACATAGCTGAACTTGTGCCTCAGTTGCAACCTCAATAAGCCACGCTATTGAAAGATCAGTTTGGCAGCTTCTGGGGGTTGTGTATGCATTAAGACCAGTGGGTTCCATTGTTGTGTACCCATTACCATACTTGCTATAAATTTAGTCCTTTGGTTTTGGGCACTGTTTATGTTTGAAAATGTAATGCTCTATAAATACTTGGATATTGGAGTTGGCTAAAGTTCTATGAAGCAGAAAATAATCCAAATATATGTCAACACTAGTCACGATGAATCACTGTCTGAGTGAAGAGGGGGGCTTCTAATGTGAAATTGACAGTAAGTGGCTGTTTGGTCTCTTCTTTCAATGGTGCCATTTTAGAGATTGAACATTTTTCTGTGTTCCTGGTAGATTGGATATATCTATCTATTAATTGGAATGTCTAGTCCACTAGCATTTAATATAATTATGAGGGCTAGTTTGAGCAATCCATTTTGAAGAGATGAGAGAATAGGGTATGGGGATGGGTTGTGAGGGGGCTCATCTGATTAAGGGGCCCTGAACCAAGAAGATGTGGATTTTGAGAAGCCAGCAGGTCAAGATTCAGCAGCAACCCCACGGGCCAAAGTTGAGGAGAGTACACTGAGTGTATGGAGGTTAGAGGGTGGGGGTTTCTGGTCTTTGGTTTCTTGATTCAATCCTGTTTCAACAGCGACTGTGTCTCAGCCTGTCAGAAATATAAAGGTCATTGATTATTTGGAGTCAGGAATTTAATGATGCCAAGAAAATTATTGCAGATATTGAGGCCTTCCAGCTAAGAAAATTCAATCATCTCCCAGAGAAACTAAAAATAAGAGATGATCTGGAAAAGAGTTCCCAGGAAGATGGTGAGGACTCAGAAGAAAAATATATGAAAACCAAGGGTGATTCTCACTCAGCAGAAGACAGCAAAGATGAGAAAGAAGCCCATAAGAATGTGCTCCAGCAAGGCAGGCAGCCTCAAAAGCAGCTTCCAAAGAAAGAGAGATGCTCATGGAAGATGTGGGCAGTGGAGAAGAACAAGAAGAGGAGGATGAGACATCATTCCAGGGGGAAGATTCTGGCAGCGAGGATGATTTCTTAGTGGAAGATGATGATGGAAATGACTATGGCAGCTCAAAAAAGAAAAAAACCAAAAGATGGTTAAGAAACCCAAACCTGTGCAGAAGCTTTTGATCTTGATGAAGTTCCAAAAGTTCATTTTTGCTTTTGTTTCCTTTGCCTTTGGAGATGTGTCTTGAAAGATGTCTTGCTGTGGCTGATGTCAAAGAGGTTACTGCTTATGTTCTCCTCTAGGATTTTGATGGATTCCTGTCTCACATTGAAATCTTTCATCCATTTTGATATCCAAGATCTATAAAGAACTTCTCAAACTCAACACCCCAGAAATAAATAATCAAGTCAAAAAATGGGCAGAAGATGTGAACAAACACTTCTTCAGTGAAGACATACAAATGGCCAACAGACACATGAAAAAAATTGTTCATCATCATTAGCCTTCAGGGAGAATCAAATCTAAACCACATTGAGATACCACATTATGCCATTTAGAATGGCAAAAATTAACAAGACAAGAAACAACAAATGTTGGAGAGGATGTGGAGAAAGGGGAACCCTCTTACACTACTGGTAGAAATGCAAATTGGTGCAATCACTTTGGAAAACTGTGTGAATGTTCCTCAAAAAATTAAAAATAGAGCTTCCCTATGATCTGATATGATATGATCTATCCCTATGATCTGATAATTGTATTACTGGGTATTTATGCCGAAGATACAGATGCAGTGAAAAGAAGGGCCACATGCACCCCATTGTTCATATTAGCAATGTCCACAATCACCAAACTGTGGAAAGAGCAGAGATGCCCTTCAACAGATGAATGGATAAAGAAGATGTGGTCCATATATACAATGGAATATTATTCAGCCATCAGAAAGGATGAATACGCAACTTTTGCATCAACATGGACGGGACTGGAGGAGATTATGCTGAGTGAAATAAGTCAAGCAGAGAATGTCAATTGTCATATGGCTTCACTTACTTGTGGAACATAAGGAATAAGATGGATGACATTAGGAGAAGGAAAGCTAAAATGAAGGTGGGGGAGTTGGAGGGGGAGATGAAACATGAGAGGCTCTGAGAAACAAACTGCAGGTTTTAGAGGGGAGTGGATGGGGGGATGAGTTGGCCCGGTGATGGGTATTAAGGGGGGCACGTATTGCATGGAGTACTGGGTATTACACATAAACAATGAATCTTGGAACACTACATCAAAAACTAACGACGTACTGTATGGTGACTAACATAACACACACAAAAATTTAAAAATAGAAGTAAAATAACCTATAAATGCAAAAAGAAAGTCCAAACCTGAGAGAAAATAAAATGCCCAAAAGCAGGCTAAAGGCTGCAGTGATGCCAAGCCCTATGAAAGGCAAAGAGAAAAGTAAGTCACCCCACAAATTCAGAGACATCAAAGGAAAAGACCCATCTCAAAGAAGAGGCGGAATCAGCTAGCCCCCCAGAAAAGAAAATCTCTGCAAGCTGTCCACCTCAGAAATCAGAGGATGTAGTGTCTGAAGATGAAGCCCAGTCTGGGGAGGATTAAAAAAGTGATGATGGTTTGGGAAGAAATTTTATTTTATTTATTTTTTATTTATTTTTAAAGATTTGTTTATTTACTTTAGAGGAAGAGAGAGAGCATGAGTGGGAGGAGCAGAGGGAGAGGGAGAGGGAGAGAAATTCTCAAGCAGTCTCACGGGTAGAGTGTGGAGCCCACTCCAACTCACGACCCTGAGATCATGACCTGAGCTGAAACCAAGATTGGGACATTCAACTGATTAGAGAGAGATTTTATTTAAAAAAAGAAGAAGAAAAAAGTGGGGGAAAAAAAGAAAATCTACTTGTTAAGATAGAACATGATTTTGGCTATGGCTTGACTCATGGGCTTTCAATGCTTTTTTCCTTTTCTTGGAAATAACATCTCCCTCCTCTATCTCTCTCTTTTTTAAGAAAAGCATTGCATGTTTAATTACCTTTTTGTCTGTGGTCTTCTCTTTGCCATTCACCCTCCCCTTCCCAATGAAAGCCATATCAAAGTAATCACTCGATTGACTGCTTCATCTTTTTAATGAAAGGTATACCACAGTCATAGAACAGTAAGATTTGAGTTGAACAGTATGGAAATTTTGCTTTTTGCTAAGTGGTAACAAGTTGAACAGCAAATCAAAAAACAGAAGGATTTTAGTTAAAAATGATTGCTTCTTTCTCTACCTGGACTTAAAAAAAATCGGTTGTCATCTAATCCAAGTTTATATACCTACATACACAAGTGTAGATGTGTAAAAAAAAATCATGATATTAAACTTTCAGTGATGGGGCAGGTAGGAGATAAACTATTTTGCTTTTTAAACCATTTTGAAATGCACAGTTCAATGGCATTAAGTGCATTCACATTATTGTGCAACTATCACCACTGTCCATCTTCTGAAATTTCTCATCATCCCAGCCGGAAACTCTTCCCATTGAACAGTTCCCTTCTCCCCAATCTCCCCGTTCCCTTCTCCTCCAACCCTTGGCCACCACCCTTGTACTTCCTGTCTTTGTGATTTTGTGAAGGTCATTATAAGGAACTTTTAAAAAAAGAAAAAAAAAGTGAGGGCCACCAAAACTTAAGTTGCTCTCTTTTTTTAAAGGATTTATTTGTTTTAGAGAGAGAGAGAGCATGCACATGTGACTGGGTGGGGGGAGCAGAGGGAAAGAGAGAGTCTCAAGTAGATCCCCCTCCCCACAATGAGTAAGGAGCCAAAATCAGGGCTGGATCTCACAACCCTGAGATCATGACCCAGCTGAAACCACAAGTCAGAAGCTCAATCCACTAAGCCACCCAGGAGCCCCCAAAAGAAAATCACTCTTGATTTCCTATTTCATTCTCTAATGGTTCATGTTTTTGACTATATATGTATCTAGTCTGTTTCTTGGATTAAATTTTATCAAGGATAAAAAAACCCCCAAAACGTAGAATTTAAATGGCAAGATCTATATACCAGAGTAAATCTCTTCTTAGCCAATAATGCTTAAGTTTTAAACAAATAAAGTACCAATTAATGTGAAACTCAATCACAAAGACTTTTTCCTTCATGAAAACAGAACATTGAAATTCTTTTATGGCATAAATATGCATTCAGATCTCCCCCAATAATATAATTATGATTTTGATTGGGTGTAAGTTTTCATCTTGTTGTTGATTTACTTGGTATAATCTGTTCTTTCTTTTTTCCCTATTGTGTGGTATCAGGGGTATCAGGATTTTGCTTCATTAAGTAAATTAAGTAAAAAGAAAATTAAGTAAATTGCCTTCTGTTGGATTATTTAACTACCTTTAGAAATACACTTTATCTCCTATATTACATAACTATGTACACTTCCCTCATTCATCTTTATTTTAAAAATAAGGTAAATCTTTTTAACTTATCACCCTCTACCTCAAAGTACTATTCTATCCCCTCTTATTTAATGTAAAATATATTGACAATATACTTCTCCTTACCTGCTTCTATTTTTGTCCTATTGTGTTATACCATTTACTTCTAAATATATTATCAACTTCAAAATACATTGTTATTACTATTTAAGCAGTCAATGGTCTTTTAAAAATTAAGAAGGTATAAAAGCATATTTCATATTAACCATATATTAATTATTCCTAATCTTTATTCCTTCACATAAATTTGAGTTTCTATATGGTATCTATTCTTTCAAAAGAACTTTCTCTAGCATTGATTGAATGTTAAGTCTGCTGGTGACTAATTCTCCCAGCATTTGTTTAATAAAAATATCTCTATTTTCTCTTTATTTTCAATTTTTTGTGTGTGCATTATATTGAATTCTAGACTGGTTTTTTTTTTAATTTCAACATTTTAAAATGTTGTTTCACTGTCTTCTGAGATGTATACTTTCTTATTTAAAAAGTCAGTGGTTTCTCTTGTTAGTTTTTCCTGTCATATAACGTGTCTTTTTTATTTGGCAGTTTTTAAGATTTTTCTATTTGTCATTGAGTTTTAACAATTTGACAATGGTGTACATAAGTGTGCTTTCTTTGTGTTTATATGAATTGTGCTTCTTTTATGTTGCTGATATGGGCTGATATTTTTAAAAAAATTTTTAGACCTTTTTACCTGTGCTTGATATTGACCTATAGATAACTGAGGCCTTTTTTGTTTTTATTCTTTTACAGTTTGTGCTTCAGTTTGCATAGTTTCTGTGGCCTGTCTTTAATTGCCTGATATTTTCTTCAGCAGTGCTCAACAGTGCTTTTTAAAAAAAATTCAGATATTGTATTTTTCAGTTTTAGAACATCTTTTTTTATAGATGTCTTTTCTCCCCTAAAATTTTCCCATATGTTTATCTATTATGTTCACGTTTTCCTTTACATATTTGAACATATTTATCATAGCTCTGTCAGTGTCTTTGACTCCATAATTGTATCATCTGTGTCATCTCTGTATTTGTGTCTATTGACTGTTCTGGTATTTTTGCTTTTATACTGGGTACAGTGGATGTTACATTGTTGAAATTCAAAAGATGTAGCCTCTTTTAAAGAATATTAAGTTTTGGGGCGCCTGGGTGGCTCAGTGGGTTAAGCCTCTGCCTTCAGCTCAGGTCATGATCTCAGGGTTCTGGGATCGAGTCCCACATCGGGCTCTCTGCTCATAGGGAGCCTGCTTCCCCCTCTCTCTCTGCCTCTCTCTCTGCCTGCTTGTGATCTCTCTCTGTCAAATAAATAAATAAAATCTTAAAAAAAAAAAAAAAGAATATTAAGTTTTGGCAAGTGATTAATCTGCTCACAAATCAGCTTGATCAATTCAAGGCTTGGACATGTCTGGAATAGCCCTATTCTTAAAACTTGCTCTTTCTGAAATCTGAAATAAAAGTCCCTAGTTTTCAGTGAGGTTTATCTACTCTGACTACTTAGTATTCTCAGCACTCAAGAACCTCTAGAATTTTCATTCAGCTCCCATTCAGATCACTTTCAGACACCAAGATGTCACCTTGAGCAAATGCAACTTAGTATTTCATAAAAGAATCAAAAGAGACCCCCTGCAGATTTCTGATTTCTTTATCTGTGTATGTCTTTCCTCCCCAGTATTGTGTCTCATAACTTTCAACTTCCTCAGCAGCCCCAAATCATCACAGAAAGATTTGTCTGCCCAGCAATACTGTTTGTCTTTACTTCCCTACATCCCAGCTTAGAAAGTGTCCCAGAGAGGAAGCTAAGGTAAATGTGGAGTTTACTTAACATGTGTTCTTTTTTTTAGGATCATAGCTCGGCACTGTCTGTGCATGACAAAACCATTTTATAGCTGTTTATGGTTGGAGAGTCAGTCAATACCTGTTATTCCCTATTCGCTATAATCACAGTTTCTCTCCTTCCACTATAAAAACAAATAGTTACCTTGGCATTGTGGCTTATTCTTTTTTAACGCACTTTCATGCATTATCTAATATTATTCTCAAATTATTATAAAATGAATTAGCACTCAGGTGATAATTAGGGAAGAAGGGAAATTTTAAATTCCATATTTCTTATAAGAATACTAGCCTCAATGAGAATAAGTGATTTTAACCTAAACCATCTGGATTAGTATCCATTTTTCTAATTTTTATTTTGGTACTTTGTCCACTGTGCAGTGATGTCTCAAGGAAAACTAAAATTCTTTACTTTTTAAGTATAATGACTTCTGAGTTTTTATTTGTGTTTTCTGTTTGTTTATTTGGTTGTTTAAGCATATGCTTTCTTTCTACAAGTTGTAATTTATCAGAAATCTGGAGATGTTTTTATTATTTTTTTTCCTTAGGCTCTTCCTTTTCTGGTTTTGCTTCTTTCACACATTCTAAGAAATTCAATGTTGGATGTGTCTATCTGTATGACTGACTTTATTAGCATATTATGTGAAAAAAATGAATGACCGCTGACTTTGTTTTAATTAAACTTTTGACGTGGATTCTAAAAATACTGACATAATTTTATATTTTTGTAATATAATTATAATGTCCAAAGAAAAACATTTTATCAACCCTATTCTTAATGTAAAGTTACTACAGTTGTAATTTAATATTAATATGATTATCTTTACCACAATCCCACCCCTATCTTTCTTTGACTTTAAGTCTCTAAAGGCAGGTAAAGACTACGTGTTTTGTTTAACCACTAGTCCTTGATATAATAACTGGCTTGTAATAGGTGCTCATTAAGTATTTATTGAAAGAGTGAACCATGAATACTGATTAGTTCATATGTGGAACTCTGCATTCAGTTCTAAAGATCACAGTTTAACAAGGTCATGACAAATTGGATGAAATAGAGGGAAGAATGACCTAGGTGGTGAAGGGAAATGAAAGAATGGTTGAAATTGGAGATATTAAACTGAAAGTTTATAAATAAACTTCATATAATACTAATTTATTATATATTGCATTATATAATATATTAATGTGCATATAATGACTAATTTAAAATATCTGTGCATATAATGCTTGCTTTATATGTATAAATATATAATGCATATATATGACTGCTTTAAAAATATTTGAAATTATCTTATATAGCTTGGGTGGTATAGTAGACTTCTTCTGTGAAGCATCATAGAAAAATCATTAGGCCTAATGGGTGATGTTTTAGAGAGGCAAATTCTCAACTCAATATAAGTAAGAACTCTCCCGATAAAGATACACAATTTGAATAAAAGACCTCAAGGATATAATGAGATCTATCACTTTTCTTGATTCTAGGCACTGGATTTGTCTATTAGGGATCATAGAAACAATCTTTTTCTTCATCTTGGATAACAGATCAGTGAGCTTTACATTTAATCCTTAATTAAATGTATAAAAATGTGATTTCATCACTCAACAAATGTTTATTGAGCTCTCGGTATGTGCAAAGCCTCTAGGAAATAATTTTATACTGAAGTGAGGGGCTTATTTTCAAACTTTCCCTTCAGAGGAGATTCAGAAATTCTTTTCCCATCCCCTTATTTGTAGTTGTGGCTTCCTTTGAGAAATGTTACTACGAGAGGTGTCTGATGCATGCAGTCACACGTACATATGTGCGTACACACACACACAGACACGCACACAGAGAAAAGAAAAGAACAAAGAAAGCTCAAGAATAGCTGTTGACTTGGTTTGTTCTTTGCAGAAATTTAGAGTAATTATATTTTCAAAGCATCGTCAAGGTTTCAGAAAATAAATTATTAGGACAAAAGATCATCGAAACAGAGTCATGGAAAGCATGACACACTTAGATGAGGAAGGATTGTTCCCTGTGACTTAATCTAAGAACAATCCACATCACATGTTTAAGAGCAGTTTTCAAAATGTACCCTTTCTGAAAGTTTTCCATCCTCCGGTTTGCTTTGGAAAAATGTATGGGGGAGCCGAATTGCCTCTTGGACTGCCATTAACAAACATGCGGCATAATTTAATACAAAATTACCTCCAAGTTTGAAAATGATGACACTAAGAAATCTGAACTTTCCCAACCTCAACAGTTTATGGGTATACATGAAGTCATATACGTATCTAAATTAATAAGAAAGATGTTGCCCTCATGTACTAACGAAACAGAGACATTAGCTTCTTGCAAAGACTTTGGACTTATACACATTGGTCTCCAAGGATCTGTCAAATGTTTAAAAGTAAATACATATGTAGAGATACAACTGGACAATACCAAAAACTGCTCTGGGTGGCATAGCCATTCCTTGCTGCTATGGCTACTGTCCAAAGCTAAGGGTCCTCAGATCTGGAATGTTCTGCCACTTCTCCTTGCCTCTGTTTTAGACAGAGGAGTTTACCCTCTGACAACAGCTCCAGTTCCTCCACTGAGGGTGTACTTGCTATTCTGTGGGTGTGATGAACACCTTTGTTGCTCTCTACAACTCAGATCCAGCATCTCCTTTCTGAAGGCTGCTGCCACTCTGTCAGCAAAGTGGCCACTCTCGTTGCTCTCCTTGGTGTCGCAGTTACTGGCATGACTTGTTTTCCACTTCAGAGTGTGGTCATCTCTCTTGTTGCTTTTCTGGGCAGAGATATTATCTTTTAGTAGTTCCTTCAGCCTTAGGGGACTCCAAAGCTGTGTGGAGACTATGGAGGGGATTATAGGGAAAAGTTCCCTCCTGTATGTGAGGTTCAAACACAGTGTTTCTTGGGCCCAGGTATATGACGGGGTTCAGCAAATCCACCCTTTAGTGTACCTTAAGGTTTCTCCCTCCCCGACATATGGATATGCATTCAAGGGCCTGGACCAGCATCAGATTTTTACAACAGCTATCAGGCTGTACTCAGAATCTCTATTCCCTTTTAATTATTAGGGTCTTATAACTAAGTCAAACTCACAGTTGCATGATCCGTGTTACCTTAAGAGTATATTTTTCCCCTAGAAGAATTCTTATTCTCCATGCAGCTAGATGTTTCTCAATTTTCTCCCATTCATAATCCCCCAGTTATGTCTGGATGTGCAGGAGTAAGCACAGTATAGATATACACTGGAAGGCAGGATACAGGATATAGTAACATTTTTGGAAGAATCTCTGATATTTGGAAATCATTACTAGAGTACTTGGTGTACGTATCAGAAATAATCTATAAAGCATACATGAAGCTCAAAGGAAAGAGATTTCATGCCATGAAAAAATCAAATCACTATGATTGACTACATAAAAATAACCACAGGCTGACCTTAGTTTTTTCTTCTGTGTAGAATATCTGCAGTGCTTTCTCATTACTTTCTAAAAAAGCTAGTACTGATTGGGTGAAAGAAGGAGCTGTCTTCTACCCTGTCTCCTACCCATGTAGTATGCTCACTTTTTGGGAAGATAATCTTGGAGCCACTGACTCCTTATACCATGTGTGAATCACGGCACTAGATAGGAATCTGATCTTAGATTAAGCGATTTTCCTGCTGTAAAATGTGAACATACTGCATCTTGATAACACCTTTTTTAAAGCAAGTGAAATTTGGGGCGCCTGGGTGGCTCAGTGGGTTAAGCCACTGCCTTCGGCTCAGGTCATGATCTTGGGGTCCTTGGATCAAGCCCCGCATCAGGCTCTCTGCTTGGCGGGGAGCCTGCTTCCCTCTCACTCTCTCTGCCTGCTTCTCTGCCTACTTGTGATCTCTCTCTGTCAAATAAATAAATAAAATCTTTTAAAAAAAATAAAGTAAGTGAAATTTGTATTCATTATTGGGATATTTTTATGAATGGCCTTATAGTTTGGATTTATCCAGCCCTCGTTCATGCATTCTTTCTCTCTCTCTGTGTATGTGTGTATCCTTTTATACATGCACACACACATACACACATTATGTACATAATCCATACACAGGATTTTTTTCTAAGATATACTGTTGGCCATTATGGATATAAACATATCAAGAGGTTTTAGGCTAGGCACAAAGAGGACACTTAACTTCATAAAGTTCACAAATGTAAGTGTTCGGAGAAGAAACGAACTTAGATAATATCATACTCTTATCTCACTAAGGGACATATCAGGTAGGGCACGTTGCTTCCTGATTCATCGATGGTCCCTTTCCATGTCTTATGCTGTGAAATATGAGAAACATCCAAGTGTTGTGATCTGAATGTCTGTGTCTCTCCAAAATGCATATATTGAAACCTAATCCGCAATGTGGTGGTGTTGAGAGGTTCCATTTCCCTACACTCTTGGAAGTTTGGGGTGGCCTTATTGTTTTACTTTGGTGAATAATATGTGAGCGGAGATTCCGTATATCATTTCAGAATCTATGTGTTTTGCTATATTACTGTTTTCCCTGTCTCAGCCACGTGGGATCATGTGTTGAGATGGATGCTCTATCATCCTAAAACATGAATGATTATGATGAGCCGAGTCTCCATGCTACCCTGCAAGGCATAGACTAGGTGGGTAAAAAATAAGCTTTTCTTATGAAAAGCCACTGAGATTTGGGTATGCTTGTTAGTGCACAGCCTAGCTTATCCTGATTAGTATACTCATTAATGTAAATTAAAAAGCTAGTTTCTTGGCATAGGATCCCATTTAATTTACAATCACTTATTGAAATCTTCTGTGCATAAGGAACAACACTAAGTATTTATTTGAGATGCAGATACAGAAATCAGTAAAACCCAAGTCATTGCTCTCAAGATGCTCAGACTTTATTTTAAGGAGAATTTTATCCTTAATATCTGGGTACAGGTTATGTTCTGCTGGGCAGTTCTATTCTGCACGATGGAGAATAAGCATAAGAATTTATGGGGTAGCATGTTGTGTGTGTGTGTGTGTGTGTGTGTGTGTGGTGGAGAGGGGAGGTGCAACAAACACCTCCCTAAGTGCAAAGCAGAGGAAATGCAAATTCAAATGATAAAATATCCCAGGTGTTTAAACCAAAGAAACAAGGCAGACATTGGTAGAAGATATTACCATGGATTAGATATCTATCTAGGTGAAATGATGCCAATAGTGAAGGGGAAGAATTAGTTGCCTCAACCTGCAATATTAATGTTCAGGGCAAATGTAAATGTCATGAGAGATCTGAGGTGGGAACCAGAGATCCAGAAAGAAGGACAGTCAAGAGCATCTGCCACATAAAAGGTGGGGGTTAGATAGGGAAGCTATAGCCCAAAGGCACAGAAATACTCCAGATGACAAGAGATCATGGGCCCAAGTAGAGGTGGGCATCCAACCAACTTCCTACAGTACGTGACACGAATGTAAAACCCAGGTTCGATCTTGGTACTACCATTTCCTACTATTTAAATTTGAGCCTGTTACATAGTTTCTATGTGCTTTAATTCCTTAATCTGTACAATAAGAATAATTTAATTCTGTGTCTACCTCATAACTAATGTGAGCATTAAATGAAGTAATCCCCATAAACTTTATATGATAATGTCTGGCAGATAATAAATGCTTAGCAAAAGTAAACTATCATTTTTATCATGGCTAGCATTATGTGATTATCCTTTCCCTAGACTTCCAAGCAGTGAGTGTATTGGTTCACAAAATTTGGGTGACTCCATTTAAATGAAACATGTCAAATAATCCTGAAGCCTGACTGATTTTGTGGAACCAATGCACAATGTTAAGCATAGTTAATTAATTGGTTTTCTTTATTTGCTTAGGGTCTCATTTTATTATTTTGGTTATATGAAAGTATATATTTGGCTTCCATAGGAGAATTTTAGCAGTTCTCTCTAAAGGGAAAAAAAAAAAAAGCTTTTGGTGAAGCCGTTACAGCAGTTGCTTTTTCTGATTTTATTTCATGCTCTAATCTGTCATTTTTTTTAAAATTCATTCAGTGTATTTGGTTAAAATCTTTCTCTTTCTTCCCACTGACTTCCAAAAATCATTTTGTGGGGTGCCTGGGTGGCTCAGTCGGTTAAGTGTTTGCCTTTGGCTCAGGTTATGATCTCAGGGTCCTGGGTTCAAGTCCCATGTTGGGCTCCTTGCTCAGTGGAGAGTCTGCTCCTCCCTCTTCCTCTCCCTCTGCCGGCTGTTCTGCCTGCTTGTGCTCTCTCTCTCTCTCTCTCTGTCAAATAAATAAATAAAACCTTAAAAAGAAACACTCATCTGTAAATGTGATACATTGGTATGAGTTTCCTGCACATCTTTATGATTCTGACACCAGTGAATGCTAATAGGAGGTTGAAACTGTTGGGGTTTTAGGTGACTTTGACGACAGATATCATCAGGCTTTCTTTTCTGCTTTATGATTTGGCATCCCTTTTTTCTACAATGTATAGGATAACGTTCCTACAATGTTACGAAGAAGAAACTGATTTGAAAGACTAAGCAGACACCCTCGCTCTAAGAAAGGAAGACCTAAGAAAAATGAAAGGTACAGCTTGGACTTAAGCAGGTGTGTTTCAGGGCTCAAGTCTGTTTTTGTGAATGATTGTTTGGGTAATAAATGCATTACCTTCTAACAAAGCCAGGCCTGCTTCTGAGGCAGACATTCTACTAAACAAGGAAGAAGCATTTTTAAATCTTCTTTGCTCTCTTAAGGGTTGTGAGCAGGAAAATGACTTCGACATCTTTGCACGTATTTGGTTTGATGTCATTCTACAGAAGACTAGTATTTGGAGGAAGCAGATGGGTAGACCATTACTGGGAAATGGGTAGAGGCTAACTAATTTGTGCAATAAGAAACACTAATATTTAAGTGTTCCTCTTACGCCTCTCTTCTTTCTAAATATTAGGCATGCACTTTTGTTTATGTGCCTATTTAAAATTCTCTCATTTATTTACATGAATCTTTATCCCCTCCCCCGCCTCTCCCCCCAATTCACTCAGATATGTTGTATGTCTGTGAATTATACCCCAAGTGTGACAGACGATGACTATCTGGAGGATGCCAAGTAGCAGTTGCCCTAGCAACAATAACCAGGGGATGCTTCTCAGAACTTCTGCCTCCTCTCTTCCCCGTCATTCTCCCTGTTTTGAGAGTTAGATAACGTGGTTACCAGAATTAGTGGAAGCTGGTTCTCTCCCTCAGCCCCCGCGCCCAGCATAATGAAAGAGAGAAAACTTAGAAATGTCTGCCTTTTTCTTACTATCAGGGGAAATTCAGCATACCCCTGCAGTCAAGACTAAAAGGAAGCACGCTTTTAGAAGGAAAAGAACCGTGTGCTCTCACACTCTAATAAAGGCTCGATAGTGAAAAATTTGTCAGAGCTGCTACTGCAGATCACTTGTAAGGAATGAAAAAAAAAAACATTGTTGAATTTCCACACGTGGGCTAAAAGAACAGTATGTAAATTGGATTGCAAGATGCTATGTTCTGCAAGTGGAAATTTCCGGTCTTTTCTGAATTCTGATATGGCAGATTTCATTTTACTTTCTTAAATGAAGAAAACCTAAAACAATTGGGAGTGTCATCTAGACAGCGAGATAGAAAACTTCTAATTACCAGTGACTTTATTGATATTTATATTCTTCCCCCCAAATAAATATTCAGATTAAATATAAAGAATAAATTTTAAGGAAAAATGCTGTTCGGTTAGAGAAGCAGAGTGGATTTCTGTGGAGCAAAAAAAAAAAAAAAAGAAAAAAAAAAAAAAAGCTTAGGCCTTAGGGCCTCTCACTTGCAAGGACCCTTCCAAGGCCCTGTCTCTAAATATGCGTTTGTAAAAATATCACTATTATTCCCCCCCCAAAAAAACCACTCCCTCAATGAATCTGGATCCATTTCTCAAAACAAGGGCAAATTGAGGTGATTTATTTGATCACATATCATTGCTATTTTATCACTTTTTATGATATTCAGGTTTATAACCTTGTAGTTTTGTTTTGAATCCTCATGTCTGTTTTTACTTTCTTTTTGCTTTGGGGGATATTATAGATCTTCCATTAATCTCGAGGTTGCACATTTTTAAACAAAAATAACAACATGTAGTTTGCATACTTCATTATACTTTCAAAACCATTTAATAGAAATTATGAGTAGAAAAGGAAATGCTCCTTAAAAGAAAACAGATTGAGTAATTTTTAGTTAATTTATCTCCTAACCATGCTATTAGAGTTTATTCTACGTAATTTCTGTGGGAAACATCAGACTTCTGACCAGAAACAACAGATTTCTGATTTCATCAGAAAACTGGAAGGTTTTGGGTGATCTTACAATAAATATAATTAAATAGGTGTTTAACTCAGGGTTCTTCAGAATTCCTTTTCTATATCCTTTGAGGGAATAGTTTTCATCATATATATGCCAATAATATTTGAAGGGTATGCCCTATAATACCTTGGAGGTTTATATCAAATGAACAGTGTTTTATAAATCATATACTAGAAATTTTTATTATTTATTTGAACCCAATACTTACTGGTAACTCTGGAAGAATTTTGAAAGATTTTAATAAAACTGGAAAGCCTTTATACTCCTACTAATTACATTTATCACCATTTACCTTTTATGGAAATATCCAGTTCCTCCCCTGAAATATATTCTCCTAAGAACAGGGTCTGTATTTTAACTTGATATCCCAAGAGCACAGAACCTTGAACCTAATAGGTTCTAATGTGCATTTTCTTTACTTGGATCTTACATAATGAATTTTTCAAGAACTTTGCTCTCAGACCCTATAGCTTATCTAGCTGGTAATGCGAATCCCATAGTCAACACTACTGGGAACTTTTATCTTTACAAAAAAAATCTAAGTATTTTAAAAACAGAATATATTCACATAATTCAAAATTTAAAAGGTACAAAAGAAAATATGTACCTTGGAAAAGCTTCCTCGCACTCCCTTTTTCTGAGGCATTTTAGGTATATAAAACAAAAATATGTACATTCTTTTTAGCTTAGTATATAAACTGTATAGTCTTAATGCTTTTTTAAAACACTCTTGCAAATTGGCTCATATCTGTAAACAAAAACCTGTGTTCTCATTCTATGTTATGGTTATATTGAATCTAATTTATATAGATATAGTATAGTTTTTTAAACTGGTGTTTAGTTGATGGATATTTTGATATTTTCCAAATATTGCTTATTAAAATGCATTGGAATGAATAACCTTGAACAAGGCACCATATGTTGTAAAAATGAGAAAAAAATTATAGGCTTTGTTTCTATTTCTGAAGTAAGGGTCAAAAGTTGTGTTTTTTATATATTGATAGATATTGTCAGATTACTTTCCATACAGGATGAATTTATTTATATCTGCAATCAAAACACCCTCTTCCTTTTTTCTTACTTATAGAATGTGCTATCAAACTTCCAGTCTTTGTCAATAAGTAGGTACAAAATGCAGTCACTATAGTTTAATTTATATTTTTTTCTCTTTGTGGAGGCGAGACTGTTTTCGTATGTTTAAGAACATTAGAATTTATTTTCAGTTTATCCTAACACTATCTCCTTCCTTGCACTTAGTGCAATGTGTAAATATTTTATTTTCTTATTTCTGTCCTCAGTCATCACTTGTCTTTTTGATGATTGTATAGGTTTCTTGAAGGTCAGTATTCCACTTTCTTGTTCATCACTGACTCATCAGCAACAACACGGCACCTTCCCTGGCAGACATTCTGGAAATATTTGGCAGGTGAATATTTAATAGAGAATGTGAGCCCACCAGAAGGTCTCTAGTAAGTTGCTACTGATCTCTGTCCTTCATGTTGTGTCTAGTTACCTCTGAGTCTCCTAGAACAATTGGTGCCCTTTATAATTAGTTTGGAAGTATGCTGAACCATTTGAAATAGACAAGAAACACAATACTTAAAGAGACTCCTCCTTAATATCTTAAAATATGAATTCCTTATAGTTTCTTCAAAAATAATTAAGTTGAAATCACAGTTTAGTTTTCCATAAGGGAAAAGGTTCTCTCAGGAGAATTCTAGCTTACTTAATTTTTCTTAGTATCATGGAAAGAGAAACAAAGATGAATCTGGGAAATAAGGAAAGAATAAATGTGTTTATTTATATACCTCAATATTACATATTGGGAACTGAAAAACTTTCCTGTTAAATAGTACACAAAATTTGCTACATTGACCTTTGTACTTGAATAAGAAGGTAGAGTTTTCAGGAATGTGTAATTTTAAAAATTGTCAGTTAAAATACTGGGTTCCAAAGCTTACTTGGTAAGAAGGGTTTATTTGTTTTTAAATATTTTATTTATTTATTTGAGAGAAAGGGAGAGAAAGCATAAGCAGGGGGAGGGGCAAAGACAGAGGGAAAAGCAGACTCCCCTCTGAGCACAGAATCTGATGCAAGGCTCAGCTCCAGGACCCCAGGATCATGATCTGAGCTGAGCGCTGACTTAGCTACCAAGTCTGACTTGGTTAGCTTAACTGACTGAGCCATCAAGGCGCCCCTCATTAGAACGGTTTAAAGGGCTTTGTCAATTATATAGAAGTCTGACCCCGTTCTGGTGTTGGCCTGTTGTCATGTTAACCGATTTTGGGATTTGTGGTAAGGAAACCAGAAGAGGGAGTTTGGAGATCTAGGAAGTTGGGAGAGAAGGGTCTCCGATTCGAGGGGAAGACAGAAGGGCACTGTACTAAGGCATCAGCAAAAAAAGTGGGCATGGGTGGTAGAGTCCAAGAGACATGCTACTTCATAACAAATTTTAAGTGTTTTTTTTTTCCCTGCATTATAGTTCCTTGATGCAGTCTTTAAAATTTGAGTTCAATTCATTAAACCAATAGAGTGTCAGGTAAACTGCTCTAGGGAAGCCAGATTATGGGTATATTTGTATTCATGGCTTGGGGTGAGCTTGACAAGACAGAACAGGATCAACAAAGAGATACAATGATGGACAGAGACAATTGTTGAGGAATCCCAGCTCTATGGTCAGAATCGAGAGGGGACAAGTGACAGTCCAGATATATAAGTGCAGCCCACATGGTGGGGTCTTCAGACAAAATGGAGGTGGGGTCTGAACTTCCTGTATTCTTGAGGATGGGTCTTAGATTATAGTTAAATGGTGACAAGTAAGCTTGGAAGACTGGGAAAATTGGGATGTATACAAACGTGGCTTAAAGAAATTGCTTATGGATAATTGTTACAAGTCCTCAGTGTAGTTCACGAGTGGTTCTTGTCTCATATTTCAGGGCTTCTATTATGTACATTGAATTACTGCCACGTGTTCTTGTGCACTGGTATCTTTTCTCTAACCAGATTATAAACTCCTTGAAAAAAACAGGGATTCATGCTTATACATCATGCTTATTTCATAATACCTAACATGATACTGAGCCAATATTATGGTGCTCAGCATAGATTTATTAAATGATACTTTAGTGAACAGTTTTTTAGGGCTATAGGTCTTAGATTACTGTCATCACCTGAAATAGGATCTTAAATATCTTTTGCATCTCCTTTCTTTTTACAGTGTTGTCTTTTCACTAATGATGCATTTGCTTTCTTCTTTTCATTCCCATCTTCACTTAGCTTTGAATGTCTTGGCCCCTCAGTAACACCTGATTTTTAGTGTTCCTAATGAAGAACAAGATAACTGAACTAAATTCTTCTCTTACGCTAAAATAAAATAAAACCTTAGTTCACATCTCAATCCTATGCTCATGTTTTGGGCATGATTCATGAATGCCTAAGTCCACATGTCATGTGTCTGTGCCGCTATTTATACACACATGAAGTACAAACATGTCTTGAAGTTCTGAGGAGAACTGTGACCAGCTGACACGTCTCAAAAAATCTTTTTTGCTCCCAAAGGATTTTGTCCTCAAATCTTGATAAGTTAAACTTATATAAGTATTCTCAAAGTTGTACGTATTACACTTATTTCTTAGGACTGCAAAAGCTATCAATTGACAAGTGTCAGGAACAGTGTTGAATAAATAATACACATGTCACTTCCTCTGTGGGATGGAAAGGGTTGAGCAGGGGAAGGGAGGGAAAGAAAGCAATTGGTGCCTCAATCCCACATGCACACAGTACCCTCCCTAATGGCATTACTCAGTTTGATCAGAAATCGGCCTGCAGCTCATGAGTTAAGAAAACACACCACCCCAAGGATGGGAGTGTTATTTGCTTTTCCAGACATTTGCAGGAATTATACAATCGGTACTTCCAATCTGGTCGGGCCTTCTAGGTGGCTCCATCATGGTTTTGAATAGTGAGTGAGTTTCCAGGACTGGTAGCAGAGAAAGTTCTTCTTAATAGAAAATTAAAAATGGAGGAGAAGTGGGGAGATGAGGGGTTGGTTTTCCCCTCTGCTTATGCACGGCACGTTCCCAGAGACTATGCAGCTGACGCGCAGCAGACTCTTAGTTTTTGTTCAGGTCTGGTTTTGATCTGCAGTGTTCAGGGATAAGCAATTCCTTTCAAGTTATTTGCAAACCTTGTCAAAGCCTGATTGCAGCGTGACATTGATGACAGACTGATTATTACTTGTCTCAGAAAGCAGTGTAAGAACATACTGGCTTTCATGCCAACATCCAGCTTGTCATTAACGCGCAGTGCAAATGCCAGCGGTTTTCTACCGGAATCCTGGAAGCCTAGGCAAAAGGAGGAGTCTCTGTTTCTATTGGTTCTGGTAAGATTTCAATAAAATTTTAGGGACAATTTTGTCCAGTGAAATTCTTACAAACACCAGGACAAATGGTCTTGCTTTGAAAAATCATTGGTTCACTTAAGAGGCATTGCCTCTAATCAGCTAGACAGAAAAAATAAAGAAGACATAGAAAATAATTTTAAAATTTAAACAATTTTTTCCAGCAAAACAAATCTACTAAAACTTAGAAGTGAATTCATTTGCAAAGTTCTGCTTGTTTGGAAGCACTAAGTACTAAAATTTGGTAATTTCTCAATAACTAAAGCCAGATCCAACCAGATGAATAAATTATCTATTTGGGATGTGACTTAGACCTTGCAATAGGTACGTTCCCTTTTTAAACCACAGAAACTCAGTTGAATTAAAGAAGCATATATATTTTGAAACTTTTTTAGGGATTAAAAACTCTATAATTTCAATTTTATTCAGGAGTCATGAAAATAACCTACATCACTATTTCATACTTAGTAAAAAGTTACCAGCTGGAAATCAGTGGTATCTGAAGTCAGAATATTCTTGCTTCTTTTGGGAGAAATGTAAGGGGATAATCTCCTTAGTCCACAGCTGTTCATTCATAGAAGGAAGAACCACCTCAGTTTCTTAAAAAAAAAATATTAACTCTATAATGAGATGACTTGCTAAAGTTCATTGGAACTTTTAATTGTAAAACATAATATAGGTACATGACAAAATTTAAGTAAAATGTGTAAAGAGGTATTTCGTGAGAGAAAAATCTTTCCCTTATCTCAAGAGAGAATCACTGATACGCATATGCATATATTTATTGTCCCCAATTTTTACATAAATTTAAGCAGAACTCAACATAGTATTTTTTAAAGATTATATTTATTTATTTGATAGGGAGGGAGGGAGAGAGAGTGCAAGTACGGGAACAGGAGGCAGAGAGAGAGAGCACAGGCAGGCTCCCCACTGAGCAGGGCATCTGATGTGGGACTCAATCCCAGTGCTCTGGGATCAGCATTTGAGCTGAAGTCAGACACTTAGCTGACTGAGACACCCATCTGCCCTCAACATAGTTTTCTTATCTGTGCTTATTCTCTTAGCAATATCAGAAGCTATAGAGTTAGGACTTTATGTAGTCCTGAATTCCTATCTTACTTGGGATGGTGAGATTCCAGAGATGATTGGAATTGACATTTGATTCATGTAAATCTGATACTTTCCTTATGAGTATGCTTGAACTGGTCCATGTTAGCCCACAATTTGCTAAAAGAGATGAAGGTAATTGTTATAAGAATAAGAAAAACTAGAACCCTGGTAGAGAGTTATAGTTTGTGGCAGTTAATTTTATACACAGGAAAAGAACACTCCACTGTCATCCTGAGCAGGTCCTCAGGTGGCCGTTCTGTGACCTAAAATGATCATCAGTTTTCTCGTCTTGTTCAATTACCCATCATCCACGGAAGGATACCTTGCAGGAGAAGGAGCTTGCATTTCCAGCATAGAGACTGCAGCTGGACCTATGTGCCACTGGCTTCACAGAGTTAAAACCTCATTTCCTTCACCTAAATAAAAATATCCAATAAACTTTGTCCTTTGGCACCTATCAATCATTCTCACCTTTGTAATAATCATTTAGGTGCTATACTTTCAATTTTTTCCCTCCCTAATCAAGGATACAACAGAAGCTTCCAGTTCAAAATGGTGGACTCAGTATACAAATCTAACTCCCTTACACTCCTAAGTCCCCCCAAATGAGAAATAAATATTAAAAAATCATAAGTATATTTTCTGAAAATAAAAAGTCAGAACTCAGATCCAGATTCTTTCTGAAATCAGAATTCCGTGGTCTTAAAATACGAATATGAAAGTGAATTTTGTGTGTCAACTTGGCTGGACCACAGGGTGCCCAGATACTTGGTAAAGATTATTCTGAGTGTTTGTGTTTTTGGATGAGATTAGCATTTAAATTGGTAGATTCTGAATAATGCAGATTGTCCTCCATAATGTGGGTGGGCTTCATCCCATCAGTCAAAAGCCTAAATAGAACAAGACGACCAGCCTCCCCCACACAAGAGAGAATTCTACAGTAAAAGATCTTTTGACTTAGATTGGAACACTGGCTTTCCTGGATCTCCACCGATAGGCCCACTGGGCAGATTTTGGATTTGCCAGCTTCCACACTTTGGTTATTATGAATTCCTTATAATAAATCTCTTTCTCTATATATACACATACTGTTAGTTCTATTAAACCAGAGAAACTTGGCTAATACAATGGACAAATCAAGGCAGTGTTAACAGCTATCTTAAACACACACAGTGTTAAGTACATTGAAAGTGAAAGTTGTTTTTTCCATTAAAGTTTGGAAAGTGTTGAAGTATTGGGTTGGCAGGTAGAGAATAAGAATGGGCAGTGACACTAAAGTCCAGATTTGGTAATCAAAATGATAGATTAAAAATATGCTTACAGTCCAACTGATACAGTTAACTGTGTATGTGTCTATGTTTGGATTATCTCTTATCATCTACCCGTCTGTCATCCACACAGCTAGTTTTTTAGTGCTTCCTATATCAGACACCACACTGAATATATTACATAGTTCATCTCATTTAATTCTCACATCTACCCTATAAAGTAAGTACTGTTATTATGTTTATTTAACATATAAATGTAAATTTTAATATAGTGAATTAAAATTTTAATATAGTGAATAATTTTTCTAGACTTACAGAGCTAATGTGATCTGAGACTTCTGATATCATTTCCTAGAATTATTTGGTCAGAATTATACAACTAGTAAATCATGGAGCTGAAATTAGAACCCAGCCATCTGACTTCAGAGACTGTGCCACTAATCAATGTGCTCTTTGAAGACTGCTTCAAAAATTACTTGAATCCAACATATCTTTAATAGCAAACCCTGACTCGGACATTAACAGGAAAGAAAATTAAAGCCAGATTCTCCCATGAACACCTTTGCAAAAAATTCTAAGCAAAATATTAGCAAATTGAATCTGTATAGGTCTATTTAAAAATATAGTAAATAATAATGTAGTGTGGCTAACCAGAAGATTGCATATTGAATATTATTTTTAATATTCAAAAAGCAATAGTGTAATTCACAACATTAACCCTATAAAGGAGAAAAACAATGTGATCATCTTAATATGAATACAAAAAAAATTTGATAAAATTCAATACCGAGTCATGACAAAAACTAAGAAAATTAGAAGTAGAAGTAGAATGCCTGGGTGGCTCAGTCGCTTTAAGGGTTCAACTCTTGGTTTTGGCTCAGGTCATGATCTCAGGGTCGTGAGATGGAGCCCTGCTCTGGGTGCCATGCTGGGCATGGAGCCTGCCTAAGATTTTCTCTCTCCCTCTCTCTGCCCCTCCACACTCTCTAAAACAAACACTGAAAAACCAAAGAAGTTTAAACTGTCATTATTTGCAAATGATGTGGATATGTGCTTAGAAAATTCAAAAGAATCTACAAAAAACGATTAGAATAATGTCAATTTAGTAATTCATTGGATGTAAAATTAATACACAACAAATCACTGCACTTCTATAAATTAGCAGCAAATATTAAGAAAGGAATTAGTAAATAATATTTATAATAGCACATATTACCCTCAGATATTTAGAAATAGTTCACATGAAAAACATCTTATTCCTCTGCACTGTGACCAACAACAAAAAGAGGGCCAAGAAAAAACATTTTTTAACCCAAATAAATAGAGGGATAGAACATGTTCCTGCACTATAGAGCTCAATATTATTAAAATTTAAGTTCTTCCAAAACTGATATATTCAGTAGGCTCTCAATCAAAATAACAGAAGGATATTTTCTTTTTCTTGAATTTGTTTGTTTGTTTGCTTGTTTGTTTTTTATGGAGGAGGGGTAATTGGCCTGCTAATTCTAAATGTGTATGGAAATGTGGAAGACCTAGAATAGCAAGACAATCTTTAAAGGAGAACCTACCTGGCAGAATGGTGCTGACAGAGGTCAGGTCTCATTACAAAGGTGCGGTAAGCAAAACAGTGTGGTATTGAATGACACTGATGTAAAAATAATAAACAGATCGGCCAATATAACAGGATCGGATATCCAGAACCTGACTCACACGTACCGTCACCTGAAACACAGCAGTTTAATGCAAAAAAGATGGTGGTTTTAAGAAATTACTGAATCAGTTGAAAACCCATCTGAAAAATAAGTTAGTCTGTACCTCACACCATTCACAAAATTGAATTGGCAATGGAATTTAGACATAAATGTGATAGACCAAAGAAGAACACATGTAGAAAAAAATCATAAGAGAATGCCTTCATGATGTTGTGGTAGGAGGATTTCATAACTGGGACAAAAATAATTACCTATAAAAGAAAAGATTAAGAAGTTGGAATTCACTTAAATAAGTTAACTCTGTTCAACAAAAGAGAGTAGTAGTAAGAGTATAAAAAGTCAAATTACCAAATCAGAGAGAATGACTGTATCTGTTTTATATATGTAACTTAAAGAAATTTTGTAACTATACATAAGTTTATAGTTTATAAGTTATAATGTATAACTACATATAAATAATTTTATCAGTGTATATGTTAAATCAAAGGACTTCTATGCAAGATATTTAAAGAATGCCAACAACTCAGTGAGAAAAATTCTTTTAATGAGCCTCAACTAAATACCAGTTATAACCACAATGACATAACACTATATCCCAAGGAGAATGACTAAAATTTTTAAAGACTAGACATATCAAGTGTTAGAGAAGATATAAATAAAGTAGAATCCTCAAACATTATATATATTAATGCCTGAGTCGATAATCATTTTGTTGGAAAGCTGTTTGGTAGTATTTACCAGAGCTAAATATACACATTATCACTTCTTCTCTGAGTTTATACACAATAGACATGAATTCACGAATGGACAAAAAGCATGTACAGTAACATTCCCTAACTTTATTTACAGTTGTCCCAAACAGGGAACAAGCCATTTATGCATAAACAGAAAAATAAGTACATTAAAGTATATTTATATAATGATATATTTAGCAGCAATGAATAATTACTTACAGAGAACGCTGATACTAGAGAAGAAAGAAATTGCCTGAGAGAAGTAGGAGGGTCAGTAATAAATATGTGTGTATTGTTTCATAATGAACACTTAAAATTATAAAACATATTTCATATTTGAGCTTACTGAATATGAATTAAAAGCTGCAGGACTCCCATTTTGTTAATGTTGGTGTATGTACAGCAGGACAGCCACTAGAAATATAGCAGAAGCCAAAACCTGTCCAAGTCGAGAAGTTCTAATAGGTCTTTGCTGATCGTATTTTCACCTACCAGGCTTAATAAAGACCATTCCCTGGAACCTTAAACAAACAAGCATATGCATTAGTCAGTGCATGAGATTCAGTGGAGAAGACTTGGCAGAAAGACAAAAAAGAGTCTCCAAACTTCTTTGGAAAGTGTTTTGCCACTTATCCTAAAGCTATAACTCTGCCAACTGGAGTCAGTGGGCTATTATAAATTTATATATGCATTTAATCTGCCTGGAGAATTTTTTTACTTGTATGTATATCAACATTTCAAAACAACCTTTTAAGATACAGAATCTTCCAAGAGGAAGGTTCTTTATAAATGAGAGGCAGCTTTCCTTCTGAGGGACAGCAATGACTAGTTTGTTTGAGTACAAAACTGACAGTTGGAAAAGTCTGAAATATAATTCTGGCTTTTCTACTTCCTTAGGTTCGCCATACAGAATAAACACGAACCTGTTAAGCAAGCAGAATTTTGGAAGAAGTACATACACAGTTTAAAGAAGAGCTGGAAACTCTGCTGTAATCAGGGTTAGGGAAATGTCTTGACCATTATTTGAGTGACCCTGTCTGACTAGATCTGGATGGAAACCATTGGCAAAATTAGCACACAGACTTCATGAGGCTTTGCAACATGAAATGAGAATGAGGTAAGAGGATTCTGCAGACAAAGTACACAATTATGTGAAATTGTCTTGCCTTTATAATCTGAAAAGAAGTAAGTTTAAAGTATCCCAAATGAGTGATTTTTTAAAATGAATGAAAATTAATGGAAAAAATAATGAATTATGAAATAATGTTATAACCCGAAAGAAAAGTTCTTATAGAACTTCATTTTGTTCCATTCTGGAAGGGGAATCTTAGCCTTTGCTAAGTCTCCTATGTAGATACTATTGTCTATCAGGATATAGCTGTTAGCCTGAGGCATCTCAGAGATGTGGTAATCACTAATTGCTAGCTGATGTCCACTACTCAAATAGTATGTATAGTTACTTATGGGGAATATTTCCAGTCTTTTTGGTTTAACTTGCTGTTAAGGGGCAAAGTTCACCATAGAGTCTGAGAAAATGTCCCTCAAATTGTATCTGATGGAAAATGGAAATAAAACAAAGGGACCCATCCTCTCAACAAGAAGCAGTTAGAGGATGTGGGGATTAAAAAGAGGATATAGTGAGTAAGTAAAGTTGTCATTAGAAGGAATCCAATATTAAAGAGACCTTTTCTTTCAAATGGGTCATCTAAATCCTAGCTTAAGAATTGGTGGAATTATGAAATACTCAGTTCATTGGATTATTTGTGGGAGGTTCAATCTTCTCTAAAATAGAAGCCTTAGTCTCTGAAAAGAAGACTCACAAATTCAATATTTAGCAAAATCCTTGGAGTGGGCTAAGATATTAGAACAGAAAATGAAAAATAATTGATATGATCATGTGTGATTTTGGTGGCTCTAGGTCCATAACCTATGAAAGGTATAGCTTAGTAATTAGGAAGTAATTTGTGGTGAGGTTCTTTGAGACGCTGGACATGTCTTTTTCATCAAAGCAAAAGATTCATCCATTGAATTGAAAGATTCACCTATTGATTATTAACCCATCATCATATACTTATTAGTTTTCTACTGTAAGGAAGATCTTTCCTTCCTACTTCTTCTCTTCTCACTCTCCCTCACTCTTTTTCTTTTCTTTTCTTCCTTTCTTTGTTTTGCTTTCCTTTTCCTTTTTCTTTTCCTTTCCCTTTCCCTTTCTCTTTTCTTTTCTTTTTTCTTTTCTTTTCTTTTCTTTTCTTTTCTTTTTTTTCTTTTCTTTTCTTTTCTTTTCTTTTCTTTTCTTTTCTTTTCTTTTCTTTTCTTTTCTTTTCCCCTTCCTTCCTTCCTTCTTTCCTTCTCAGGATAAAATAAGGATTCTTCTTTTATTCAGAATGTTGATTATCATGTATTTTGAGCTCAGAATGGCCATATTTGGCCAGTGGGAGCTCCTTAAATCTTTTGTCTTTCTAATATTTTTGATCATTTTTGAGCACTTCATTGTTTTTCTGGCCACAAAGATGTCCTAGAAAACTTTATCTTTTGCTAAGATGTCCTGGAAGCCAGCCTGTCCTTACCACTTTGAGTTAAAGGATTTTAGTTTTGTCTGGTCTTCCTTAGCGCCTTCCTCCTTTATTTGATTCTGTGTCCCAGCCAAGAGAATCATGACTCAACCCCTTTTGTGATATGAAATAATTTACACTCAATCTAGCAGATTCCTTGAAGAATCTAGAAGGTTTTGATAGCCTTTTCAATTTCCTTAGAAGGTGCAGAATTTAGTTGCTTTATGTTCTATCAGTTTTTGCTATGAATGTCAAAGGTGGAGGCAGTTAGATGCCTTTGTTTATAGCGTCCTTCCTACTGGAAGCCACTTAATCAGTCCATGGCTATTTAGTGGGTTATTTTATTCAAGTGACTATTTAACTTAAAAAAAGATTGATTGCATTCTTTGTCACTTAGGGTCTTAACAGTACACTGGATTCACTTCAGATGGTTCATATGAAGAGTTTTAAATAAATAAATAACACATAGAGTTGTAGCAAGAACAAGAGAGCAAGAAAGAGTTGGTGAGGTACCCAAATACTAGCAATAGTCGGGAGCCTTGGCCATTCCAAGGCCAGAGCGACACTGGAAGGACATGGTTATGGTGGACCACTGAGGTGAAGACCATGGAGAAAGACTCTGATGAAAACATTAGTTGTAGAGGGATACAGCCACTGTCACACTTTGAGCAGGCATCAGAGAAAGGAGGAGAGGGAAAATAAATGCAGTTTTTTCACTTCTCCTACCCTCTTCTATTGCACGTGCTCTCAGTGGCCAAACCTAACTGAAGGTCATCCTGCAGGAGAGCCGAGGACATACAGTTCATAGTTATCATCTGTAGGAGCACTATATTAGTAAGGGTCCTCCAGAAAACAGAACCAACAGGATGTGTATATATATATATATATATATATACACAGAGAGAGAGAGAGAGAGATTTATTATAGGAATTTACACTAATGGCTATGGAGGCTAAGAAGTCTTATGACCTATCATCTATAAGCCAGAGACCCAGGAAAGCTGGTGGAATAATAATTTAGTCCCCATCTGAAGGTTTGAGTTTGGAATGGGGTGGGAGGCCTAACAGTATATGACCCAGTCTGAGCCCAAATACCCAGGGACCAGGAGTACAGCTTCCCAAGGGCAGGAGGTGATAGATGTCCTAGCTCAAGTGGAGAAAGAGTGAATTCACCATTCCTCTGCCTTTTTGTTCTATTTGGGCATGCAGTGGTTGGATGATGTCCTCCTGCACTGGGGAGGGCCATTTGTCTGCTTTACTCAGTCTACTGAACCAAAGGGCAATTTCTTCTGGAAACACCATCACCAATAAATACACCCAGAAATAATGTTTTACCAGCTATTTGGACATCCCTTAACCCAGTCAAGTGGACACATACAATTAACCAACATAAGCACAATGAGGTCAGAGAGGGGAGGGAAATGTGTTCTGTGGGCAAAAGAAGAATCTGTGTGTGTGCTCAGACGTGGTTTTCCTCACCACCGTCTAGGAGCTCAACGCCATTTATTCTGTAGCGAGTTTGTAGATGCCGAGTTTCCTATGCTTGATGCCTCAGAAATGCACTTTCAACTAAGTTCAAAAGATTCTGCCACACACAAGTGGTATCATATTTACTTTATTAGAAGGAGCTTGTACCTTTCTCCTGCTCTTGAAAAATCCAATTTGTTGTTCCACTGAGAGAAAGTATGTCAGGTGCATATGTGGATAAGGCCGTCATAAACAAGTCTACATTCAGCTCACACAATCTAACCCTGTTAGAAGCTATCAGTTAAGGTATTTTCAGGGGGACTGAAGTTGATTATGAGAGAACAAAGAAGCAAAAGTCATACTACATAATAAAAATGGAAATTAGTTTAAATTCTCAGCTCCATTTCCTGAGCCAATGAACATAAAGTTCATGTTCGGCACATCTGTTTGCTGAGATGGATCTACAGTTATGTTAGGGTAAACGAAAATAAACCCCAAATAGGTTTCTAGGGTCATCCTCAAAACTGAAAACGTGTATCTTGGTCCCTCTGTGGGCAAATTTAGGGACATATTATTTGGGGTTTTTGTGTGGGTGGTGATTTCCTCATTTTTATAAGAACTATAAAATTACGGTATTTTCCCATTATATTTTTCCCTGTTAAGCTTGGCAAGTGAGCTGTCCTGATCCCGTGCCAATATTATAGCCAGGAGATACTTAAGGCCAACCCTCTACATTTTAGAAAATTTAATTATAAGGAAAAGAAGAATTTATAAAAAACCTGCTACCAATAGAAATGTTTTCATTAACTATATTTCCATCCAATTATGCACCAAAGCAAGCTTTCCTTTTTCTTTTCCTTTTCCTTTCCTTGAACCATTTTGCTGCTGTGTTTACAGCGCAATACTGCGGCGCTGTGCTAGCAAGGGAGACTAGCAAGCAGACGTGACCAGACACAAAGGTGATAAAGGCTCATCTCATTTCAATGTTCAACCAGAGGGGAATGCAAATGGCAAGCAGTGCATGACAAAAAGTAAATTAAATCTTTAAAATCCTTCTTTTACTAATCTTAGATGGTATTGGTGGCTCAGGTAAGACTTTTCTACAAATAGAGGATTTTTTTGCTTAGCAAAATCCCCTTAAGAGCCAGATAAGATGGAATAAAATTCTCTCCCTGCAACCTAAATGGCATTTCTTCCTTTTCCACACTGCTTTTTAAACGCACAAACACATACACACCTGCATTTCTTCTAATGGCTTATCATTCTAATATCACTTGATTACACACTCTTAGCAAGCATTTTTGAACACACACCTGATAGGACACTGACCAGGATAGTGGAAGCTTAAAGGTCAGCAAGGATAGGGAACGGATCCTCCGGGAGATCCCAAGTTGCCTAGAGGAGCCATACACACAGAGACAGATGACAATCCAGTATGACATGACAAAATGCTCGAATACAGGTGCAAATGCAGTCCTTCTTGGAGCACCAGCAAGGCAGCAACGAGTTCTCCCTTTTGGAATTAGAGTGTGTCTAAAAACATACATCATAACTAGATTAGGAGAGCTCAAATGGAAGGAATTTGTCAAATGGAATAGAGAGAAATGCGTTCCTGGCAGAGGGAACAAAATACTCGCACTTCCGTGGTGTTAAAATCCATTCAAATCTGCACCCATTTTGTTAATTTCAAGATGACAATGATGCCTTCAGGGAAGGTGGAACAAACCCTTTACACTCACTTGAGTTCAGGTCAATGGAACTTTCAGACTAACATTGATGTATGTATATTGAGGCAGACCTACATTTGAATTTTGACCCAGCCTTAGGCCAGCTGGCTGTTTTAGTGTTCTAATATCTGAAATAGGATAATACTCTATTAAAAGACTCATCTGGGGGCACCTGGGTGGCTCAGTGGGTTAAGCCTCTGCCTTCGGCTCAGGTCATGATCTCAGGGTCCTGGGATCGAGCCCTCTCCTTGGCGTGGAGCCTGCTTTCCCCCCTCTCTCTCTGCCTGCCTCTCTGTCTAATTGTGATCTCTCTGTCAAATAAATAAATAAAAATCTTAAAAAAAAGACTCATCTGGACTTGATTAAATTACACAGACTATAGAAGACAGGGCATCTGGGAGACCCTTGCAAAACTGACTTTTTATGTAGCTGTTGGTTGGTATAGTGTGATTAATACAGGTTTTAGAATCACATAAGCTTGGGCACCTGGGTGGCTCAGTTGGTTAAGTGTCCAACTCGATTTCAGCTCAGGTCATGATCTGAGGATCATGACACGAATCCCTTTGTCAGGCTCTGCACTGAGCGTGGAGCCTGCTTAAGATTGTTTCTCCCTTACCCTTGGCCCTTCCCACCCCCTGCTTGCTCATGCGCACACACTCTCTCTCTCTCTCTTAAAAAAAGAATCAGATGAGCTTTGATCTAAATCACTATCACACTAATTAGCTGAGTGAGCTTGGGCACATCAACTAACTGCTCTGAATGTCACTATTCGTATTTGTAAGATGAATCTAACAGAGCCCAGTTAGTAGCTACAGTTGGAAGACGGGAAATACTGAACCAAACATTAGGCTTCGAGCCTACCGCCTAGTCCATAGCAGGTGCTCAAGAAATGAGTAATAGGAAAATGGTGCAGTCCAGACATTTTATTTATCTTAAAGCACGATGCAGGGGATGAGGGCAATATAGTATTTATATGAGAAATTACCCATTCCGACCTTTAGGGAACCCACGCCATCCTACCTCTTTTCTAAAGTAATATTCTGTAGCCCCCAACACTTCTGAGATGGCATTAGCATCTGCCCACTCTGTTCCTCAGTTTGTGGGGAAGATGTTTGTGAGCGGTATGGTAATTAACAAGAAGAGGGTAGAATTAAAGAGGAAAGACGGGGACAGGAAGTTCTTGGTTTTGCCATTCTAGAACCTTCTTCCCCCATTCCCACCTTCAACAGAACAGGCTTCTGCCATGAGAATACAATGATTATGATATAATGGGTTCCTAAAACCTGCACTGGAGATAGATTAAAATGAGTGTGAGGGTCTCTTCTCCCCTTTTCCTCTTGAAGCAGGTTTCTTTGTCTCCTGCAGCCATGCTCAAGCCGAGCTTGTCAGCAGCAGCGGAGAAAGATTTGTGATCTGAATCTCAGGCTTGAAGTTGTTTACTGTTGAGTATATTCGGGCATCACTGTATTTTCTTCTCTCTTTAATACGTTACTGGCAGTCGGATGGCTTAAAGTATCTCTGTCCAAATGGAAGCTTTTTTTTTGCTTTGTTCTCTATTCCCTCTGCCTCAGACACATGGCCACCTGGCATATGTTGTGTGTTCTCTGTGCAGAGACTGCCAGCTCGCAGACAAAGCCCGGGTGGACATGCGCGGCCAGAGCAGGCACGATGGCTGCTAACTCAGTCAAGCTGCTGGTCATTCAGTCAAAAATTCAGATTAAATGGTTTCTTTGACCGAATTAACCATATGAACAGTAGATCTGTCATGTGCAGACACAGAAAAGAACAGCATTAATTCCCAAGTTTCTTTTCAATGTCTACATTGCTGAAAGACGATTGCCTAACAATTTTGATTTTTTAAAAAATTCAAGCTAGATCCTTATTGGCTGAATGCTCTCCAGTTGCTTTATAATTTGCAGAGGAAAGAGAGGGAGAAAATCCAAAAAACTTGGTTTAAAAGATGAGCCCCCATATCTCCATTACAAGGATTTTTAGAAATTCTTACGAGGATTTTTAGAAAGCTTTGTAATAGCTATTCTAGGTATAACAGGCAGTATTCAGGACTGGGATAGTCGAGGAGGCAATTCTCTATATGTCTAAATTATAATATAAATCGTTTGGAAAGAAAAGGGAGCGGACTTGCATTTTGTAAAGTGGTAGCCACACATATTTTTGGCATCCTTTTTTTCTCGAGGTGATACTTTATACCGCACAGCTTGTTTTCCACAAAGAGAAAACATAATAAAGAGGGCATCAAAGATTCAGTGTCTTAATCCCCTTGGTTTTCTGAATTTACATTTCACTATTTGGAAGATAAATACAGTACTTTCTTGGAGCTTTAGATGGATGCACAAGTGTTACTATTTTTGCTAAGAATAATTTGTTGGCAAACATGGTACCTCTCGCTAAGTTTAGCATAAACCAGTGTATTTACTGTGACAATAAGACAGTGCTTCCTCAAGCTGGCACAGTTTTTTTGGTTTTTTTTTTGTTTTTTTTTTTTTCCATGTTCAGTAAGATTAAGCAGCAGGGGCCATTGAACTATATAAGAACATTGAAGGTAAGGGCTATAGTCTTAGGTCTTTGGAAGGCACAGTGTAGATATTGGATATATGACCAGCACTCTCAAGAAAACCACAGACAGGTAACTCTAACAGAGCCATGCCCCTTCCATGGCCCAGCCGAGCAAATTTCAAAGAAAACAATCAAATGCCATAGATGGCAGCAGCTGTAGGGAAGAGGTTGCATTAAGTCTCCATCTGCGGTCAGATCAATTCAATTTTGTTGATTACCCAAAATTGACCACACTCTCTGTTGAGTGGTGGGTTTCGAAAGAGATAATGAATGACACTACCTCCAGTAAGCTTGTCTGGCTGATGCAAAGAAAGGAAATTAATTTTACCAGATAAGAGATAAACAATGCTTACTCAGTGGGAATTTTGACTGATCTCTGTTCTGAATTTTCCCTTTCCCTTACCTCCATTTTCTCTAGCCAAATACTGAATTATGCAGATAGCTTCCCCTAGAATTTTATATACTCTGAATTATAGTCACCCAAATTCAGGTTGTCAAAACCCTTCTACGTTTCGTCAACATCCTACTATTTCATATCTTGGATTTAAATTTGTCCAACTATCTATGTGAATGTCTGTATCTGCATTTATATCTAGAGCTATGGCTATGGCAGTGCCCTTTAAAATATATATGTATTTATTTTCAGAGAAAAACAATTGTATCTGAAGTTCCATAATATCTTCCCTGAACTAACTTTTCTACTTAATTTATTAAAATTCCTTTTCCTGATAGAATATATGTGTGTTCATGTGTGGATGTGAGGACATCAATCCTTAAATATATCTATATTTTATTTCCTAGGGAAAAAATATGAATTTATACTCATTAGCCAGATATTCGTGATGTTTACCAATGTATTCTCCAAGCAGATTTTTCTATCTTATTACAGTTCTTTACCTCGTACCTGTTTTCTCTGCAGATCAGATCCTCACACAAAGGAGATGGATTTTCAGCTTCTTGTTATTGATCACAAAGTTCACTAACCTAAGCATTTCCTCCCTTCTATTTCCATATTTATAAATTCTATGCATTCTTTAGTCTTTGTGTCAACTCCACCCTATACCATGAAGTTTTTCCTGATTTTCTCAGCTTGATCTACCCTCTGCCAAACTAACGTATAACTATTATAGTATTTTCCACATGCTATTTTGAGTTACTACTTTATAATTGTGTTTTTAACTCAATATTTGTCAAGAATTTATTGTGTTGCAGCAAGAGCTTGGGATAAAGGTGGAAAAAGCCCTCATAATGCCTCTCACCTCAAGATATTTGCAATCTAGTAGTGAGACAGACAGGAGAACAAATACAATATCATGTTGAAAAGACTCTGAAGCTATAGAACAACAGATGCTATTGTATAAATAAATGGCCATATTATTATCTGAGGCATTATGAAATATATGACAAATGAAAAAAATGGTTGGCTTGGGAATGAAGGATGAGCAGAAGTTCACAGTGATCCACATCAGGCATAGAATGGGGTGGCATAGGGCAGTCCAGACAGATGAACATGTGCAGAGGCATGTGTTTAATCACATATTTGAGGACAATGAAATAATTCAGAATGACCAGAACTTTAGTTGCATGGAGGGAAGAGGTGAAAAGACGGGACAGGAAGTGAGGAATGAGATGAAAAAGGCTTACCTTCTATGCATGAGAATTTGGAGCTCAGCTAGTATGTGAATGAGGAGGAATATGGTCAGATGTGCCAATAAGAAGTGTCATTTTGAAGAAGCTATGGGATTAGGGGAACCATTTAAACAGTTATTTAGAGGGGAAAATGAGGTTAGATTTTGAGCTAAAACATAGGTTGTAGGGATAGAGAGGTAAAGATAGAAGAAGGGATTAGGAAGGTTGCTATGAATCTGTGTTGAGACGTTTCATTACTAAAACGGGAAATGCATGAGAAGTCACAGATGTGGCCCAAGTTAGAATGATGATGGCTCCTGACTGAGTGAGTTTAGTTTTACTATTTATCCTGATATTGATGTAGAATTATTACCTCTGTTCATAGACTATTAGGTCCTTCAGTGTAGGATCTATAGCTTTTTCTTCTATACCTTTCCTGTACGTTATCCAGAGTCTTGTATTTAACAGTTGAATTGGAAATACATCGACCTGGGAGAGGTTCTGTAGGTCTCAGAAGCAGTTCTGGTTTGGCTGATCAGGGCCTCTCGGTTCCACAAGAGATCACTTCTGCAACTTCAAAGGCAAAGAAATTTCAAGCACTTATTCTGTTCTGCCCTAGGAACTTAGTGATGAGCACAAAGCTCTTCAAGCAAAATGTGTTCTCTTTCAGACAGTGTGGAATCCCTGGAAGACTTTTGCTAATTCATGTGTCCTGTGAAGTAAGAACTGTTGGTTGAGGATCAGCCATGACTTTGCTAAGCCAGCTTGTCAATTTCTTTAAATCCCAGATCCCAGGAAGTACTGAGTGGTTTTAAGTGATAAAAAATATTGATGTACTAATGAATCAAAGGTTATATCACTTCTGGATATACTGGAGTATCCAACTTTAATCTAAATATTCCTTGAAAACATAAATCATGATTTCCTGCATAAATATATTTTGATCAATGAAACCAGGAAAATTTTTTATTGAGATGGAAAATAAGAAAGCATTAAGGGCATATCCAAGGCAATATGTTTTTCAGTTTGTGTCTTAGACTAACATCATGATTCATTTATGAATCTAATATAATGTGTAATATTTAAAACTCAAATCAACTTTTCTTGTGTTTGCTTCTGGTCTTTTTTGGAAAATGACTGATTTTGTTTCTTATAGCAACTTCTGTCCAGTTTTACTAACACTGTAAAATAACATTTTAGTTTTACTTATTTCTCAGGAATGAAAACACTAGTTTTTTTGAATTGGTGGGATTTCTATTTCCCAAGAACAACTAATTCAAGTTATGATGTTTAAAATATATTTTTTTTCCTACAAAGCTATTAATCCAAATAAAGATATTTTCTAGTTCAATTTTCTGACCTCTCTGAATACTGGGAACAGGAAAAAGAAAAATGTAATTGAACAAATTGAGGCTTTTTTTTCTTTTTTGTTTTCCTGAAAATCTTATATAAACTTGAGAGGACAAATAATTTGCCAAATAATTGTTGCAGTATTTAATTTTTAGACTTGTTTGTAATAACATGATACATTATTCTACTGGGATACAGTTGTCATAGAGTTTTACACATGAACAATATGGTAATTCAACACAATAAAAAAGAATGGGGGGATAAATATAAAGAGAATATTTAGATATATTTTATGTATCTTTTACATGATACATACACAAGTGAGTTCTATAATGGAAAGCTAGTCAAGGAATAAGACTAGGAAATTCAAAACAGGTGATATCCGTGATAATTGGGGATAATTAGGACAGAATTCCTCCACGGAGTATAGCCCAAATTTCTGTTGGCTCACCTACTAAAGCAGCTGTGTCAGATCTACAAAGAAGTGAGATGCAGTTTTACTGCCCTTGTTTTGAATCTTGTTTTGATTAACACTGATCCCTCCCAGGCTAAAAAATGTTCAATTCTGCCACTCGGATTTTAGGAAGTTATGCAGTTCTGTAAGAGATACTGATGAAAAAAATTCACCAAGAACACATTTTCCTGTATGGGGATAAAACTAGCGTACCAACTTGTAATTGTAATATTGTAATTGTAATTGTAATTGAATATGAAAATCAGTACATTTTTCTCTTTAGGAAATGCTGATTCTAACTTCAGAGCAAGATTTGAAACTGGTTTTATCATTTCCTAGACAAGAAAACCACAGTTTCAGGAGGGTCCCCATGGAAAACAAAACATTTAGTTTAATGGATAAAAGAAACACAGTAAGGCATTACCAAAATGGCACAGCAGCCATAGTCCATGTTTCCAGAGGACATACAGAGATTGTATTTGAGGTCGTAGTCTAATTCTCAAGAAACTTCATTCAATCTACATTTTGAGGCAAAAGCTATCTATAAAAGTCATAGTCATCCTTCTCTTGCTATTAAGGGAAATACCCAGGTATCAAATCTTGCTTAGATAGAAGACAAAAATTCTATTATTATATTTTTTGGCCATGCAAATATTTTCTTGCATAAGTGGTATGATCTTATGCATAGGACATTTATTCTCTTTGGGAAGAGCTATTGACCTTGTAGATAGAGATTTTGTATCCTTTGCCTGTTTTTCTCAATTGCTCACTTATATCAAGGCAGGAGAATTCAGAAGTGACCACTCACTGAGAGGGCTGCTCCTGACCTTCCACCTCATATCTTTTCTCATATGATGGGGAGTCAAGATAGAACGATATCTGAGCTCATTTTTGTATAGAGCGCTGTAGTATGTGTTCTGGAAATCATCAAGGAAGTAAGATCTTACTCTAAGGAGTTAATTCCATAGACTGCAGAGACAGGAGACAGAACGTAGGTACATAGCTATAAGACTAACATAAATCATGCTACATCATGAATTGCCAAACCACTTGGAGGAAGAAATACTTCACCCACAGTTTTAATTGCGCTAAACTTTACAATGAACAGAACATTTCCTGGGGCTTACCAAAGACCACATCACAATCTACAAAAGAGTAAAAGGCACTTTTTGTAAATTTAAATATATATATATTAAATATAGTCATGATTTTGTTATGATGATGAGGCCTAAAAAGATTGTCCCGTGTGTGTGTGTGTGTGTGTGTGTGTGTCAGTGTGTGTCTGTGTCTGTCTATGTTTAGGGAGCTATCCTGTTGTCATTGAGTTTTGAATCCCTTTGAAAAAGCGGTATTTCTTGAGTTTTCTAATATTTATTCTTATATGACTTGAATTACATAATTCTGGAATTGGAAAAACAGCTATTCATTATTTGTGTGTTGCAGGGAAGCTGAGGACAGGGTACTGATAAACAGGTTGACTAATGGCTAGACTCCAAAACTATTTTCCCAGGCCATAGTTTGATAAATACTGTATTTTTTTTAAAGATTTCATTTATTTTGGGGCACCTGGGTGGCTCAGTGGGTTAAGCCTCTGCCTTCGGCTCAGGTCATGATCTCAGGGTCCTGGGATCGAGCCCCGCATCGGGTTCTCTGCTCAGCGGTGAGCCTGCTTCCCTCTCTCTCTGCCTGCCTCTCTGCCTACTTGTGATCTCTCCCTCTCTCTCTCTGTCAAATGAATAAAAATTTAAAAAAAAAAGATTTCATTTATTTTATTTGACAGGCAGAGATTACAAGTAGGCAGAGAGGCAGGCCGAGAGAGAGAGGAGGAAGCAGGCTCCCTGCTGAGCAGAGAGCCCATGTGGGGCTCTGAGCTGAAGGCAGAGGATTTAACCCACTGAGCCACCCAGGCGCCCGATAAATACTGTATTAAATCATAGACCCACAGAATATTAAAGGAGGAAGGAGTTTGAAGATCACCTAATCTAGGGCCACCTTTTTTTTCTACATGTGGAAAGAAAGCCCAGAGGATTAAGTGGCTCATCCACAGCCACAGACAAGTTAGGAACTGACACTGAACCAAAACCCTTATCTTCTATCCCCTGGTTCATTTTGTTTTTCCAAATCATTCTAGTTCTCTATTATGTCTCAGTTTTTTGAAAAGGTACTATACCTGCATTGTTCAAAATTTATAAAAGGCAGAATGAGAAGTATATTTTTCACTCCTTGACTATTTTACCAGCTTCCCATCAATCCCTCTCTGAACACTACCTTAACCAGGTGACCTCCTTTAAAATAATGCTCAAAATCACCTTCTCACTGAGGTTTCTCTTACCTCCTCTGCTTACACGGAAGGCCATACCCCAGCACTCTTCTCAAATATCTCCAGAGAACATATAATATGTTCCACCATATTATATATTTTCCTTCTTCCACTTTCTGTTTATCTCTCCATGCTAGAAAATGAGACACACAGAAGAAGGAGTCTTTGTCTATTTCTTTAACTACTATATCCTCAGTGCTTCGTGGGGGTTCAATCAAAATTTGCTGGATTGAATTAAATTGTGAATAACTGTGTGCCTAACTGCTAGTGTGTTTAGTACATTTATGCTTGAATATTCTATGATTTCTGCCCTCTGAATAATGACGTTATGCTAGTTAGGACATGGATATTCATATCTATTACACCTTCATTGTGAACTGCACCTTACATGATTATAAAGTTCCCCCTTTTGTATCACTTCATGTTTTCACTATGAGTTCCATCATAGTTGATAACAAAGTCTGCTTCTTTTGATTGGCATTTGTATGCTACAATCTTGGCCATTTTGAAATTTTCTTATTATCTTGTTGTGTTTCTATTCTTTCTATTCTATTCTGAAAGTATACTTTCACCATGTGATCTCTTTCATTTTGGTATATAGATGGGATGTGTGTGTATGTGGTGTGTGCTTGCCCATGTATTTAATGTTTAGGAATATTTAGATTTTATTCCTATTGCTATAATTATAATTTTAACACCCTTTTTATTGATTTAGACAGTGTCCATTAGCTTCATATAGTAATAAAATTATTATTATGTTTTTAAATTTTTTAAGGGTTTTATTTATTTATTTAGGAAAGAGAAAGAGAGACAGAGCATGAGCTGAGGGGGAGGGGCAGAGGAAGAGCAGGAAGCCTGATGTGGTGCCAGATCCCAGCACCCTGGGATCATGACCTGAGCTGAAGGCAGATGCTAAACCAACTGAGCCATCCAGGCATCCTTGTAATAATAAATCAGTACATTTTTCTTTCTCTTCCAATGTTTGATTATCTTTTCTACTCTTTATCTTCATACTGTTAAATATACATAAACTTATATTACTTGACTTGCCAAATTTAAATGATATATTTAGCTTTCTGGTATTTTAGATGAGACAATCAGAAAAACTTTCTATATGGTCAGTTCAGTTTTTACATTCCCCAATGAATGTTTGTGTCATATGTATTACAAGAGGTTGAAAAAATGGTGAGAAATTATTATACAAATTAGGGGAATGGATAACCCCTGTGTATTGATTTCCTATTGTTGCTGTGACAAATGACCACAAACTTAGTGACTTAACCCAAATTTATGATCTAACATTCTAGAAGTCTCAAGTCCACAATCAGTCTCATTAGTCTACAGTCAAGATTTTGGTATGGTTGGGTTCCTAAGTGCAGCTCTAGGGGAGAATCTGTGCTCTTGCCTTGTCCAACTTCTTGAGCTTGCCTACATTTCTGGGCCTTGGCCCCCTTCTCCATTTTCAGAGCCAGAAGAGTGGTATCTTCAAATCTCTCTTTGCTTTGTTATCACAGCACCTTCTCTAACTCTGATCTTCCTGACTCCATATTATAAGGACCCTCGTGGCTACTTTTGGGCATACGTAGATGACCTGGCATAATCTCCCCATCTCAAGACCCCTAATTCAGTCACATTCACAAAGACGTTTTGGTGCTGCAAGGTAAAATATTCACAAGTCCCAGGATTAGGATGTGGACATCTTTGAGGGGGCATTTTTCAACCTAACAATGAATAATATCAGACAGTGGCAAAATAGTTGGTAAAACCGTCCCTTACTATAAATTGAAAATTTTTAAGTGGACCCAATAATCTTGTGATCTCAGGCAGAATGGAAGGTTGGGCAAGATGATTTCAGACAGAATGTCAGAAACATATTTTGGTTACTTTTAGCTATAAATGATAAAAATACAAGAAAGCGATGAGGTCAAAAAAGTGAGGGCTTTTTAAAAAATTTAATCTTTTTTTAAAAAAATTGAGGTATAATTTGACATATCACATTATATTATTTCTGTGTACAACATATTGATTCAATATTTGTATATATTGCAAAATGATCACCATAATAAGTCTAGTTAACAGGTATCACCATGCATAATTACAATTTTTTTCTTTTGATGAGAATTTTATCCTCTTAGCAACTTCCAAATATGCAATATGATATTTCCTATAGTCACTGTGCTATACATTACATGTCTAGGACACTTATTTTATACCTGAAGTTTCTATCTTTTGAGCCCATTCTTCCATTTCAGGAGGGCTTTTTTCAAAGCTAAGATTCAAGAGAACTCACATATTTCTTAAGCCTCTGCCACAAGCATAAAATCATGCCTGACCAGCTAGTCCACTGTCCCCATCCATATGATAACCATTTGGAGAAGACTTGGACCCAGACCTTCTTCCTGAAGCAACATTGCCCCAGCCAAACCACAGATTCTTGCAAATTAAAGATTATTTGCTTAACCACTGATTTTTTGCATGTTTGCAACAATGGGCAAATATGTGTATATTTTTAAAATTTATTAATATTATTTATTTATGAATATTTATTATATTTTATTATATGTAATGGTTTTATAAATACTATATTTTACATAGTTATAATTTATTTTTCATCTATAAATGATATTCATTGGCTCCCAGGTATATCAGAAGAGACCATCAAGCAATTCTCCTTCCAGTCTTTCCTTACCTTCGCTTTCCTATTTATTATCATTTTTTTCTTGTCAGGTAATATACCTTGGCCTGCTCTGACATTAACTGTAATCTTTGCATTTGTTTTGTAGTTAAATATATTCCATGTTTCTTCTAGTTATCTTGCCATGTTTTCACCAGTCTTAATTAGCCAGTCTCTTTCTCTGGCAGTTTTCTTAAAAAGGTCTCTTGGGAATAAAATTCCATGTTTCTTGCACGTTTAAAATAATTATCTGTAACTTTCATACTTCAGTATGGCTTGTCTGAATGCAAAATCCATGGTCCATGCTTTCTCTCTGAAAGTGTATTTTGGGTAACTTCCAGTATGGAAAGTTACTGTGGAGAAATTTGATACCAGCTTGAATTGTTTTTCCCTTTACAAGTGTTGTGAGACTTTTGCTGGTCTCTGTCTTTTCAGTGTCCAGTCTTCTTAATGGACTATGTCTTGGCCTGTTCTAGGTCAGTTTTTTATGACACACAGTGTTCTTTTTTGTTATGAAAAGACAAATCCTCTTTCATGATTTTTTTTTTACTGTGGTTAAATATACATAACATGAATTTTATCATTTTGACTATTTTTTAAGTGTACAGTTCAGTAGAAATAAGTACTTTTACATTGTGCAACCATCACCACCATCCAGTTCCAGAATTTTTTTCATCTTCCCAAACTGGAACTCTGTATCCATTAAACAAAAATTTCCATATTCCCTCCTCCCCTACCCCTGTCAACCATCATCCACAGACTTACCCTCTGTCTATGAATTTGGCTAACTTAGACATGTCACCTAAGTAGAATCAGACACTATTTTTCTTTTGTGATCTTTCATGTGTTTTATGAAATTATGCCTTTGAGTATGTTTTTCTGTTTTTTATTTTGTTTTATTTTGCTTTCTTCAAAGGGACTTCATCAGGGACTCTAGGCATATATTGGAGAGACATCTACCTAATTTAAATAGCTAATATTTTAGGTTATTTTTATAATTCTTCATGTTTCATTTTTCATTTCTCTATTCTCTCTCTTACTTTTTACTAAATTTTTCTTCTTTTTTAGCAACCATCCTTCTTTGTGACCTTCATATTTCCCCTTATTTTACAACGATCTTTTTCTACTTGTTTTCTGAAGTAAGATAGTTCCTTTCATATCCAAATTTTCTTGACATCTTTTACCTGAATTCTTTATTTGTGTTTCTAGTCAAATTTTATAAAGGCTCTTATTTCATTAGTTTTGGGGTTTTGTTTTTGTTTTTTTTTTTCTCAATTCATGCAGAAATATTTATTCATGATTTTTACAGGCACCATGGCATTGTGTTTACTCTGTGGAATGGTTTATGCTTTATTTTCTTTTTTCTTTTTTTAAAGATTTTATATATTTGATAGAGATCACAAGTAGGCAGAGAAGCAGGCAGAGAGAGAGGGGGAAGCAGGATCCCTGCCGAGCAGAGAGCCCGATGTGGGGCTCGATCCCAGGATCCTGGGATCATAACCTGAGCCGAAGGCAGAGGCTTAACCCACTGAGCCACCCAGGCGCCCCCATTTTTTATATTATTTTCAGATAGATGGTCTTCCAGTTCCTTTTGTATTACTCATCACTGAATGAGTTGAAGTTTTTCTAGACAAGTTATTATCAGAAAGTTTCTGTAGGGTTCGATATTCCAGAGTATTCTTTAAAATTTCAAAATCCAGATTACCTCTCTTCTGCTGACAAATACCTTTCTTTTTTTTTTTTAAAGATATTATTTATTTATTTGAGAGAAAGACAGTGATAGCAGGAACTGGGAGGAAAAGGAGAAGAACCTGTGAGCAGGGAGCCCAACACAGGCTTCGATCCTAGGACACTGAGATCATGACCTGAGCCCAAGGCAGACGCTTAACTGACTACGCCACCCAGGCACCCCCTGACGAATATCTTTCTAGACTACTTTTTGCAAAATTTCTCTCCTGGGAAGCTTTTGTTAGTTCTCCCTCCTATGCTTCTTTCATCCAAACCATGGCAGGTTGGGGCTCATGGCAGGTTGGCCATGAATGTTGCTCAGACCTGTTCCACTCCTGTTACTGCAAAGAATAGGTATACTTTTTACAGTTTACAATGAGCCACTCACCTCAGGAAATATACTTTTGCTGACATATATGCAGCTGATATATGCTGATATATGCTGCCACTAAGCAATTCTATAACTCCCATATTATTCTCTGTAATTTCTTCTGTGTAGCTTCTCCTCAATAAATACATTTCAATTTCCCTTCCTAGTTTCTCTGAAAATGCAGTTAGAGGGGTCTTTATTGTCATTGTGGCATTTGCATGATTTTTAGGAGGAGAAAGGGAACTCATGTGCTAATTTACAATGGGAGATTCTCTTATTCATTCCTTAACTGAGCTCCAAAAAGTAGTGTGTTTCAACTTAGGAAATAAATAGCCTTCATATTTTATTATATAGTACGTAAGGTTAGGTTCTATGACATTATCTTTAGTGAACTTCATGGATTGCTTCTAATATTACCTTTGTATTTATCTTTTCATTTATTTCTATCTTCCTGAGAATGTTTATTACAGTATCTGTTGCATTAAGTGCTTAACCGATATTTGTTGGAATCTAATAGATGACTGAATAGTGGATATTACATATCAAAATAATGATGAATTTTTTATGCTCATGTTACATAAAATACGAGAAATTCTCTCCTTATCCAAGAAAATTTTGCCTACTCAATTAGTAGACAAATTTACCTAACCAGTCAACACTGTATCTACCCAACTGTTTCTTAATTGATTTTTGTTAAATATATTTTTAAATATAGTCATTGATAGACCACAAACTGAGTCAACAGTAGTACTGACCTATAAGGATAAGTCCTATGTGCTATGAGAAATGCATTTACCTCACCATAAAAATTTAATTTGAAATGCAGAATAAACCAAACCATGGTATAATCAATGTTTTATAATTGTATCTGAATCTGAGAATTAGCATAATCACTTATTTGAAACATTTGAATTTATCTGTTCCTTTTCATCTAGTTCAACACTTTACATGGTTTCACACTGTGGAAATGATCTGATCAATAAAGAATTGAAACTGGTATTTTCTTAGTAGAGGACACAACATGCTCTTTATATGGACTTTTCCCCAGCAGTTCAATGATTGTTTGTTATAACTTTTTTAGTTTTCCTGTTCTATCTTTATGTAACATTTAAATTGACATGATACTAGAGATGCAATTTGTGTAATTACAAAGACTTTTCTAATCTCTGGATTTATACTGATATGTAATCTTCTCAAGATGAAATAAAAGCCCTTGGTTAGTATGGGTAAGAAGATGTCAATTTTCAATTACAATGCCATATAAAGTAACCCCACTGAGCATGAACACTGTATTTTGTGTTAATTATCTTAATTTAATCGCTTTTTATTAATCTTAATACTTAACAAATGATATATCTGCAATGAATTTTTTAAGAAGCTTTGCAGAGGTTTATCATCACTCCCCTCATCTTGAATTTGATTATAATAAACATGAAATATAACAGTATTTTACATTCTTCATCTCTGCATATTTTAGAAAAATTTCCATTTCCATTTCTTAAGAATAAAAATATTTTGTTGATGAAAGCTAAGAATATCAATTTTTAAACATGATATTATTATTAATATTTATTATTTCTAAGACATTTACAATGTTAAATACAGAGGCTTCATTTTATTTATTTCCATGTAAGAAAGAATACAGTATTTCTTCATAACCCATTTGCCATATGAGGAATATATGTATACATATCTACTTAGCTGAAGTCCAAACGTAATACAGGTTTCCAATTGAGGTGTAAATAACACACATGTTGTATTAGAAACTGTTAAGAGTTTATGCTCCATAACTTATCTATTTCCATATTCCATAGACTACTTTCCATAATGTCTATGTATGTGTGTGTGTGTATAAATTTAAATCTTTAAATTTAATGTTAATTTAATATAAGTTCAAAAAACTTCAAACTGAGAAAACTTAAGTACCCTACCAAAATCTACATTAATGTCATTAGGATTACTCTTGGTTACTGTGCAAGACAGTGTCTAAAATGGCCCCGATTATCACTGTCCCCTAGTATCACCTCTTTGTAATCCCCTTCCCCCGAGTAGTTTGGGCTAATCAATTTACTTTTTTTTATTCCTTTTTTTCCTCCATCTTTATTGAGGTACAACTGACAAATAAAAATCATATATGTTTAAGGTGTGTAACTTCCTGCGTTGATATGCATATGGTGAAATAATCACCACAGTCAAGCTAATTAAAATAGCCACCATCTCAATAGTTACTTTTTGTGTGTGTATATGTGGTGAGGGCACTGAAGATCTATCCTCTCAGCAAATTTTAAGAATGTGATGCAGTATTTAATTCTAGTTATATTATTATACATGAGATTTCCAGAACTTACTCATCTTAAGTAATGAACTTTTGACCCCTCAACCAACATCTCCACATTTTCCTCATTCCCCAGCCCCTTCGTCACCCCCATTCCACTCTGCTTCCATGGGTTGGACTGTTTTAGAAGGAACAGGATAGCACTTCCAAGATTAGGTTTTGAAAAGACAGTGCCTTCCATCTGCCATTTCTATCTTTCTCTCTTTGCCAGCAGTTCTGCCATGCTGTCAGCTGTCTTGTAGGGAGGGCTTGGTAGCCTTGTAAAGAAATGAGGCCCTCCATTTCAGCAAACTGCAAGATCTTGAAGCTTTCTGAGAACCACTGGAGTGAGTTTCGAAGCTAATATTTTGAGTCCCATTTGAGTTCTGAGATATAGCCTTGACCTCCAGCTTGACAGCAACCTCATGAGAGACCTTGGAGCCAGAGGCACACAGTTAAGTTGTGTCCAGATTCCTGACCTATAGAAGCTATAATGTAGTAAATGTTTGGTTGTTTTAAGGTGCTGGGTTTAGGAGTAATTCGTTATGTAGCAGTAGACAACTAATAGAATTACCAATAACTTCAACCTCCCTAAAGCAGGAAATTTTTCTGATACAAGATTACTAAGCTAACTTTCCAGAGGCTATAGACAAGTGTTGTTTCACAAATATAAGATTCAAAGGATCATCTATTCCCAACGTTCACATGTAAAAGTATATTTTCCAACATAAATTTTGGAAGTTAGTAAAATGGAAGGAAAAAACCTCTTTTATAGCACTTGAGATTATCATGAACTATATATGTGTGTGTGTGTGTGTGTGTGTGTGTGTATAGTTTTTTTTCACTGATGTGCAGCTGCTTTCAGAGTGGTATCAATGTTTATTTTCATCTCACTTTTTTCAAAGCTCTGGATCCATGCATATAACTACCTACTCAACATCTCTACTTGAATGCTTTGAAGTTATCTCAAATTTAACATGTTTATAGTGAATATGATTATAATGAGGTCTTTTCCTTTTCCAGACCTGCTTGTTTCCTCCCTTAGTGAATAGTCTCATCATTCTTCCATTTCTGCACTCCAGAAAGTGGGGAGTCGTCTATGACAGTTTTTACATTAAGGAGGAAACAGGTTAATTTGCTGCAACAAATAATAACTAATTTAGCATATGTTAGGTAACATAAGAATACATTTCTCTTTCACATGGTTTCTAAATAAGTGGTCCTGGGTTGTGGGGCAGTCTTGCTGTCACTGGTATATGACCTCCATTTCTGGGTTCAAGGCAGTTTTTCCAGTGCTGACCATCTCTAGAGAGAAAGACAGGGTAATAAAACACATGTAGTGTTTGTCACTATTGCTCACATGCCCCTGGCCAGAGCTTGGTCACAAGAACACATCAAACTACAAGGGAATTGTAATCTGAGAAACATAATCTCTAGCTGGTTGGACATGAGCCTAACAACAATTGGAATGGGTTAGTAAGGTTTGGAATTAAAATTGTAGATTCTTAGGGCAGACTGACTGGGTTCAAATCCCACTCACCAACTGTGTGATCTTTCATGAGTTCTTCTTCTCTCTGTATCAGAGTCCTCATCTGGGAAAGGTGAATGATCTCATCTACTTCAGAGAAAGATATTTATGAAGTATTTAAAACTGTGCCTGGTACCTTTAAGTGTTTTTCAGTGAAAAGATATGCTATTAAGCAAGAGATAATGGATATTGGTGAACAGCAAGCACTTCAACTTCAATTCTCCTCATTTATCGTACATATTTAATCTACCACCAAATTTTGTTGATTTTTCTTCTTAAACTGTCTCCATGTCTATCTACAACAACCTCCTTGAATCTACATTTCCTTCCCTCTACTCTGAAATCTGCTCTTCACACTGTAAGAAGATTCTTTTCAGACAGAAAGCATGATCATTTCAGTCCATCAGTCATTCTCCATGGTTTCTCAAAGCTTCTTCCTTTTTAGAATAAAGGAGGGAAAGAAGGAAGGGAGAGAAGGAGAGAAAAAGAAAGAAGGGAGGGAGGGAAAGATGAAAAGGAGGGAGGAAGGAGCTTCACTTTACTAATATATAGATTTTAAATAGGCACATTTACTTGATTTTAGTAACCACAGGCATGGCATAATAAAAAAATCACAAATTTTTGAAATACTTCCCACTAAGAGGTAGTACCTGTGTCATCTCCCCTTGAATCTTTGACAAATTCAATATGGCAGAAATGATGGTGTGCCAATTTAGGAGAACCTTAAGAAATTGGAATCTTCTAGTTTTTGTCTCATAGAACACTCTCTTTTCAAACTCTGAGCTACTGTGGAGGAAGTCTGACTCCCCTGAGACCACCATTATGGGGAGGCTATGATTAGGTGGTGTACTTCCAGCTGAATCCAATATTCCAGTCACCCCAATCAAGAAACCAGATATCTTGGACTATTTGGGCTCCTGTGACAGAATATCATAGAGAAGGTGGCTTAGAAACAAAGGAAATTTATTTCTCACAGTTTTGGAAGTTAGAAATGCCAAGATCAAGTTCCAAGCAGATTCAGTGTCTGGCAAGGATCCTTTTCCTGGCTTACAGATGGTCGTTTTCTCACTGTGTCATCACATGGCAGAAGGGGCAAGGGAACTCTCTGGGGTCTCTTTTATGAGAGTGCTGATCTCATTCATGAGGGTCTCATCCTCGTAACTTAACTAACTCCCAAATACCTCACCTCCAAATACCATGATATTGAGGGTTAGAATTTCAACATATGAATTTTGAAGGGATACACACATGCAGTTTATGGCACTAGATATGTGAATGAATTTGTCCTGTACTCTCCAGACAAGCCCATAAGCCAGCTGAACGCCCTGGAGAACTTCATCAACACCATAGGTAACAGAAGAATCACTCAGTTGAGCATTGACTAAATGCTTGGCTCACAAATTGTGAGATATTATAAAATGATTATTGTTTTAAGTTGCAAAGTTTCAGAGTTCTTTGTTAAGTAGCAGTAGCTAATAGGAACTTAACAGAAAACAGGCTTTTCCCAGAATTATCGTGAAACCTCTAATTATTTTATAGTAATTGTAGGTCAAAATTCACCTAAATTTACTAAAGATGTATAGTAGAACCCACTAAGGTAATATGAGTATATAATCATTTAGGTCTCCCATTTTTTTTTTTTTTTTCCCTTTCTGGAGAAATCTCTCCCAAACCCTTATTTGGGATTCATCAATGGCAAGTTTGGTTAACTGCACCTTTTGCCAGTAGCTTTGCCTACAGGTTTTCCTCTTTATTTCCAAATTCAATATAGATGAATTTTAAATACACATCTGAGTGAGTGAGTACCTTATAAAAATGTCCATCTAAAAGAGGGTCAGAGAAAGATGGAGGAGATGAAATAAAAGCTAGAGAGACAAAAATGTCTAGCGGTTGACTTATAAACTGCTATATGCTACTTTAAGCCCTAAAATGGATTTCTATTTGCCTCAACTTCCAAAGTGTAACCAATTTCATCTTATATATTTTTTTAATCTTTGAGGAAAAGTTATCCCAACACTTGCTGTTTTAATGTTTTTCCAATGAAGAACTAAGTTCTGCTTGAAGGATACCAAAGTGTTAAAGGTTGAATACTAGTTAGGTTGACTTTTTTCCTTGAAGTTTTATTCAGGAAGTGAGATTTCAAATCAACTAGATTCTTTGCAGTATCTAAGTCTGTGTATTGTACTCCACTGACAAGATGCTCTGGTGCCCTTAAGAATTCTCTGATGTTCATCCAAACAGACGGATCACTTTAATATCTCTGCAAATACAAGTATTTATAAAACTTTCCGTCCTAATTGTCCCTCATAAGTTTAGTGTTTTTTTGGTTTTTTTTTTTACATATAATCAACAAAATTATCCCCTGAATAATCGTGGACAGGGTCTTTCTCAGTGGCATAAAAGAACCTAACATTTAATATTTCTGAGGGCAAACTAATTTTTTGACTCACAAATATATTGTAAATTTAATTATCTTACAGTACTCATCCGTAAGGTACTCTTTCTTCTTCCTCTTCTTTTTTGTAATCTCTTCTTCAGTTATTTTCTACTATTTCTTGAATTTCCAGCAGCTTTTCTTTTTTGTAATTTCTTTGCATTTTAAAGAACTTCATTTATAAATCTAGTGACCAAGCATAAGGCCTGTAACCAAAGTACACAGTATCTGGTTCTCTTTTCAAACAGACAAGAAAGTATTTCTCTTTGGAATGATCAAAGGGCCAGGACAGTTGGCAACTTTCAAAGCATGATTATGGGTTAAACATTATCCTGTTCTTTCTAAGGCCAACTGCTGAAAGAATTCTTTGGCTAAGAAAGAGTCTCACTCTTTTTGGATGAGGTTTATGTTTTAATTTTATTTATCTGGACAGTTATAAAATGCACTTCTTTCTTGTGGTTCACAAATAATAAATTTCCAGTATATATGTCAATGGTAGAATGAAAACATTAAAATTCATAATACATTTTCCAGGAACCAAATAGCTGGCATTCTGCTAAGGTAGCCACAGTTAGAAACCACAACTGAAATGTTGGTGGTGATCCCCAACCAACAGCAAGTGCGAGCAGGTTTTCTCTCCAATGTCTTTCATGAAAGATAGATCTAGCCACTCCATAATTGTAAATCCTAACGAAAGTATCTGAAAAGCACCAGGATAGCACCTATAGCAAAAATAGTCACCCATCTAATTTATATGAAAACAAAACAAAACAAAACATTCTTGTAACCTTCTAAATGAGTCAGCCACATCATCTTCTATAGATGACTTCTTTCTTCTCTTAGCTTTCTGGTAATATTTTACCTCCTTTCAGAAGTCAGGGACACATTCATGCACTAGGAGGAAGAAAAAAAAAAGAACCCTCTATTTAATTCTAATTAGCTGAGGTTTTTGCTAAAGAATTTTTGAAAAAAAAATAGAAAATAAAAGTAGGTAGGCCTGGAATTATTGTGCTACTGAAATTCATTTACAGTGGTTAGATAACATTTAACTCACTTGTGTCTGCTAAGAAAAATTAGTATTGCTTGCTTAAGAAGGCATTTTGGTCAAGTAGCAAAACTAATCTTGTTCCTACTAGGGTGCAGAGCCTTGGCTTTGAAGCTATGGGAGCAACTTCTAGTTATAAAATAAATAACGTATAGGGATAAAAAGTATAGCATAGGGAGTATAGTTAACGGTGTCATAATAACATTGTATAGATATGATAACCAGACTACCATGGTGAGCACTGTGTAAGGTATAGAATTATTGACTATGTTATACACCTGAAACTAACTTAACATGGTATGTCAACAATATTTCAATTAAAACCATAAAACAATCTGTGGTCTTGATATATTTTAGAAGAGAAAAATCTCTGCAGATGATAGTACATACGAGAGGTCTTTCATGTTGACCAGTTCTTTCAAAGATAGAGAAGAGTAGAAGAAAGCAAAGACATCAATTACATTTAACTTGGATTTATGTCTTTGGAGTCAGAATGGCTTGAAATCAAATCCTGGGTAAGCCCATGGCAGCTGGCATTGCCTTGGGGCCTGTTAATTTCTCTAAGCCGCTCTTTACTTCTTTAATGGGGATCAAAGAACACATTTCTCCAGGTGACCATGAATATTATATTACCGGAGTAAAACAAATTCTGAACAACATGTTTTACATTACTTAGCTAGGAGTTTAAGTTTTATAAAAACTTATTTTACTGAACTGGAACTGACAACACCTTAGTAAAAATTTAATAGCTAACATCAGAATGGGAGTGTTCTTAAAGTGACATTTCCCCAAACAGAACTTTTGCTAAGCTTAAATTGCCAAGTTATTAAAAAAAGATACAGTTGGTTAACATACTAAAATTTAAAACCAAAACTTGAAAAAATGTTTCAAGATGATTGAGTTTTATCTGATTGTTTAGTGGGGCAATTTACAGCTACCACTGAGTGCAAAATTGGAGACACAGGTAAGCAGTGCCTTAGTGCATGGCAATGACAGATGTTTGTAATCAAACTAAGCTAAGTACAACTTTCTGAATTTCCTGGATTTACATTATTTGAAAAAAAAATCAGCCTGAGACCTTGTTAAATGTGGATTTATTTGGAGTGATATGAAAGGGCCAACAAAATGTAATGTAACTATAACATTGTAATTTGAAAAAATTAGAGCTCAGTTGTGCCTGGATCATTTGTATATCGGTACTTGAAACTACAAGTAATATTGTAAACTTTTCATAGAATATATAAAACATGGTTCGACATAATTTTCAGGGGTGAGTGTTTCCAATTGTTTGATATATTTCTTCTTGATTATTCTTAAACTAAACTTGTTGCACTTCAACTTCAGTTATAATATTAGTAAAAGCGGAAGGTATTAAATATCTGTGTCTCAATGTCCAAGCTCCTTTAAAGGATTACAACTCAATACTGGAACACCCTGTGATAAAATAGTATTAATAAGAACAACAACAACAGGAGAAGCAAAATATAAAAGAAATAGTGGACCTGATTTATAAAAATAAGTTTCTTTGTATTCAGTATACTACCTTGTGATAGGAAGTGGCTGGGAGTGTTTTTTTCAGGCAGCATGTTCCTACTAAAATAATGATAGCTTGCAAATTTATCTGCTCTTTCACCTAGAAATCACTCTTTGCTCCTTTAGCCATTGGTCAAAAAGAAATAATATGTAAGAATTATTCAGTAATATCATATTCTACCCATGTATCCTTATCTAATTATAATCTTTATTATCATACCACTTTCCCCCAAAGCTAGAGGGGGATTAGAAACAGGGAAAAGGGAAGAGGATGACTAATGAACCATAGAAGTTTCTTTATGGCTTACTTAAATAAAATCTAATCTTATATCCCCAAAATTAAAATTTCTAGATCTTTGGGGAACACTGTCATTGAAATACATGGCTTAGAGTGACAATATAAGCATGGGAGACAGGAAAAAAATCACTGAGATCAAGAAGAAGATGAAAATAGGGGCGCCTGGGTGGCTCAGTGGGTTAAAGCCTCTGCCTTCAGCTCAGGTCATGATCCCAGGGTCCTGGGATCGAGCCCATCATCGGGCTCTCTGCTCTGCAGGGAGCCTGCTTCCTCCTCTCTCTCTGCCTGCCTCTCTGCCTAGTTGCGATTTCTCTCTGTCAAATAAATAAAATATTAAAAAAAAAGAAGATGAAAATAAATGTTTAAATCTCATTAGAAAAAAGAAAGCAAATGACATAAACATCAGCTTATGAATTTAAAAACTGTTATTAAGTAAAGCACCCTGCTTCTAGAATTACCGACCTACCAATTTAGCTCAAGACGTTGGTCTGTCGCATAGTAGTCTCCTGAAAGTTGTATATATATATTTTTAATGATATTTGCTAAAAACAGAAAAAAAGCTTTTTTTAAAGTAGATTTCCAAACATTGTAGAGCTCTAATGGTGCAAAGTTGAATGTCAAAAGTTTGATTTTGGCCAAAAGGAAATAAATTTTTAAAGCTTTGATTTGATAGTTAAATTCAAACCACAGTTGGGTCAACATTAAGCACATAAAATGTAGTTATAATATAAGGGAAAAAATGACTAATGAATTGTGTACATATTTTACAATTTCAAAACAAGTGGTAATGTTGAACTACAAAGGTGGCCTTTTATAAATTATATTCAAATCTGCCTATAAAACAGATATAAACTTATCTGCATCTGTGTAAGGAGAAATGCTGGGAAAAGTGACAAACAAAACTAGTTCCAGAAGACGTAGAAATTCAAGTCAGGAAATCATCACCACTAGTGGTCACACATAATAATCAGTTGGGAAAAGTGTCCAACCATGTGTAGCAAGGTGATGAATGGGCAGTTTCACTAAGATGGCGGCTCTCTCTCCACTATCTGCTATCCTCAAAGATAAAGATCCTGAATGAACACAGTTGTTGCAGGGAGGTGTTAAGGGAGTTAAATAATGAACTGAAGTGGGCATCATTTGAGCAGCTGTTGATAAGTGTGGCAGTGACAAAAAGAGGCAGTGGAGAAAGAACCAGGGGCGACAATGGAAAGAGGAAGAGACTACTACATCTCTGGAACGGACAGAAGGAGAATTCTTTCCTAGCTCCGGGACCTCTGAAAGGCTTTAGGCTCCCTGGTGAGTCACAGAAGGAAGTCAAAGTAGAAGCTGCTTCCATGCTTTTGTCTGGTTAGTAGGGAATGTCGCTCACTATGTGAGCTATGAGTGTGAAACCATCTTTATGGTAGAACTGATTTGGTAACACAGGCTTGGAATTTTTTAAAGGTTTAATGCTTGGAAAAACATGGAGGAGGTATTATTTATAAAACATTTACCTATTTGCCTTAATCCCTAGAACATAATAGATAATTGTTAATGGTTAGTTCATTTCCCTTTTATATATGCAATTATATACGTATTTGGGGTTATATATATATATATATAAAACCCCATTTATATATATATATATAAAAAAATATATATATATATTTAATTCTAAGCAAGTTACCTAATCTTATCATCCCTAAATTTCCTCATTTATAAAATGTTTATGGTGCCTTTTATACAAATGAAATGTGAGGCAAATTTTGAGTCACCTATACTGTTATTAGAAATCACAAGTGAAAACACTTTGTGTTCTGCTCAGGAAAGATACACTTTAAAGTTAGCATTGCTTCTATTGTATCTTTAAAGTATCTTCTTGCCTCTGCAGGATTTTATATAATCCAAAGTGCAAGCAAAAAGGAAAAATAATGACCTAAACAGCAAAATAGCATTTAAGCTTAGCTTCATTTCATTATGTTAAGGATTCTTTATGAATAACAGACACCACAATAGTACAAAACTACCTCGACATTAAGAGATAATACAATATTCATTACTCTAGCTGAAATAATGCATAATAGACACATTCAGCACTTTCTGTACTGGTTCACTTTCAATTTGGCTTATGGCTTTGAACCATTGTTTACGTAAGTATACCAACTTCGAGGGAGATAATACATATTATTAAATCATTATCAGTGTATCAGTGTAAGCCATCCACTTTTGAAAGGTCTAGTAGTGTTAGGCTTAGACATTTCAATTAAATTAACCATTTTGAGTTTTATCCTATAGCATAGTAATTATTTGAAGTATCAAAAACTGAAACAAGGTTAGTTTTATTTTAAATTACCCTCTTACTTTAAAAACAAGGAAACCAATTGGGGAAATTTCTGTTATCAACATCCTTTGGATCCAGCTCTATTCAAATAGATATCAGTGTCATCTGATATCAAACATAAGGGGGGAAGAAACCTTCCAAATGATTTGATCCTTACTTCTCTGTCCAGCATACCAAAAGAAAGCAAGCCATAATAGAATGAAAAGGCATAGTCAAACGCATAAAACATGCTGTTATTTAGCACAAACTGTGTCATTACAGACAGTAAATAATGATAACTCTTTCCTTCCTGAAATTAGAAAACTAGAGAATGAGCTGCCATAGCTTTTATAATTATCACCTACAGAATACATTTCTTCAGTGACTACACAGATTCTGAAGCTTTAGAGTGTTTTGAATGGGTTCTGAAATATCAAATACATCTAGATTTAGGTCCTATTTTTCAGCTGGGGAGAAAAAAGAGAACAATAATAGGGATTTTCTGTTCTGAATTTGATGTAGCCTACACATTATCTAAGAATCGCATAGTGAAATGAAGCAGGGAAGGAAGTTAAAATAAAGAGAATAGTCATCTTGGCCACACTGGCAAGATAAGTGAGAATATAAATGGAAATGTTAGTGATTTTGACAACCACCAGTGCTTCAGAGAAGTAACCAAGAGTAGGGTGCAAAGCAGTTGAGATCAGGCATTTCAGGACCCAGATCTATGACTCTGGGCTTTCTCTCTATGCTCAACACAGTGTCTCTTGCTCTTTTACAGTAGCTCTTTTTTTAAGTATCATTAAATCTGACTAGAGCTAGGGAAATTAAAATTTTTGAAAATATATAGAATTTAATATTCAGTAACATCTTGGAGAGTGTACTGTGCTATGTTTATTTATTTATTTATTTATTAAATATTTTATTTATTTATTTGACAGAAAGAGAGATCACAAGTAGGCAGAGCAGCAGGTGGGGAGGGGTGGGCAGGCTCCCTGCTGAGCAGAGAGCCTGATGCGGGGCTCAATCCCAGGACCCTGAGATCATTACTTGAGCCAAAGGCAGAGGCTTAACCCACTGAGCTATCCAGGTGACCCTTGTGCTAGACTTATTTAAAAAAGGGGGGGAGGTGAAATTTATAGGATATATCCTAATGGATAAGAGAAACTTAAGTAAAAATAGACAACATAACACACATACAAGTTTTCATGAATGCTCTAGTGTCAGTATGAGTTTGTTTCTAAAAGTGGCAAGATTTTGCTGCCCATTTAAAACATATGGACAAAAAGATAGAGACATATAAATAACTTTTCAAGGAAAGGATAGTAGAAAATAATGTATATATGTTTAACTAAAACACTGAAAACTCTATATTTGATTCTAAAGTTTTGATTCTAAATTTTTCTTTCTTTTATTGAAAAATTAATATCAGGCCCTGGTCTTCCACAAGGCCTGTTTATTTTGTTCAGGAAACCTCAAATTCAAGACTGCTAATATGGTATATAATTGTCCACATATAATGGAATGAAGTATTATTGAAATGTTTAAATGATCCTTCAGAAGCTAATGAGAAATACTGCTTAGCAGATAATATAAAAGATTAGAAGTTCAAAACTCTTGGCTGAATTCAATTGAATCTCAGCAAAAGCATTTGCTGGACAATTTCATTTATCTGCTTACGTGATTCCTTTTTTGCATACTGACCTTTTTATTCATGACTCATCAAAATTGAGCATGATAAAATGGCATTGGCCTCTATAGTTTGTTTTTCAGTTTCCAAACCTCAGATATTAAATCAATGACTACTCTGGCCCATTGCAAGGCACTACGTTTCAGAGACAATTTATGAAAAGCCATTTTGTGTCTAACAAATCTGTTTGTGCTCCAATTAAACGTTCTTTAGACGATCTTATACCATGTAGTTAAAAAAAAATGTTAAGAAATTATTTCCTGAAATAATTTTTAGCACAATGTTTATTTAGGTAATTTAATAAAATGATCTGGATAACATTGTATTTTGCTTCCGTATTCACAATGTTATGTAAAAAAGCAAAGTTATGTGTGTATATGTGTGTGTGTATGTAAATGCATATATAAATGCATATGTAGTATGTATATATATACACACACAAAATTGTGTCCATACATATGTATACATGTGCATATACATATCACCGTACATACACACACAGATGATAGAGTTCTATTTAAATGATTTTTGTTGGACGTATTCTTCTTCTTTTAAATAACAGATGCTGCTTCTGTCTGTATATGCCATTAGGATGATGGAGAAATCTTAAGAAAGTTATCTAGTGTATCGTCACCTACCAGCATTATACCATTTATCCCAGGTAGGGAGCTACAATGTCATAGACTGTTAGAACTGAAAATAATCCTTGAGCCCTTTTCTGCTATCTAAACATTAAATGATTACTGTCACATTCTGAACAAGTTTAGGCAAGTTTCTGTTTGAACATATCCAGTTTGGTTTTGAGGAGAATGCTCTGTCCAGAAGGCTGAGGTCCTGTCTTCAAGCCCCCAGACTTCATCTCTCTTCCTCCTCTGTAGAAAGAGTGTGCTGGAGAGACAATTACTAAGATCTTGTCTGACTTGGATTTTATGAATATCTCGCTCTCCGAGAGCCAGGGAATCTATTCAAAGCCTGTACTGTTCTTGCTTTTGAAAGGGTATTCCTTGGGTTCAGCTAAAACTAGCCCTGTGTCCTGGCAGCATCTGTTCTCTGAGTTGTCCTTAGTCTTCTGAGTCTCAGTTAGAATCTAAATCCTTACACTACTCAGGAACAAGTTCTAAATTCTAAAACTCTTTAAGAGCCAGGGCATTCTTATCTATGTGTAACAATATTCTTCTGATGAAAGTGAAGCCAATCTTTGGCTCTCTTCTTAAAGAAGCTAAAACAAAAGAGGCCATCAAATACACTCTCTGTGGATTACACAAACTATTATGTATGATGGAGTAGACCCCTGTCAGTAGGCATGGAGATCACCTGGAATGTCCAGATGGTTCCTCAGAATGGAGGTTTTCAAAAGACCACTGCTAGACATATGTGTCTGGTTAGAATGTTTAACCTTCATGGTCTTTAATCATGTAGCATTATGTGAAATGCCACTGGCTGAATGGCTTGATAGAGTGTTTTGAGATTGTAGAGTTTCCAATCTCTTGACTGCCACCAGAGGCCCCACAGCCACTGGGGGAGTGATCCCTGCAATCTGAATGCCTCACTATTGGTCTATGAGAAAAGAGGGCAGATGGGAGTCAGCCTTCACATTGTGTAGCATGGGGATAGGAGTGCTGTGATCAACCAAATGAATGAGTGGGGGGGGGGGGGGGGGGAGAGAGAGAGAGAGAGAGAGAGAGAGAGGGATAGGGAAAGGGAGGGAGGGAAGGAGAGAAAGAGACAGGAAGGGAGGTAGGGAGGTTGATCAACTGCTCGTGAGGACAAGGGAATACCTGAAGTGCTGAGTTTAAGTTCCATTTCTTCCACAATTATTGGCAATCTCAAAGATATTTTCTCCCCCAAATTAAATTCATGTATAGAAGATCCACTTTGGGAATTTTAATTCTTTGAAAGCAAAAAAAAAAAAAAAATCATCTGTTACAGAAGTTTTTTGCTCTACTTACTATACATACTGATAAAACCAAGGATCAAAGCCACAGTTGATTTTCCGGCAACTGAAGTGTATGGGAACTGGTTTACAATGGAAGACATTTGCATCAGCCTGACCTTGAGTACTGACTCTGCCACTATTGGCTGGAGCAAGTATCTGAACTTCTCGGAACTTCAGCATTTGAGATAAGCCATGCCAAAGGGCTTATCATAGTGCCTGAAATTTGGTCAACTCTTAAAAGGTAGCTATTATTAATCATTTGTTTGGATCTTAATGATCATATTACGCTTGTGAGAAATGATAATGCTTTAGCAGAAGAGCTCGACCTATGACACTTCCGTGTGTGCAAATGCCTTGTCTTTTATGTGGTGACGACTTAGGTCATTTCAGTATTCATCTACCTATCTGACTCACAGTTCAGGCTTTCTATTTTTTCTGTTTCCATTTTTGTTGTTGTTGTTTTTGTGTTTTTAAATATTGGTTACCGACCTTGCTGTGATACTTCTGTAGAGCACTGAAGCTTGACTGAAGCATCTCTTGCTTGCTTTTTAGGGCCCTGATTCTGTCCAAATAGAAGCATATGAGCTCTCTCTTTCATTTCTTGGGGGTCAGCATCTTTGTTGTTGTTGCTGAAACTCTGGAAAGAGACGGATCCGTGGGACTGTGCTAGCCAATTTGGCAGTGTGCTTTTTCAGCCCACTTGGCTGTGCACAATATTCTGTCTGAGTTTGGGAAGATCTGTCTGCTTTTTTCCTTTGTAGAGAGGCTATAAGGAATGAGGCAATGGATTTGTCTTATACAACAGCCTGGAAAAATAGGCCATGGCCTAACAAATAATGAGAGTTACATGGCTTCCTTCCAGGGAGCTCCTGGCTGGAGACTGGAGGACAGGTTGAGACGCCTTCTGATAGATTTTGCACTAATTGCCCTCTTTCCTGAAAGAACTCCTGTTTAAAATAACAGGTTTGGGGGGTGGGGGGAGGTGTGGATTCATATTTCGTAGGAGATCCTTTTAAGAAGAATCGATATTATGCAGACTTAGAGGTCACAGATCAAGTCATATATCCCAAAGCATAGCAGTAAACCATATAACCCTCCGTATATGGCAGTGCTAAGGGACAGGATTGTCCTGGCCCCAGATGCTCCTCATTTGAGACTGGCCTAAACTATTTCCTTGTCAGAGGTCCTCAAAAGACCATACGCTATCCCTTTTCGCTCTAGTTATGTATGCACTGCCCTTCGCCCTCGTTGGGTCCTCCTGTTCCAGATGACTTCTATTTCTCTTGTTTTTCAGTCTGGGAGGAAGCCTCAGACATGAACTCTAATTCTCATTCTGTTCTCCACGGGCCTCTGTACACCCACTGTTATTTAAATTACCTTTTCAATGATGACTGAGTGATGTCTTTCCTATTGGGCACTCTTGGTCATTTCGGTTTAGAATTTGAGGAATGGGAGAAGTTGGAGGATCATCAGTCTCCAGAGGCAGCTGATCTGACTCAGTGTCTACACCAGAGAAATACGGCTCTGAGAAAGATGCGGTGTCCTCACCCCTGCTAACACCTAGAGTCTCTGCACTCCGAGGGCCTTGTGCACTTAACTCCTTGACCGCCTGCACTGGTTATGGCAGCCATGGACGGAATCTCCGTTTCTTCGTTTCAGAATCCTGTTCCCTAGAGCTGCTTTATGGAGCTCTTCATAGATAAGAGCAGTAACGAGCCCAGCGGCATGGACTCCTTTTCTGTATTCTGTGACATTCTCATCTCAGCCGACTGTGTCTGGCAGCCGCACAATGAGGCCCGCGTGTGTCAGGGAGATGGATGATATCTGCAGTGGCTACATTTCCACGCTGACTCCGTGAGCTCCTGCTGAACCTTACCTCAGGGATGCTAGATTCTGTGCCATTGAATTAGAAAGGCAAACCGCCCTTTTCCAAGAAGTGTCTTATTTTCTCCCAATACAAAATACTTCAATGCAAATAATGACACGCATTAGGTACTTTGATGGATAGCACGTTGTGCTTTCATCCTCGATATTTCTGATTATAGGACTCTTTTTGTCTTGTTGCTCCGTTATTATTTTTTTCAAAGCTAAAACAAAGAGCCTACGAGGAGAGGTAGTGGTTGTTTATATGCTTTTCACACACATCTTTGCTTTCTTCAACTGAACAGAGTTGGGAAAAAGAAATTACAAAAGATATTAATGAGCCCCCTTTCCTTATCAGAGAAGTAGGCAGTTAATTTGTGGGAAGTCGGTTCTGATCTTAATTGACTGGTTTTTGTTTCAGCGTGAAATCAGTTTTGAACCATGCACAAATATGCTGCAGTGGGGTCTTTGGTAATGGATTATCAATAAAGTCTCAGGGCTGTGAGGACCATTTAGGCACATCTGAGCAGAGTGGGATTATTTGGGATATGAACCAAAGGACTAACAGCAATGACTATTTCTACCACCTGTTTTCTAGGGTTGACTTCACGGACATGAAACGTGTGTTGACACACGGGGCCCTACACACAGATGGGGGGTTTCATGCTTTGCTAGCATCTTCTAGAAATTCTTAATAACTTGTGAACAAGAGGAGCTGAATACCCATTTCTACTGGCCCAGCATATTCTGTAGCCAGTCCCAGTGCCCAGTACTGCTCTATGCTTTATAAATAACAGAATTCCTCCTCAGTTTTCCTTCTTCCTCAGTTTGACTGAAGTACAGCACAGCAGATAGAGCTGTACTGGGATACCAAGGTGAGCACGAAGCAACCTGCCCCACCATAGGAGGGGTTACATTGGAACCCATTCCATTTGTCTCGGATCCTTTAGGCAGACCAAGGATCTGAAAGTAGGTTAGAGAGAGAATATTCATCAAGAAACTCCTTCAGAGACAGCAATCCCCTTGCTATGAGTCCCCCCCTCTTTCTGTGGTTGGGAAGATAAGGACTCAAGGGGGACGGGAAGGACTGCTCTCTGACACGTGCCTGAGGAGGCTCCACTGGACTATGGCTTAGATCCAACTCCTACTTTTGTCAGTTAAGAGAGAGGCTAAACAATTTGCGACGACATGGATGGAACTAGAGGGTATCATGCTTAGCGAAATAAGTCAATCGGAGAAAGACAACTATCATATGATCTCCCTGATATGAGGGAGAGGAGATGCAACATGGGGGGTTAAGGGGGTAGGAGAAGAGTAAATGAAACAAGATGGGATTGGGAGGGAGACAAACCATAAGTGACTCTTAATCTCACAAAACAAACTGAGGGTTAATGGGGGGAGGGGGGTGGGGGGGGTGGGATTATGGACATTGGGGAGGGTATGTGCTATGGTGAGTGCTGTGAAGTGTGTAAACCTGGCGATTCACAGACCTGTACCCCTGGGGATAAAAAGATATTATATGTTTATGAAAAATAAAATTAAAAAAAAAAAAGAGAGAGGCTAAACAGAGGATCAAGGGAGGTGATCATGTTTGTTGGAACAAGGAATGATGCTGGAGAGGTGGCCGTGGGCCATCTGGAAGAGAGCCCTGGTATAGAATCATCTTAGGTCTTCCAAAATCTGTCTTGGGGCTTCTGGAGGCATGATGAGATGCCAGGCGAAGGGTGTTCAGCTGGTAAGTGGTAGCTGAGGTGGGAGCCAAGGCCCTACAATAGAAATGTATCTGCTGAGACCAAGAGAATCATGAGAGAAATTGGCCAAAGAGAAGATTGAAATAGCTTCCGAAAGCACCCATGAGGACAAGGGTCGGCTGAAACATTTGCGTGGCCTTCCACTAATTGCTGCCAGCTTTACTATCTACCAGACCAGAAAGCATAAAGACCTCAGATGTTACTTCTTTTCACTCTCTTCGACTTGGATTCCAGAACACAGCTGAGGACGGGGAGAGGGGGTGCACCGGAAGTGACAAGTACCAGAGCCCTTGCACCATGGTAAGTCCTAGCCTAAAACAGGTGCCAGATGGTTGAGGGGATAAGTTGCACGTTAAATCATATTTGTAGTTTCCACTCTTCTATTAGACTAAACATTCTGGTGACTGAATTGAGCCTATGTTTTCAATTTATAGTAATGGTTGAATCCCCTTTAATGAGAGAAAAAGCAGGAGAAGCTGTCTGAGTGTTCCCTCCAGGGATAAGAGAAGGTATATTGTCTCCCCCTATCCCATTAAATTTACTCAGTGATCACAGTGCACACACATCATGCTTGTCAACATATTGGTCACGTCTTTATTACCCATTCAATCTTCCCAGTGTTGTGCAGAAAGTACTACCCAAATGTTTGAAAGGAATAAAAAAATAAAGAACACAGAGGTTAAGAGAACTTAGTAAATTAATAGATGATTGTGATAGAATTTGAAGCTAGGTTTGTGTTTCTTATGGTTCATTCTTTTAATCATTTGACTGATTTTCTTTCCTAAATTAGAAATAAAGACACCGTTTATTAAGAACTGACTCTATGCCAGCAATAGTGCTAATGGCCTCACACTTATTATATTATTTACTTCTCACATGAACCACGAGTTAGATGGTATTTTTGTTATCTACAGGAGGAAACAGGTTTTGGTAACTCATCAGTAACTAGTGGGAAACTACATGGTAACTCTTGTCTACCTCACCCAAAATCTGTGCAGTTTGTCCAGAAAGACAGAGGGCAAAAGAGAGAGAGACAGAGAGGTAAAGAGAGATTTTTCTCTTTATAATCTCTACATAAGAGATTTCTCTTATGTAAGTAATATCTTTGCTAAAATAAAACATGTTCAGAAGTCCTTCCAATTAGATAGCTAGTGGTAGGCTAACAAACAAACAACACGATTTATTCTCTAGACATAGTCCCCTCAATAGGTTACTGTAAATATAGAAAGAGAAAACTAACGGTCAGGACAACCTCAGTCAAAAATGAAGTGACCAACTCTGTGTCACCCACTCTAAGTGAAATTGTAACAGAAAGAAGTGTTCTCTCTCCAGTCTCCAGGAATATTCAGAGAAGTCTTCACAGAAGACGTGAGTCATTAATAATAGTTTTATTTAGTTCAAGAACAAAAAGAAAAACATCTAGGTTGGGGAGAGGCAGCAAAAGCTAAATCACAGAACTGGGAATAAATATAACTGATAAAGGGAGAAGGCAAGGAACATTTTTCTCTCAGAAAGGCTGCCGTTTGTTCTAGAAGAGTGGGACATATGTTGTGGCTACTATTTATTCAGAAAGCTGAAGTCAGGCTGATGCATGTGAGCATGCTGTGGTAAGAAATTAGAGCCCAGGGTCGGTTCTTCATTAAGTGATTAAGCAATGAAAGTGAAGTTTTTAAAATATCTGCTTGAGAATGGGATGCTGGATGGACTGGCTAAAATAAAATAGAGCCAGGGAGAGTGACTGGAAATTTGTTCAAGTTGTCCTGATACAATATGACATCCCATTCAAGCCTTTCCAGAATGGACTTTTGGAATTTCTCAGCTCTCTTCCCTGAATGAGAGGAGAGAGGAAGGGGCTGGGAGCAGAGCTTTCTGGACTAAAGATATGTAAATATGGGCTCTGTCTATGTCTGCCAACCCTGTGGAGAGCCGTGGTGCTAAATTAAAACAGGGAGTTTCTATCATTCTATATGAAATAACACATGTAAAGCTCCTAGCTCAATGAACCAAAAGAACGGAGTAGATGGCACATTTCCACTATCGATAGTAGTGTAGAGAAAACTCATCCTTGTGGTCCGGGGAAACATGACGTGGTAGAAATAGCAGGGACTTAACAATCGGAATGTGTTTCCTTTGAAGAACAGTATGGTTATCTGAAGAAAAGTTCTCTTTCCTCTTTTTTTCATTTTTGAAATAATGGACAATTGTAGTTTCTTAATTGCTGCACTTGTAGACAGAAGAATATTCAAAGAAAAATCCTGAATGTACTGAACTCTTATGGGCAAATGACTTTTATTAAAAATTCCCTAACATGCTGGCTCAGTGGGCAGAGCATGTGACCCTTGATCATGGGATTCTGAGTTTGAGCCCCAGTTGGGTGGAGAGATTACTTTAAAAAAAAATTAAAAACTTTTAAAAAAAATAAATAAAAAATAAAATTCTCTAACACGCTTTCTGGAGTTGGAATGCACAGCCAAAACGTACAATCAAAGGCTTTGTTGCAAAAGGCCAGGATGCCATTGAATGAGGTAACAATGAGGCATGGAGGGGACTCTTCATTCGCCTGCAACTTCTCTTACAGTATCTTGATAATAAGGTCTGATGTTCTCTTGGGGGGAGGGTAGCAGGTGTGGGTGGGGGGCAGGGGAGTAAGTCATTGATGTGGTGCATTTTCCAAATCTCTCACTGGTGATATTCACATTATGGTTTCTGTTTGAAGTGTTGACAATGGAGGAAGCATCGCAAAGAATGGCTGTGGTAGATCAGCCCAGAAAGCCCGCATAGCCCTTCCCTTTCACATCCACTTGTCTAGTGTGTCTCTGACATGAAACAGAATCGACTCAGAAGGAGCAGAGTAAGGTTACCTAGGATCCCAGACAAATTTCTTTTAAGTTTGGCTTATTCCTTTGAATGATTTCTTAAAAATTGACCTTTCTGTTGAGGCATTTTCTAGAACAGTAGGATGTCTTATTGAAGCACGCCTGTTGAGAGTCTTTGAACGCCCTTTTTTTCTCCTTTTTTCCCACAGCTGCACAAGTGTACTTCAGCTTCGGACCAGAAAAAACAATGGAATAACTATTTTTCCTCTTCTCTGGAATCTTCAGTTTCCATTCTCATGAATTATAATTTATTTGAAGTAAGGAAATATAAATGTATCTTTGAAATCAGATGTTAATTTTTGTTCTCACTTGCGAAAACACTTTTTGTCTATTTCCTTATGAGTTATCAACCCTGTAAGCATAATGCACACATGGTTGATTTCTTCAGGGGTTTACATGGGCCATAAAGGCAGGCTGTCCTCACATACCTGCTCCTGAACTGGCAACAGATACGTTCAGTGATTTGGTCAAAATCAAAAAAGTGGTCAGGAACGTCATATAAAGCACTTGAAAGGCAGTTTTCCTTAGGTTGAAATGACGAATCTTTATGGCTGGCTCCAACATTTTGTTCAAAACACAGGGTCTGATAGGTTTGATATTTCATAATTTTTATTTCTTTAATCGAAACAAGATAAGTTGATTGAAATAAATATCGTTTGAGAAAGCTAACAGTGCAAATAAATATATTAAGTCGCTAGTGGAAGAGGAGAAACTAGAGTAGTAGCAAAGGAAGTAAAAGCATAAAGAGTTTTACTGAAAAACCATGTTAGAAGAAATCCATATCCAAGCGACTCTTTTCATAAGCTTTGTTACTGTCACTATCTCCATCCATTCTTAGTACCTGAAAACACTTATGTCACCATCAGTAACCTAGTATGCCACAAAAATGTTCCGTCTTGTATTTGGTAGTTATTCTTGAGCTAAACAGAAACCATAGAAAAACTAAACAAGATCCATTTTAATAACATTTTATAATATAATTCTCTTCCTATTACAGTTTTCCTATACTTTTTCATATTCAACTACTGTTCTCTTTCTAAGATTATTGTTAATGGAATACTTGACACTAATAACAGTCATTAGGAGTGGCTAATTATATGCCTCTTTACACAATGGGAAAAAAACCGTGAGTCACCCAAAATTATAATGGCAGAGATAAAACTTTAGAAATTATTTTCAAGTCAGGATGAGTCATTCTAATATTATGAGATACTATATTTGTCAAGTACTTTATAATTATTTAGTTATGTTTTATGTGTATAAACATGTTGTTTTACTGAAATGTCCAATAAGTATTTAATGAATATTTACCATATAACAGCACTATACTCGGTGATGAGCATACAATGATGGATATGAACAGTCCTATCTGGATATTGTTATCTCCTTAACCTTCCTCATGAGACAGGAGGAAGTAGTATTATTAGCTGAAGTCCAAAAATCAAATAGCTTGCTAGCCCTCAGAATTAGTGAGTACATAAGGCATCCTTATTCTCAGCTTGGAGTTACATTTAATACCTTCACATTTCTCAAATTTTGTTCCACCACGGATATTCCACAAAGATAAGTTTATATTGCCAAACAACATTAGAGATGTGTTAGGCTTTATTTTCTTAGGGCAGATTTAAAACACACATTAGCACATTAATCATTTTGAGAAACAATTCAGTGGAAAAGTATTATTTAATTCAAGGAGTCCCAAAGTATTAATATCTCACTATATAAAGGTTTTGGGTGCAATGTATCACACTTGTGTTTTCAGGGACTAAGCTCTTGAACACATTTGCTCAGTCCTTTAAGTGAGAGAACTGTCAAACCCAGCTGGCCCCCTTGCTTGGCAAACCCTTGCCAGAGTAGCACTCACAGCCTTCACATGGTAAATTGGTATTGAATACATTTCAGAACAGTGTGATACATAAACTACTGTGCCTCTTGTCAACCTTTTTCATCTCTTTGGAAAAGTGGAGAAAGTTTTTAAGAATTATATTTAAGAATTATATTTAATTATATTTAATTAATCATATTTTACAAGAAGTTTAATTCTTCAAATAGTAGGTGATGACACAATATTTTATAACTACACGATGAATAGTCAACTTTCTAGAAAGGGCTGCCTCAAACTAATTTTTGCCATTTGAGTGGATGGGTGGGTAAAAGGAACCCACATCTTTGTGGAATAGTGTTATGCCTTACTATACATGACTTGAACCCACAAACCCATCCTAATGTTTGCGTCATGCAATCTCTGTAATAAAGAACACTTTCATGACAGCTTGTATCATAGTTTTCCCTGGAGATGATAATGACCTATACCCAATGAGCTTCCCTGTAGCAAAATTTCAGTGCAGAACAATATTTACAAGATTTATGAAATTGCATTATTTATTTAAGGATTTTATTCATTTATTTGAGAGAGAGAGAGAGAGAGCATAAGCTGGGGAGAGGGACAGAGGGAGGGGAGAAGCAGACTCCCTAGAAGCAGACTCCCTGCTAAGCAGGGAGCCCAACCCTGAGATCATGATCTGAGCCTAAGGCAGACACTTAACCTACTGAGCCACCTAGGCACCCTTGCATAGTTTATTTTTTAAAATCACTTTATAGAGGTATGATGGACATATAAAAAGCTGTCATATGTAAAGTATAAAACTTGATGAATTTGGAGATCAGTATACACTCGTGGAGCTATCACCACTATCAAGGCCATAAACAATATATCCATTATCTCCCCAAATTTCCTCCCACCTTCTTTATTATTACCATTATGATGATGATGATGATGATGATGATGTGTGATAAGAACATTTAATATAAGATCTACTCTTTTAGCAAATTTTAAATATACAATACAGTACTGTTAGTTAAAGGCACAATGCTATATTACTAGAACTCTCCAGAACTTATTTATCTTATGTAACAATCTTAGTATGTTTTAACCATCACCTTCTCTTTTTTCCCCTCTTCAAACCCCTGGCAAGCACCATTGTATTCTCCCCTTCTATGAGTTTCACTATTTTAAATTCCACAGGTAATTGACATTATGCAGTATTTGTCTTTCTATGTCTGGCTTATTTCACTTAGCATAATGTCTTCCATGCCTATCCATGTTGTCCCAAATGGTAGGATTTCTTTCTTTTTTAAGGCTTGATAATATTCTATTGTGTATATATACCACATTTTCTTTTTTCTTTCTTTTGTTTTTAAAATTTTTAAAAATTTTTATTTATTTTTTTAGTTTCTTTTCAGTGTTCCAGAATTCATTGTTTATGCACCACACCAGTGCTCCATGCAATACGTGCCCTCCGTATATTAAAGTATGGTCGACATATAATGTTATATTACTTTCAGGTGCGTATCATAGAGATACAACAACTCCCATTATGCATGCTCACCACGGTAAGTGTAGTTACCATCTGTCACCATACAATGTTATTACAATATTATTGATTGTATTCCCTGTGCTTTACTTTCCATCCCCATGACTTATTTGCTTTATAACTGGAAGTTTGTACCTTAGTCCCCTTGACGTATTTCACCCATCCTTCCAACTCTTTCCTCTCTGACAACCACCAGTTTTTTTCTCTGCATTTATGAGTCTGTTTCTGGTGTTTTGTTGTGGTGGTTTGTCTTTGAGATTCCACATATAAATTAAATCACATGGTATTTGTCTTTCTCTTCTGACTTATTTCAGAAATCTTAGCATAATTATATGACATTTTCTTTACCAGTCATCTGCCTATGAATAGTTAGCTTGCTCCTATGTCTTGGCCATTCTGAATAATGTTTCCATGAACATGGAAGGGCAGGTATCCCTTTGAGATTCTGATTTTAATTCTTTTGGATAAATACTCTGAAATGGCATTGCTGGATCATGTTGTAGTTCTATTTTTAAATTTTGAAGAACCTCCATATTGTTTTCCATAATGACTGTGCTAATTTACATTCTCACCTAAAGTGTACCAGTGTTCCTTCTCCACATCCTTGCCAATACATACTGTCTTAAAAAAAAAATAGCCATTCTAAAAGTTGGGAGGTGATCTCATTGTGGTTTTGATTTGCATTTCCCTGATGATTAGTGATGTTGAGTATCTTTTCATATACCTCTTGGACATCAGTATATCATCTTTGGAGAAATGTCTATTCAGCTTCTTGACCATTTTTAAAAATCTGGTTACTTTTGCCATTGAATTGTAGCAGTTTCTTATATATTTGCATATGACCTAGTAATTCCACTCCTAGGTATATAACCAAGAGAAATGAAAATATATGCCCATAAAACACTTGTACCTGAATGTTCATAGCAGCGTTATTCATAATAGCTAAAATGTGTAAAAGGCCCAAATATCCATTAACTGCTATATAAATAGTGTATCCATACAATGGAATATTATTAGGCTAGAAAGAAATGAAGCACAGATACATATTCCAATATGGATGAACCTTTAAAACATGTTAACTAAAAGAAACTCATTTAAGACTACATATTTTAAGATTCCATTTTTATGGAATGTATAGAATAGGCAAATAAAGAATGTAGATTGTTGCCTAGGGTTGGGACAGAGGAGAGGAGAAGTTGGGGGGAAATGGGGAGTGGTTATTAATGATGGGTACAGAGTTTCTCTGTGGGATGATGATAATGTTCTAAAATCAACTCTGATGATGATTGAACAACCCTGTAAATATATTAAAAACCATTAAATTGTACACTTTAAATTGGCGAATTATATGGAAGGTAAATCATATATGAAATAAAGGTGTTTTAAAAAAATAGCCACAAGAGAGTAGAAACTAAACACTGGGGAAAATTTTGTTTGCTCTGAATTCTCTTCCACTCTATTTTCTTATGCTTGAGTATAAAGGTGTTTTTCAACATAGTCCTATCATATTCTTCACAGAGCATAATGCAGATACTAAGAGAGAACATTTTGAACTAATGGTTTCAAATGTGATGATATAACAAAATAAAACTTTTATTTATATTCATTTTACCTGAAGATAAAAGGGAAAGAAGTCCAGTTTTATAGATATTTAACATGAACATTGGCATGGGCATCCCTTCCTGTCCGTGGGTGGGCTGAGGGTCTCAGGCACTGACTGACTGATGTCATTCAGAATATTTTGGAGGAAGAGAGTGGAAGTTCAGCAACTCAGGGCACCTTTAGATTCACCCACCTTTCTTTCCTTGGAATCTATATGGCAAAATATTTACCTGAAAATGTGGTTTAGATAATAGCCTCCTAAAAATAGGATTATTACCTTGTTTTAAACTGTCTTACCTGCAACCTTAAAAAGTAAGCAAAATAATAGAATTTTTTAACTGAGATTTATTTATTTATTTATTTGACAGAGAGAGAGAGAGAGAGAGAGAGAGCAAGTGAGTGCCCAAGGAGGGGGAGAAGCAGAGGGAGAGGGAGAAGCAGACTCCCCGCTGACCAAGGAGCTTGATGCAGGGCTAGATCCCAGGACCTGAGTAAAGGCAGACACTTAACTGATTGAGCCACCCAGGGGCCCCCATAACTGAGTTTTAAAAAAAATATTCCAAGTGCACATGTTTTTTTTTCTTTTTTTTTTTTAAGATTTTATTTATTTATTTGACAAAGATCACAAGTAAGCATAGAGGCAGGCAGAGTTGGGGGTGGGGGAGCAGGCTTCCTGCAAAGGCAGGGAACCCGACGTGAGGCTTAATCCCAGGGACCCCGAGATCTTGACCTGAACCGAAGGCAGAGGCTTTAATCACTGAGCCACCCAGGTGCACCCCTGGTGCACGTCTTAATGTGAGTTTGTGTACTTAGAGTCACACCCAGTGGTGGCATGGGTGAAGGTGTGGATGGAAGGTTAAGGAAGGAGAGACAAGAGTGGGAGCATGGGGCACACAGAGACATAGACTGATGGAGAGGCACAGCACAACAATGATTCAGCAAATGGGATTGAGAACATTACATACAAATACATTGTGGACGTTCTGATGATGTAAGAAAGAACATGAATATAGTAGTCATAGAACTCATGGTTTGACATTGAGGTTTGGGGTTTCATATAATGATGACGTGGGATAAAAATGAATTTAATACCTGTAATTAAATAATTAGAATTAAATAAGTAGAATATAATGTAATCTGACTTATGGAAAGGGAATTCACTTTGCCTAGAGAAGTCAAGGTAGGATCCCAACAGTGGTGATACTGAATTTGCTGTTGCTGGATGAGAAGACATTTTGTAGGCTGAAAAAAGGGGAGGAAAGGGGACTACAAGCACAAGCTTTACTGTGTGTAAAGGTACAGGAGAAGATATTTGGTGGGTATTTTCAGTGTAGCCAGAACTCTTAGTATTTGATGGAGTAGCTAGAGATTCTGGGACATTCCATAGTCTCTGGATTAGAAGATACTTTGCATTTATCATACATTGAAAATGACAACATAAAGCTATCACAGTTGAGTAAAATGTCATATTCTACAAACGCCTTATAAATAAACCTGCTTGTTGGCCCCAGCAACATACTCCTTCCAGTGCTTTTCCCTTTGCATTTTCTACTCTTTTACATCTGAGTTCAATGAAACATCTTGAGTTCAGTTAATTTCTTTCAAAATCTTCCAAAAGATTCTCAGCTCTCAAAAAAATGTGTTCTTGTAAAGAACAATCCACTTTTAAGATGTAGAACCGTAGCCTGTTTGCAGGTTTGCAACAGTTTGCAGTCATTTTCCTCACAGATAAAGGGATCGCTTTAGATAACTGCGATAATAGCTATTTCAGGTAAATATTAACATTAGCAGTTAAGCTATCTTACGAACTAAAAATAAACGAGATTTATAGAGCAGCAGCAATGCGTACGCACACACACTCAAACTCACACACACGCACTTTCACTACTCTAAAGCTTTTGAAATAAATTAATTAATTTGCCTTGAAAAGTTTTTGTTTTAGTTCAAATATTTTGATTATTTGTAGCTTGAGGAGGTCAAGCAAGTGTCACAAATCATCATGATTATGAGCATCAATCTGTCTTGGAGCAGGAAATTTCTATATGCCTCTGGCACCAGAGAGGATTTTGTAAGAAATATGATGTCTGGATGTCATGACTTCTTACTCAACTTTCAAATAATTACAGTTCAAGTATGAGTTATAGAACTAACTCAGCCAGAAGGGTGAGAGACTCCCTGCCCTCACCAGTGTGCTTCTCCTCCCAGCTGTCCTGGTGATTCCATTTGGCTTAGGTCAAGTTCATTAGAACATCTTCTGAGACATAGAGTTTCTTGGCATTGAGAAATCTGCCATGCTTGGACACCTGATTTCCCTCCTGTGTCACGATTTAATGTTAAGAATACATCTGTGCATCACAAAAAGTAGAGCAGATTTTTTTATAAATATTTAATTACTATGCCAATCTTTTGTCTCATTTGCATGGATACTTGAGAGTTAATATTTGGATTATTTTTAAAATACTTTAGCCTGTTAGTGGCTTCACTATCTCAGTTGAATGAAGCTACATTATGTTAAACTTCTGATAGAAGACTTCAGAGAATATATTAAAGACTGTATTTACATTTCTGAACTTAACTTAGAATATAATAAGTTGATAGCCTATAAGTGAAAGTAAGGTTTTTGAATAACCAAATGTTATTTTTTAAGAACCAAAAAGAAGTAGGGAAGTTTTATTTTAGTTTTTATATATAAAAGATCAAAAATAAAAAGATCTTTACCATACAGAAATACAAAATATCTAAATTTACATCATGGGAGTGACTCCATTTCCATGATGGTTATCAGAGATGAAAATATAATTGTAGGAAAAAATACATTTAAATTACTTTGTGGTTTAAGATGAGCTTATTATCATTAGAGTTCTCTCTCAAGATGGTTATATAGCAGCCATGTCTTCCCTTTCGGCCTTCATAGGGAGATCAGAATGCAATATTTTATCATCTTCAGTTTTTTTTTTTTTTTAGTTTAACATGCCAAAGTTGTAATTATGGAGGAAAAATTAAAAAACAGCAACTTGGTATCAAACAGTGTCTTTTTGTAAAGTGTGCCAAGAGTCTGTGACTTCATCAGGGAAAAGTAAAGATGGGACATGTGAGGCAAAGTGATATAACTTTTAATTACTTCTGCCTCCCCCGAAGCCCCTTATTGAAAATCAATTCAAAAGAGAATATATAAAAACCAGTAAAATGACAAAACTTTAGCCATATTTTTAGCACTACCCAATAAAATTTCTACAGCTCCAGAAAACATTTTGTCTTACACAAAAATAACATAGTAAGCAGATGCCTGATGAAATGTACCTGAGGCAATTTACATGAGTTATTCATGCAGTGAGGGAAGAGGAAAAGCAGGGTTCCTCCCTGCAGGAGGAATTAAGTAAGATGACTTCAGTGAACTCCTGTGAGGGGAATGAGGAGGTGACGGATATTCGAATAGGATATTCCTCAAGAGCTTAAAGTATTACAGACATAGTGTACTATAAGTTGGAATATTTAGTCCTTTTATTATTTTCATATCTATATGTGGGTGGTTAAACATAATCTATTTAAACACAGCATCAGTAGTTTAACTGCACGGAAGTGTTGTCTTAGTTTTGTCAATTTAATAACTAAGTAGAATGAATTGCTCGGGTGGACCAATCTCTCAAACACTAGGGAAGCAGTTTAGTATCGGAGTAGGGCAGATAAGAGTATGTATGTACTCTGCTGGGTGGAGTGGGGTGGGGTGGAGTGGAGTATGGTAGAGGGGAGTACAGGGATTTATTATAAACATGGGCGAAACCACCCCTAATATCTGTGAAGTCTGGGGGAAGGGTACAAATGGGGCACATACACATTATATCTAAATATTTTAAAAATTATATTTCTAGTTAATCAACTGTGAAGTAAAATGTTTTATCATATACAACTGAATAATACCAAACTAGGAAATATGTTTAAATCTATGATCTTTGAATGATTGGGCCAAATACCAGAGATTGCTAAATTCAATTATTAACATATATGGCTGAATATTCTGATGGTTGAGGATATCTGGGCAAGTATAAAATAATACATAATTCATATGTTTTTATATATGTATCCCAAACATTTATGGATGCCTTTGTTTCAGCAAACTCATAAATTGTGATATTATTACCAAGATTTTCACATAATTTGTATTCTACCGATATATAGTGACGTAAAGAACTAAAATAATAACACTTAATTATATTCAGAGTTCGTAATAATTGAATTATCTTCATCAAGAAGTATACATTAAAGCAAATTTAAAAATTAAATTAACTTTAATTGCCTTTCATATGTACTTCAAAAAGTTATTTTTTCCCTAAAACGTCTGATATTATCTACTAAAATTATGGGCAAATACAAATTATACTGGATGAATATAATATTTTCAAGTCCAGATTTTATATACAGCTGAGTTTTTAAATTTAATTAAAAAATTTAATTGAATCCTACTAAATTAGTTTATAAAAATAAAACTATTTGGAATTTTAACATTCAGTAGTAACCCAGATGGCCGGGTAGAGAATAAACTTACATGCTATATAAAACTATTGCAAATATATGTCTTCATGAATATCCCTTCCCATTTTATGAATTAGAACACTGAGAAATGAAATTTTACTAGGTAAGGATTTGTGGTGTCATGCTTTTTGAGAGAAGGACTTGGCAAATTTCTTTGTCTTTTTCGCTTATGTAGGTGTTTCAACAGATTACCCCTCTTCCCCCATACTCTGAGTCACTCTCTGTCCTCTGTGTCTGCAGCCCAGCAACCATCAAGCATGGCTTTGGATAAAGGACTCTGAAAAAAAAAGATGTGGAGAAGTATTTTCCCAGGATCCAAGCAGTATACAGTCAAGAGAGCAGATGGTTTGGTTTGTAGACGGTGCTGTGCCAGCAATAGAATCATCCATGTGTTCTTTAATAATCTTGTTTCTGGTGTATCTCTATGTCGTCCTGCCAAAGCACTGGGTGAGGGCCACTGTTGCCCAGACTGAAGAGTGACACTGACTACAAGAGCTAGAGTCAGATCGCTAGCATCTGAAGTAGGATTTCACCATTTATTTGAGGGACATATCGAACTTACCTTACACACCTGTGCAGATCCTTTCAGCCATACCTTCTCCAGGGCCTTTGGCTGTAATTCCATCCATCCTGCTGCAACAATCCATGCATAGGCTTCAGAATGGCTCCAGAGGAAAGTAAATCAACTGTACCTTGAGTCATTCCCTTGCCTCCTCTGGTGTATCGCTGTTGATGAAAGGGCATAAAATGCCACTGGATCCGTTCAACAACGACACTTGTCCAGACCAGACATAAATGTGGCAAAACATGTAACTGATTGGACACATGAACCGATAGATGATCCTTCCAGTTTCCTTTTCTTCAAAGGATAGACAGTTCTGAAATGCAGTCATTCTTTGTCTTCCCTCAGAAGATGGTCTTGAGACATCAAGGAAGTTGATGCCAAGTGCTGATCGGTTCAGTAATGCTACTTTGTATTGACTTTGCCCTCCCTAGTCTCAGTCCCTTTCCCCCAACTCCTGCTTCCTTGGTTTTGCACTCTCTGATAAAATTTAAGAACATAACCCTTTGCCTCAGGTTCTGCTTTCAGAGCAGAGAAAATGTATGGGATTTTAGGTACCTAAACTTTTTCATGTCTCAAAGTTCTTAACATGGACATGGATACTAGTCATACTCATCTGTTAGGATAATTGCGCTGACCAAATGTATTCATACATGAAAAATACCTAGAACATAGCCTGACACACAAAAAGCAGAATCCCAAGGCAAAATTTTATGTACCAATCATTTTTATATCTCCTGTCCCAGCTGCAGATTTTTTTTCAGATCAAATCCATTGTTCTTGGTTCCGTGACTATTTTTTCATTCATCTACATATATTAAACATAAATCTTGGGCCAGACACTACTCTATATACCAGAGATATAGATAAAGAACATAATTGTTGTCTTAAACAAAGCCATAGCCTTATAGAAGAGACAGAAAAAAAAAAAAAAAGAAAAAAAAAAACGATTAAATACAGAGTAATAAATACTGACAGGAATACTCACAACACAACACTGTGGAAACAGGAAGGATTTACCTGAAATGAGAGGTTTGAAAACTCATTTTAGGTGAAACTATAGCTTAGCTAAATTTTGAAGGGTACTGAGATAAGTGAAGCATGGAGATCTTTTTAGAAAGAAAGCAATTCATAAGCATTCAGGAGACATGGAAAAGAAGGGAACATTCAGGTGTTGCTCTGCTAAACTGCCAAGGTTGCTCTCCATTTTTGTGTGTAAAGCTCAAAGTGGGGAGAAAGAAAAAATAAAACTAGTAATAATATAATAAAACTAACTAATAATAAAACTAGCAAGGGCAATATCATGAAGAGTTGTGTATATTGAGATGTTAGTTTTTATCCTGAAGGCATTCAAGAACCATAGAAGGAGTTTAGTCAGAAGGGATGGACTTTGAGGGGGAAAAAAAAAAATCACTCTATGATGGTGGAATGAACTGGAAGTGGAAATGCAAGAGGCTGCATTCAGTAACTCAGACCAAAAAATGACCCAAACCCAGGCAGTAACAAAGGTGGTGGGGATGGAGAGGAAGGAAGTGATTCAAACTTTATTCAAGAGAAAAGTAGACATATAGGTAAATAAACACATGAAAGGAAGACAGATATTACCTATAGATAGGTGTACATGCTAACTATTACAGATAGGTAAGTACTTACGTCTAGATAAATTTAGAGAGATGTCTGGTAACTTATGGAGAATGGACTTAGGGACTTATGGACTTATGGACCATAAGGTGACTTATGGAGTCTGGTGGATTGAGAGAGAATTCTACACCATTCTCAGATCTTGGCTCAGAAGTGGTGGAAGATGGTATCAATAATTCATATAAGGCACAGAAGAGGAGGACTCAGTAGGCAGGGGGTTTGGAGAGGATATGATGGGTTCAGTTTAGAACGTGCTGGATTTGAGAGGTCTGTGTGACAATCAAGAGGGGAGACCCAGAGTTCCAGGGCAGAGAAGATAGGTAGTTGCACTAAGTTTCTGGAGAGAGAAGGTGGGGAGGGGAGAGATAGTACTTACAAAACCCTCTAATAGGGTTTGAAGATTTGTTCTTTTGAAAATCTTAAGAACTTTATGTGCTCGCTTCGGCAGCACATATACTAAAATTGGAATGAAAATCTTATGAACTTTAATATAACTAAGTATAAAGTAGTGCTAGCTACGTAAGTCCTTTCAGCTTATATATTCAGCTAAGAAAATTGAAACAAATTTGCTTTGTTTTCATTAATCTTTCCTAACATTCCATAGAGTCAGGAAAGGGAAACAATTTCAAAATGTCAATAAACAATTAGCGGAATTACTCAGAGCAAAAACAGTAAGAGCAATTGACAGTTTCCATGTATTTGGGGCATTTAAATATATGTTAATGTTAGACACCATATATGACAAATATATTATGCCTTAAAATAATTTGAGGTGGAAAATATGGTAGAAGCTACATAAATCCTTCGGGAAGGACTCTTATGAGGTAATAATTAAGCCAAAATCTGGAAGACAAAGAACCAGTCGTGCAAAGGCAAAAGAATGCCATGTAGCAAGAATCATATTATGCAGAAATTGAACTGAAATAGCTTTAAAAAAACATACTATTTTATGGAAATTATTCCCTCCACAAGGAAATGCTCAGAGACCAAATTATTTCAGTAGCGTGGCTTCAAGGAACTGGAGCCAAGGACTCAAAAATAAAATTCAGCTTCTTAATCATATTCAAGAATTGAATGTTTGGGCAAAAGACCAACTTAGAACTGAATCCCCAGACTTTGGTTAATTATGGCATGTCAGATTTCCGTAGACTATGGCATGGAAGTCACCCACAGACTTCATTAGACTAACTTGCGGTATCTATTAGGGTACTGAAATGTCTCAACAGTATGGGAAAACACAAATTAAGTATATTTTAAGACATACAATTTTATATCCCAGAGTATATGCCATGGATTTCATCTAATCTGTATCAAAACCAGAGGGCTATTATCAAATGAAAATAAAACTCGATGCCCTATGTAAATTCTGACTCGTACATATACAGTAGAATAAATTAGAAAAATTTAGATAAATTTGTTACAGCCACAAGTTCAAGGCAGCCAAATGAACTCGCTGTTTGGAAATGTGAAGTTTCAGTACTGCCATTTTCCTTGGCAGGGATGGGATCGGTTCTAAAATAAATACCAGTAAACAGTCTTCCCCGTTAATTACATGCGTAACCACCAGCTGTTGGTCTAAATTAAGGTCCATTTTCTTTTAGTTTTCTATGCCCCAATCCCACGATCCCTGAAATAACTGGAAATAATTGAGGAAAGAACAGTAGTAAAAGACGCAAATACAAAACCCATCAACGCAACTCCCCACAGCAATATGGTGTGACCTACATTCTTCTAACACCTATTTTCCAACTAGCTCCAAGTTCGCCTAGAAGCTGTTATATTAAAATGCATATAATATAGTGTTCGCTTTGGCAGCACATATACTAAAATGCATATAATATAATAACTAGCACATTGTGGGCATTTGTTGAATGGACTACAATGATAGTAACCCTCAAAGATCTTTCTACACAGTAAGTTTCATTTAAAGTTCTTGGGTCCAGTTCTTACAAATTTAACAAAAGACAGTCTAATCTCTTAATGGTTTATTGGTGATCACAAGCATATTTACAAGCAGAGTTAGGATATTTACTTAGATACTGGTCAAGTGACTGAAACACTGAAAATACCTGATCAAATTAATCAGGGAATCTGAAGTTTGGAGGCAGGGTTAAAAATCCATTGTAAAGATGTGGCAGTGGACATTAATTAGTCTGTGCCTTAGATTTTCCCAGTATAAGAGACAGCTGCAATAAATATTAGTACATATACTGGGGAAAAAAACAAAACAAAACAAAAAACCTTGACCCCCACACAAATATTCATCCCCCCAATAAAACTAGTTTTAAGTTTTTATGCATTTCTATTCATTTATTTATGCATACATGCTGAAAAATAACTTCTATGACCTAGGATAATTTTACTTATTTATTTTTAAGATTTTATTTATTTATTTGAGACAAAGAGAGAGAGAAAGAATGAGGCGTAAGGAGAAGCAGAGGGAGACAGAGAGAAAAAGAGAGAGAGAGAGAGAGAGGCAGACTCCCTGCTGAGTGGGAAGCCTGGTGCGAGGCTCTATTCCAGGACCCAGAGATGATGACCTGTGCTGAAGGCAGATGCTTAAACAATTGAGGTACCCAGGCCTCCTTGACGTAGAATAATTTTAGATCAGATTCTCATTCTTACCAGTTTCCAATCATCTTTGAAATCCTCCTTGGTTAAGCTTCACCCAACAAATTCCTCCCAGCAACATTCTCTCCTTTCCTCATGCACTGCGTCTTAGGGGTGTGTGTGTGTGTATCTTTAGCTGACACTTATGTAATGCCTAATGCACACCAGAAACTCTTTAAGTATCTTCACTTATATATGTGCGAATAGTTATTGAGTCATTAAAACTTCACTTAGATTATAAAAGGCAAATGCATTATTATTGTCCCTATTTTATAGATGAGGAAACTTGGAGGTAGTTTAAGCAGTCCAAAGATACCCAAATTACAAAAGAATAGTAAAAAAAGGGTTTGAACACAGGCAAATGGCTCCAGAGCCCATCCCCTTTGCCATTACACTCTACTGCCTCTTTCGGGCCCCTGTGTTTTATACAGTCCTGAAATATTAGCTTTTCCATCGCGATTTCTTCTTTTTGTGGTCGTTCATAACAAAAGCTTTCATTTTTTTCATCTTTGTCTTCAAAGCTAATTATCATGTCTGTTACCTTGCAGATGCATGAAAGTATTTATGGAATAAATGAATTCACTTGCCTGGAAGTGGCTTTCTTTCAAAAGTACATGGTTTTTAAGGTTTCCACAAAGACGTGAAATTAGCCAACATAGTAAAACTATCAAGATAAAGTATGATTCTTGAACCATTTCAAAAATGCCTATCATATGTAGTGGTGATTTACTAATGGTCAACTTTCTATAAAAGTAATAAAATATAGCAGAAAAAAGTCCATTTGCTCTCTGGACACCGTTTTCTAAGCAATGTTTTCTATCAAATAGTTGAAGACAGTTTTTTGAGTTATATTTTCAATCTGGCACAAACACTAATTCTTTTTTGTCCCCTTAAATTCACCATCATTCTAAACTCTGATGAAAAAAAGCCACTCTATTTCCAATGAATACAAGCCAGACTCGCTGTTTTTCTTTCCCGCCATTATTTTCTGAGCCGATGACAGCTGGCATTTTGTTGCTTTCAGCTGTGAAGTTATCTGCTTCCCAAATTGTCGTTCATGCTTAAATATAACCTGTTCAGAGAAACTGTGTATTTCTGGACTCTCAATTCTTTTGTTTCTTTAAATATTTATTTATTTATTTATTTATTTATTAAAATATTTGTTTATTTGAGAGAGAAAGAGAGAGGGAGAGAGCAGGGGGAGGGGTGGAGGGAGAGGGATAGAGAGACAGAATCTTCAGCAAACTTCCCGAGGAGCCAGAGCCTGGGCTTGATCTCAGAGCCCTTGAAATCATGACCTGAGCTGGAATCCAGAGTAGGAGCTTAACCAACTGATCCATCCAGGTGCCTCTTGACCCTCAATTCTTTATTATGTGAGACCCTTTTGAAAAAAGAAGGAAAGAGGCACCTGGGTAGCTCAGTTGGTTAAGCATCTGCCTTTGGTTCAGGTTAATGACCTCAGGGTCCTGGGATAGTGTCCCACATCATGCTGCCCACTCAGTGGGGAATCTGCTTCTCCCTCCTGCTCAAGCTCTCACTCTGTCTCTCAAATATATATATATATATATATTTTAAGAAGCAGAAATCCAACCAGAAAGGATAACATGGTCTCTGGGAGTGTGTGGTCATATGACATTGGGTTCTGGTCCATACTAAGTGACAGGACACCAGTTCTTTCTCAGGAAATAAATAATTCTCTAAGTATTTTTTGCACACATAATTTATTGAATGACTGCTTAATTTTTCTAGCACTTTTTGAAATTTCTGGCTTTTCTGTTTCTACTGGCTGTGTCAAGGAGTAATAATTCAATTAAGTGAATATGTTTTTATTTACACTGAAACTTCTGATGGGGTCCAAGCATAGAGTTGCTTTGTAGGGGAAAGTCAGTGAGAGATGGGAAGGCATGAACTGTGGGTACATCACTAAGTCAAAGGCAGGCAAATTTGTAATGGGCCTTTCAGGCATCATTTAATATTTGGTAGAGAAAAAGATTTTAGAGTGAAACCTGGACGGACTTTTGGACAGGATTATAGAATGAATTCTATGTAATGGGATTTTTTTTTTTTTGCATTGACTTCTTAGTTACAAAATAGTACTGTGCTCTTTATAAAACATTTTAGAAAGTATGGAACAGTACAAAAGGGAAAATGAAGATAACCTGTAATCCTACTACACACAATTAACTACTGTTAATATGATACATTTTAAATTATTTTATGCATATAATAACTAAGACCTATATCTTTTATTTTCTATTTTGTTTACTTCATACTGTCAATAATTTCCCAAAACACGTATTGCATGGAATGCTGGCTGTGCTGCATAAAATTGAATCTTGGAACACTGAATAAATAAAATTAAATTAAAAAAATATTCTCCTGAAACATATTTAAGTGACTGCAAAATATTTTTGTCCTATAGACTATAATATGACAACAAAATTCTATATTTTTAAGAGATTTATTTATTTATTTGACAAAGAGAGACACATCACAAGTAGGCAAAGAGGCAGACAGAGAGAGAGAGGGAAGCAGGCTCCCTGCTGAGCAGAGAGCCTGATGAGGGTCTCGATCCCGGGACCCTGAGACCATGACCTAAGCCCAAGGCAGAGGCTTAACCCACTGAGCCACCCAGGCGCCCCCCCAAACTTTATTTTTGTGTGTATTTGGTTTATTTGGTTATTTCTCAATTTTTGAACATTATTTGAAAATAACCACCATAATTACTGCCTTAGATGCCTCTGACGTGCCGGCGTGCTCTGGACCTCACTATTGATTCTAGCAGCCACTGAGGTAGTCACTTCTGTTTGGGCTTTAATTCACTGTAGGCCAACAGCATCTTTCTTAGTGCAATATCCGTCTCTCACTATGAGACCAAGGGTGCCCAGGAATTGGCACTGATCCATGAGGAGTGTGGGGGGTGGGGAACAGAGATAATGCCTGTGGAGTAGCCCTCAACCAATGGGAGATGAGGCCTAATGGGTGAATGCTTCTCCCGGTTGAGTATCAATAGTAAAACTCAGAGAGGCATGTTATAGGCTCTTGAGGGGATCCCAGGTGGGATGAAGCCCCAGCTGGTGACCCTGACAACAGGTACTTTTTATGTTTTTTTTTTCTCCATTCCTCAGTGTCTCCTGCCCCTCATTCTTGCTTGCTGGTATTACCACAGAAACACAAATCCTTGTCTCAGACTCTTCCTTGGGGAGTGGGGAGAGCCAGGCAGCACAGTTAGTGTCTTTTCCATAATTCTTTGTGCATATTTCTAATGATTTCCATTGGATTTATTGCTATAAGTAGAATTGGTGAGATGAAAGCCAGAAATTAAAACAAGGGTTGGATTTTGATACTTGTTGCACCCTGGTGAATTTTAGTTAAACAGAAAAATACTTATGCCTAATTGCCATGCTTCTTCTAAATTGACTTATTTTTATTTTTTAGCTTAAAATTTTTTTCTTTATTTATTCAGAAGACAGGAATTTTATTATCTTTGGGATTATCTTTAATCTTAGAAAAGCCATCCAAGGAAGAGATATTTGTTGTTCAAATTCCATGACGGTGCCTCTGGTTTCTATGAAATCTTTTCTCAACCAGGAATTTCACTGACCTTTCTTTCAGACTTGAACACAACTAATTCCTCAGAAAGAATAAAATGCTATAATAAAAGCTGTCAGCTTTCCATTTTGACTCTTTTGGAAAATCAGAATTTACCTTAATTCAGAGACATCTTTTTAAAAAAAATTATTTATTTATCTATTTGATGAGAGAGAGAGAGAGAGAGAAAGAGAGAAAGAGCACAAGTAGACAGAGTGGCAGGTGGAGGACGAGGGAGAAGCAGACTCCCCACTGAGCAGGGAGCCTGATGTGAGGCTCGATGCCAGGACGCTGGGATCATGACCTAAGCTGAAAGCAGTCGCTTAACCAACTGAGCCACCCAGGCGCCCCAAGAGACATCTCTTGATTAAAATTTTCCATTTGCCAATTCTCAATCACTTACTATTTAGTTTATAATATGATCTCTCTATGAAATGTATTCAAGAACAAGATATTTGAATAACTGTGTAAGTGCTATGCTTCCTTTGCCTGCAGAGGCTCAGCCTAATCATCCCCTAGACAGCTAAAGTACAACACCATAATTTTTAATCCACCTGCTCTGGCTTCCATCCAGTGGTTCTATGATTATATCACATCCCCATCCTGATAAACTATTCCATGTATTTTGGTTAGAAAGGTTTTATAACAACTGCTGCTGGATTTCAAGGTTAATGAGGGCCTCCCTAAGAAAACTGACTCCTTTTACTAGAAAGAGAATTCAACTGTGTATAATCCCTTAGAATTTTTTGTGCCTGGTTTTTATTGTTGCCCTCATTCTGTTTTTTAATAAGAATTATGTGAATCATTAAGTAGTCTGTATATAAATATAAATGCCATCTATTTGATGTTGCTGAAAGCTGACATCTCTTTAGACAACATACTTGGACACACAGTTTTATTTCACTAGGTCCATGGTTATGGGTTCTTCGAATTCTTTTATGGCATCTTTAACCATTAGATAGCCCATATTGTTGATTGCATATTTAACTTTATCTTAATTATATTCTTTTTCCCTCAAGGACTTAAGGTATTTCACAAATAAGGAATGGGTATCAGTGGAAATGGAAAAGGAAAATTAAACTGATGGTAAAGAGAAAAATGTAAATTTACCACTCGCAATGGTTATTATGGGTGCTGTGATCACTGGGGTGTCATTAAAGCCAAGAAGAAAAACTGTTTCAAGAAGGAGATAATATTAAATCTTGTCAAATGCTTATAGGAGACCTAATAAGAAGAGGACAGAAAATGTCCTTTGGATTTTGTAGATTGTAAGTTGACCTTGGCAAGAGTAGGCTAAATGGCATTGTGTGGGCCATGCTTGGGAATGAAGTCATAGTGGTACGTGAATAATGGTTGAGAAAGGAGAGACAACAAATGTAGATAACTCTTTTGAGAAGGTTTGCTTTGAACAGGGTTAGAGACAGATGGGAATATAGTGGAAAGATGGTGGAGATCAGGGGCAGTGAGAAATCGTTTTTAATTTGGAAGAGATTAGAGTGTGCTTGTATGAGTTTGTCTATCATAAGATAGTTTTCTTAGTGACCTTCCATAAAGGTCAAACACATACCTTCCAAAAATTATTGAAGCAAACAAAAATATCATTGGATTCTCCTTTTAAGGAATTTAGTGAATTTAGTATATATACAGTTTTAAAATCAAGTAAAACATTTCATTGCAGTTAGCTTGAGCATACCTAGTAGAACATTTAGGACATACTAGGGTAGACAAAAGCACCAGTGTGGAAGTGTCTTGACCAGCATCATAAATAGAGGAAATAACCCACAAGGAAATATCATTTGACTTTTTTCCTTACCATAAACATACTCTTGATCCATGCCATCATCTGTGACCCTTCAAGTGGACAGAAGTTATCAACCCAGTGATATTCTAATTCTGAATGCCTTTCCTTAAATCCATCTTGCACTCTCTCATTGACCCAGTTGTATGTTAACTATCCTCTAACTCTGTGTCCTGGCGATTTTCCAGTGCTTCCTCGTATAAGAAACCCAAGATTTCTGTGCTTTAGAGGCTGAACTTTCAAAGAAAATATCCACAGTCTTGGGGTGCCTGGGTGCCTCAGTGGGTTAAAGCCTCTGCCTTCGGCTCAGGTCATGATCCCAGGGTCCTGGGATTGAGCCCCGCATCAGACTCTCTGCTCAGCAGGGAGCCTGTTTCCTCCTCTCTCTCTGCCTGCCTCTATGCCTGCTTGTGATCTCTGTCTGTCAAATAAATAAATAAAATATTTTAAAAAAATCCACAGTCTGGCCTGTGGTTATTTCTCTTACCATCTTCTCTCACACTCTATCTTGGAGATGTCTATACAGCAATGGAATACAGTCACCTTTGTGCAGTCAGTACAATCGTATTTACAAATACATATAAATAGATATTCTTATCCCTGAACCATTTTCTATTATCCTAAGGATAACAGATTTCTCTACCAAACTTTCTTTACATTCCTATTGTACTTATTATGATTTCTATCATAGGAATGCAGTAAAAGAGAGAAAACAAAGCCTTACATAAACTGTCTCTCATTCTGAGACATAATTTTATTCTTGGCAAAGACCACATGTTATTTATCCCTGTGTTCCTTGAACCTTTACATAGTAACATTCAAAATGTATTAGTTAATGAAATAAAAAGAATTAATAAAAATTAACGAGGCATTTTTCAGTGTTTATAAAATGGTCATTTTCTTATTTTCTTTAGTCATCTAATATCTTCCTGTATAATCATAGATTCCACTATTTATTTAACTCCTCCATGGGCTCTCACCAAATCTTTTATCACTTTATTCTTTCTAATAAAAACCATCACATAATACATTTAAAATAACTCTTCATCTTTCACATTGCTATATTCTTTTGTGAGGAAATAGTCATACAACTATTCAAATATGGTCTGATGTGACTTTTGAATGAAGGAATTAATTAGGAATATATGGAGGCCCTATAGCAGGGCCAGAGAGAAGATGCTATTAAAATACCTGAGAAGTAGCAGAATAGCACTTGAAACTGGAGGACTGGCTTAGGAAAAGAAAGAGCATTCATAATTACTTTTTAAATTAAAGCCTTCATAAACTCAGAATAAAGGTGTAGTAATGGGATTATTTGGAAAAAATATTGCATTAGAGTCAGCATAGTAAGAATACATAGAATAACTATGTTCTAAATCTAATATAAATTGTGTAAACCACTGAACCGGGAAAGAAGTTTAGTAAGGTTTTCTTCAGTCAACTGATAGTGATTTTAGAGATAAGGATTGACAAGTAGATATCATACTCGATACTCAATAGAGTAGTTTGGAAGCAGTGAGATCTCCATAGAATGGTCTCCTGTAGTATTTTCCAGGGCAAACCTCAGGTCCGATACTTGCTCATAGGGAAAAATTAGATGGGCTTCTAACAGTAGAAGGAAACCTTAAGGAAACAATCAGAAGTTGATGAAATTGAATTCCTTTCCCTAAGGGAAGGGAATGGAAATGTCAGCAAGATTAGGAAAATTAACTTTAGAAAGCTAATTGTATCAAGTTTAAAGACTAATACAGTGAATCTTCGGGTTTCTCTTAGAAAGTGGAGTTCAAGGAAATTAGCTATCAATAATAATGTACTTTTGCCCATTGAAAACAAATCATACCAGGATATTTGAATACCAAGCAGAGAAACAAGCCAATATGACCAAACCCAGAACTTTGGATGAAGTTGAAGGGCAAATGAGAAGGTCACACATAGTTAAATTTAGAAAGAACTTTATGAAAGAGAGTAGTAGAATCAGCACAAATTAAATACCTAATAATTTGGTATAAAATATTTAGAGAGAATTCTCTTTTTTTCAGAGGGGGATAAAAATCACAACTAAGATTACATACATTTTTTCCTCATTTATTCATTTCATAGATATTTATTGAGAGCCTGCTGTGTATAAGGTGTTGTTTTAGGCACTGGATATTCAGCAGTGAACTGAACAAAAAATATCCATCCCTTCTGGATTTAAGTTCTTAAAATATTATAAGTATATCATAAAAATTCATTAAAACATCTTCTAATATATTTTGTGATATTGTAGTAGTTCAATTCTCTACACTTTTACACTATTTTTTGTAATGATGATTCATGCTAATATAAATTGATAACCCTGGGGATGAAATCCTTTATAAATTCTATTTACTCAAGTAAGAAAAAATAATACATTTTAGAGTAATATTCAACAGTAAGTGTTGAGATGCAAACTATTGTTACTGGTCTTTATTCACTTAATTTTTGCCTTCATAGTATCCTGTCTTTTCTTACTTTTCTTGTTTTTTTTTTTTTGTTTTTTTTGTTTGTTTTTTTTCAGGTAACTACTACTACACAGCCAATGACCCAAAAGCTAGATATCTTGATGAGGTAAACTCCACTCTCCCTCCAGGAAGAGAATGATGATCCAAGAGGGAATCCCATTCCCCTTGCCAATGATTAGTCTAGGAATGGACATATGACCCTACTTAGGTTTATGAAGCATTTACTCACCAAGATCCCCAATTACTCTTCAATATTTAAGTGAAACTATTGGACAATGACATACTTGTCATCACTTAAAAAGAAACAAGTACATGAAAGGGGAAAAAAAAAACAAACTTCCTTTAATTTGTCCCTGAAAATAAAACAGGGCCTATTTTAGGACTTTTCTAGAATGGGTCTGTTGATATTTCCTTATTCTCATCTATCAGTTAAATTTTAAAAAAATACAGCTAGTATAAGAAGGTCATGATTGCTCAGTGGAACTGTTTTCCGAGGTGATTTACAATTGATTGATGTTCCATTTGACAGTCTTTTCCTAACTGATTTTACTCACACTTCCCAAATAGTTCCCAGGAGATCTATGACCCAAACTCTGGCCCCTCTTAATTTCAGATTTACGCCCTTCATCATTCTCTGAATGTAAAACGCATTTCTTGCTCATACAGCAAATCTAAAATATCTCAAATGGAGCTTATTAACATCTTTCCTTCAGTCAGCCCGACTGCCTTTGTTTTCCACTCTGGTTTATACAGTACCATGATCCTCTAGATTAGCCAACCAGAAAACACTCCTTCAATTTCCTCTGTCTTATTTATTCCTGAAAACAGATGGACTATTACGACCTGTTATTTCTAAATCTAATTCTTTTCTCAAATTCATCCATCCATTTCCCTCTCTATAACCAATGTGTTATCTAGGAGTTTATCTACTTTCCTGGACTTCACAATGGTGATCTAGCTGGTCTCTCTCCCTTTTCTCTTTCCCTCAAGCTAACATCAAGTTATTTTCTGACCTCTGTGTGTGTGTGTGTGTGTGTGTGTGTGTGTGTGTGTGTGGCTGTGGCTGTGGCTGTATCTGTGTCTATGTGCATGTGTCTATGTGTATAAGTACCAAAAGCTTGGCAGAACATCAAGGTCATCCAAGATGTGATCCTTAAACCTTTTTTCAGACTTGTCTTCTGTTTCATTCTCCTTCATAAACCCTGGTATTACAGCCAACCCTGGACATTCATCTTTTCCAGAATATGCGTTTCTTATTTCCCTTGATTCACAGTATTTTCTGAGGTGCCATTTCCTTAGATCTCTACCTGTTGAAATATTATATTCATTCCTAAAACCTCAAAGCCAACTTTGCCCACAGAGTAATTTTATTTTAGATTTCTGAGGACAATCATTCTCTTCCTCCAGGTTTTACCACCAGGTTTGCTTTGGGCTCTATCTGGTAGTACTTAACCTGCTTTCCTGCAACTCATATGAATGTGAATCATTACTGTATTGTTATTAGGTAAAAAGCCAGTTTGTTTCAGAAATACCCCATTCAAGAGCCAGATAATAATACTTGTACCATATACTACATTAACATAATAATTTTAATCCCACTTTGTCAGTACATTGTATTGAGTTTACCGATAAATCAAAAAGGGCATGGAAACAAAAAGACAATAATACTTATTAAAAAGGTAGAAAACACAACAGAATGACAGTTTTAAAGTGCCAAGGATTTAACAGGACCCATTGCACCCCCCTTTCAGGTCTGTAAATTGACTAGGTTACTAGAAAATCTTTTTCACGAAATCTGTGCCTTCCCTTCCCATTGCTCTTGCATGGACCTGTATCTAAGAATCTGGTAACTTCTCTATGGTCAGCTCTTTCCATTCCCAGAACCAAGAGTCCCTTTTTGATAGGTGCGACCCTCAGAATATTTGGCCTAACTTAGAAGAAGACCTAACTCAAGGAACTTAAGATAAATATTTATTAATTTCACATGGTGTTTGTCATACCATAAGATTATTATGTAATTACTTGTTCGTGCATTTACTTCCCCCTCCTATGCCCCTACAAGAATGAAATCTCCATGAAGAGAAAGACTTTATCGAACTTTATGTAACTATTACTACTACAGTACTATACTACAGTACTATACTACAGTATTCCCAGTACTTAAAACCATGCTGGTTCCATGGTAAATCTCATGGGTATATTTTGACTCAATCAATGAATCAATGAATTAAAATATACCAATCCAATCATTAAAGATGGAAGACTTCCTCTATGCTCAGCTTCCTTCCTGCTGGTTTAGAGTAGACAAGGTCAGGGGTTCTTAGCCCTTGGAAGATTGTGGACAGAATTCAGAGGATTCATGAACTTGGATGGGAACAAATTGTATTTTTTAGCTAGCCTCTAAATGAAAGTTAGCATTTCTTTCACTTATGATAGGAATCAAATAATTCCACTAGTAATAATACTTGTGATTTAGTTGCCAGTTAAAATCACAGATCTTTTTTTATTGTATTTCTACTGCTACAGATATCTTGAAATATTTACCCTCATCACTACCTCAAAACTATGGTGGCTATTAGAACTGTGGTGCTAGATCTAGTAAATGTTAATTAAAAAGCACATATATATTTACTGTGTCACAAATTTATCTTATACACATTTTAACAAATTATGTCAATATAATTTCTTGCCATATCTTATATGTATCTAAAAATGTTATACTTAGGCTTTACCAGAGTGCAAGATGGATCCATGACAGCACACACACAAAATGAAGGACCCTGCATTGATATTGGCAGGGTCACAAGATGTAAGGAGTGTGGGTCTTTGAATAACCACAAGAGAAGAGCTGCCAGCAAAAGGTAGCTTCTTCTTTCAACTATGAAGCATATGAGAAAAAAAATTTCTATTGTTTCTGATCCCTTATTTATTGGAGGAAATATTTCTTAATGCAGTCTATCCTACCAAACTAATACTACAGTGTTTTCTTCAGTCTTTAATCTCTATGTCATAAACACTGTAAACCAGAACAAAGTAGGAAATAGCAATGTTGTTTCAAAGAATTATATGGAATGAACAGAAAAAAAAAAGAAATATACTCATCCAAGTATTTTAGTTCTTCAAGGCTATTTGGCTTAGGTCTGATTTATTATAACCTCATTTGTATAAGAAGTTTTCTTATTAATGAGAGCTCCCACCATACCAGGTCTCTAAGAACTTTGCATGCTAATTCTCCTTCATAGTTAAGAATTCTATTTTTGTCACAAGGGTGAAAAAAATGGTTCTTCCCACTACGTTCCTGAAACAGCTCTGCCACGTGGTGACATGTATCCAAATGTCAGCTTTTGTGTTTTTTGCTGATATTAAAACTGCAAAAAATAATGGGATAATGTCCATAATATAAAAATTGAATATCCTTTCCTATCCTTTCTTCTGTACCAAGCCAACTAAGGCATTTTTACTTCTCATTTTATACTGAATGTTTTAAACTGGTCACAGTTTCCAGAAAACCAGATGTGATTCATTTTGGACAAGAGGTATACATATAAATTTCATATGAGTTTAGAGGCCACTGAAGTCATGGAAGAACCATCTTATGACTTGTAAACATAACCCATTCTGGGCAAGTGACCAGTTAAGGTGATAAAGGCAAGTGAACTATCTGAGAGCACTTAAGGTGAATTATTCTTGACTAAACTATAAACTAAATTCATGATTATTTCAGATTGTTATAAAATTGCTTTTTTACTTAAGACAGAAAAATTTGATTTTTTAACATACTCTCTCTTAATGTAGCCTCTTCTGTAGGTGTCGCCCTATGTGTTTGCACGATGTCCAAATATCAATCATATTCCAGGCATTTCATTTGGCTTTGTGTATTGTTCTTCTCTCTTCACCCATCTGCCAAGTCTGCTTTACCCTACAACAGACTTTCACAATTTCAAAATGATAAGGCTCTTTAGAAGCTAGGTCCTTAATAATTTTAATATCAAAACAGATTGCATTGTGTGGGGGTTTGAGAAATTATTTCAAACTAAATGTATTATGTGTGTGTGTGTACGTTCTTTAAAGGAACAATGTTATAACTGAGGGATTTATTTTTAAGAAGATTTATTGTTATAAAATTCCCCAAATTGTTCATTCAGGAAAAAAAATTGACTCTACCTATGACTCTATCAAATTATATCACTTTTTACTGTTTTAAAAAATAATGGAGATATATATTTTAGATTTTTGATTGGGAATTTTTTTACTTCTTAACATTAGAGTAACTTCAGTGTATTAATTAGAAAGTTCCTATTATGAGAGAAATTACTTACAAGTGGATCATTTACTCATACACTTGGATGGTAAAGTCATGTGTAGGAATAAATTTTTTGAAGACATTAAATATATCAATTTATTAGTACTGTAAGTGTAATAGGACACTCATGAGTGCAAGAATTTGACCCATTATGACCCATTATGATGGGAATTTTATCCCTAACAGTCATCTATATGGTGGAATGCTATTCCCTAAGGATAAAAATGTGAATTTGGGGTTGTGTTTGTCTTACAATGTGGATGATATTTGCTTTTGTGAAAGTTTTTTTTCTTGATTCTGAATTTTTCAGGACACAGAACAAGATACATGTGGGACTTGGTTGAAGAGGAGTTTAATTACCACAAGCATACCATGACTCATGATCTGATTTACCTCTAATGGTCCTGCGGTATGGACCCCAAGACTGAGAATTCATTGTAATAGCTGTAATTGTCATTCCTTTGTGTAATTAAAGCACAAATAAAGATCTGATAAGCCAATTAGACGAAAAATAGAACATAGTAGGGTTGTTTCTAAGATTCAAATCTCATCTAATTAACATGAGGAAAAATTAGAACTGAAACACTGAAGGATTTCTTGGTATTTTTAGAGCTGGGAGGATATTCTCATTTAGAATTATTTGGCAGTCATAGCTCTCATCACATATTTCAAAAACCTTCTTTGCAAAGAATCTGGTTAGTCCACAGATTCACATGAATGTTGTGTACGTTCTAAGAAAGAATGAAAAATTGTTCATTATAATTTGAAAATTTCTGAAGTAAGGTTTGTCCTTCCTTGTCCTCTCATACTCTCCTCCACTTCATTGCCAGAAATAATAGCAAACACTTCAACAAGTTCAGAGTTCATTATTCCAATGTAGCACCAAATAGTGTACATCTAAATATGAATGAAGGGTAAGAACAAGGCACAGTACCTAGGTCTAGTCCACCATGTTAAAAATATTGGTTCTAAAATATGTAAGTAACATATATATAAATAAATGTATATGAATAAAATTAAATTTATCTCACATAAAGCTACTCTATGACATGAAGATGTCTAGGAAATCTGTTCTGCTGATTTGGGAAAAACATGTTAAAGTCTTTATTTAATGATTGTTGAGTTTTAAATTCTTCTTGAGTTCTTGTCAGTGCAACTTTTTTACCAAAAAATTCTCTTCTATTTGAATCTTTGACTCTTACACATTGTTACTGATATTAATATTGCTCAAAGTATATGGTTTAATAAATATTTGCCTGGCCTGTTGCTTCCCTTTTTTTTTTTTTTTAAGATTTATTTATTTTTATTTTAGGGGCAGCAGAGAGGCAGAGGGAGAGATTCCTGAAGCAGGCTCTGTGCTGAGCCTGGAGCCTGACTCAGGGCTCAGTCTCATGACCCTGAGATCATGACATCAGTCAAAATCAAGAGTCTGCCATTTAACAGACTGAGCCACCCATGCTTTTATTTTCAGTATTTTTATTATATTTGTCTCCCTTGCTTCTTTGTTTTCATCTGATGATTTGGAAATTATAAATCCTATATCCATTCTTCCTATTTCCTTTTTGAGTATGAATATTTAACAATAACAAATATTGAACAACAGATAAATCAATATCTAAAGTTCACCAAGAACTATAATTTCTGCCCAAATAAAGCAAGAAATTCATCATGCCTCCTATATCACTTCATTCTTACCAACACCTGTGTCTAGATGAGCTGGCTTTTTAGTTTTAGTTTAGCTAGTTAGTCAGTGTTATACAACAACATTTAGATGGTTTAGATGATAGAAAATTTGTCATTTTCCTTTGTATTCCAAGTCATCTTCAAATTTCTTATTGTTTATTTTGTTTTGTTTTGCTCTAGAAATATTTTTAGGAGGACTTGCTATGATTTTTCTCCTCATACTCCTTTATCTGTAAATTCTTTTTTTTTTTTTTAAGATTTTATTTATTTATTTGACAGACAGAGATCACAAGTAGGCAGAGAGGCAGGCAGAGAGAGAGGAGGAAGCAGGCTCCCTGCTGAGCAGAGAGCCCGATGCGGGTCTCCATCCCAGGACCTTGGGATCATGACCTGAGCTGAAGGCAGAGGCTTTAACCCACTGAGCCACCCAGGCGCCCCATGTAGATTCTGAACTTAGAACGTCCATGAGCTATTCTGTTATTTGATTGTGGTAAACATTCTTAGGACTTAAAAAAATATTTTAACTAAGCCCAGTGTCAAAATGCATGAGTACACCTTAAAACTATTAGGTTGATTCAAATGCTATCAAAACTTTCATAATAATTAGAAAAATCTTCCAAAAAACATGTTGTGTTTTGAGTTAGAAGCAAGAACACCATGCTAAAAAAAGACAGAAAACCTCATTCTGGTGCTCAGTCTAATAGTTAGTTCTGTGAGGTTGAGAAAATTGATAGATTTTATGAATTTAAATTTCCTCATTTGAAAAATGAGTGACTTCTGACTTAATATTTTCTAATGTTCTTTATAAATATAAATTAAAATGCAGGATTTTAGGCAAAACGCTACATTGCATTAAAATACTACTTTATTGAGGGTTGCTGGGAGGTGAGGTGGGAGGGATGAGGTGGCTGGGTTATGGACATTGGGGAGGGTATGTGCTATGGTGAGTGCTGTGAATTGTGTAAGAATGATGAATCACAGACCTGTACCCCTGAAACAAATAATACATTATATGTTAATAAAAAATAAACATATATTTTTACATGTTTTATATTTTAAGATATAAAATAATATAACATATATTTTTATATGTTTTATATAAAAATAAAAATAAATGAAGAAATAAAAGCAATAAAAATATTACTTTACTTCGATATCTATGACTGGTCTTGCTCTAATTTAATGTTTCCATATTTTGATATCTTAAATTTTAAAGAACACAATAGTGAAGAATAAAGAAGATATTATGGTAGTTAATAAATTTACATAACATAGATATATGATAGGTGGTCTAAAAATTTACGAAGATTTGTTCTAAACACTTTTTTCTATAAATATATCATAAAGTCACTTGAAGAATATATTAAATGTCCATTGTTTTATATATTTTAAATTATCAAATAGAAATTAATCATAAATTTTTAATAAACTAAAGCAAACTATAATTGCACTGCAAGTCTTTTATGCACTTTAAGCTATTTACAATATTTACCTTTCTCCTTCAAAATGGCAAAAGGCATTGTGCTCAATAACAAAAGGCAAACAAAACTGACAGAGAGAAACTTTATTAACCAAAGAATGCTAGGTCTGCAGGTAATGCTGAAGTAAAAACTCACTTATCATTAGGATTAGTTCTAACAGCATCTGCAGAAACCAAAGACAGGATGATGTGACGGTTCCTTTGAAAACATCCGTCAGTGTCATCTGCTTCCTCTTGTTATGTCTTTCCTTTTCAAATATTTCCTTCAGCTTGTACATCTGGAGGATCTCCAGCTCTGTACTAAATTCATCTCATGAAATCCATGCAATTTTTGCAGCACTCTCAGTCGTCATTAAAATAGTCAACACACTGTCTGGGTCACACAAATTGGGCCACTTATCATTCATTATTAGCCCTTTTGATAATGGAGAATACCACTACCACAGGCCTTTTAGCTTATTTCAAATAGATAATATATCATATGGCTCACAAATCAAAATGACACAAAAAGAAATTGTGTTCCTACCTGTTTCCACACCTTTCCTTGTTTCTCATCTATTCTTCTGGCTCCTGGCATTTTTATAATTAATTCTTGAATTTACAATGCCATAGCTATTTTTTAATGCATGATGTTTTTTTTTTTTTCATTTTTCCCTTTTCAACTGGTTTCTTTTATTTTTTATTTTTAAGTTTTTTTTTTCATTTTATTTTATTTTATTTTATTTCTTTTCAGTGTTCCAGAATTCATTGTTTACACACCGCAGCCAGTGCTCCATGCAATACGTGCCCTCCATAAGACCCACCACTAGGTTCACCCAACCCCCCACTCCCTCCCCTCCAAAACCCTCAGTTTGTTTTTCAGAGTCCACAGTCTCTCATGGTTTGTCTCCCCCTTCGATTTCCCCCAACTCACTTCTCCTCTCCATCTCCCAATGTTCTCCATGTTACTCCTTATGCTCCACAAGTAAACAAAACCATATGATAAATGACTCTGTCTGCTTGACTTATTTCACTCAGCATAATCTCCTACAGTCCCGTCCATGTTGATACAAAAGTTGGGTATTCATCCTTTCTGATGGAGGCGTAATACTCCATTGTATATATGGACCATAACTTCTTTATCTATTCATCTTGAAGGGCATCTCGGTTCTTTCCGTTTGGCGACTGTGGCCATTGCTACTATGAACACTGGGGTACAGATGCCCCTTCTTTTCACTACATCTGTATCTTTGGGGTAAATACCAAGTAGTGCAATTGTAGGGTCATAGGGAAGCTCTATTTTTAATTACTTAAGGAATCTCCACACTGTTTTCCAAAGTGGCTGCACCAACATGAAGGTTTTTAAAAAAATATTAAAAAAACATATTTGGGTACTTCTAATCTTTAGAATCCTGAATATGAACTTCTATTGCCATTTATTTACAGGCCGAACCACAATAAAATAGCTGGTCTTGACTTTATTGTATTTTAGATTATTTACTTATTTGAGAGAGACAGAGTGAGAGCAGGGGGAGGGGCAGAAGGAGAGAAGAGATTCTCAGGCAGGCTCCATGCTGAGCCTGGAGCCCAATCAATGCAAGGCTTGATCACATGCTCCTGAGATCATGACCCGAGCTGAAATCAGGAGTTGGATGCCCAAGCAACTGAGGCACCCAGGTGCCCCCTGGTCTTGACTTTGAAATGTTATAGATAAATATCAACAAATGGTAAGTTTTCCTTATAATCCATAGTAAAAATAGGGATGTACTATGGAAACTAAAAATGTCAGCATAAAACTTTTATTATAGTTGGTCAGACGCTTTTAAAAGAAGATGGGAAATGTTTGGGTCCATTTAATCTGATTTGCTTGCAATGGCTTCAGAATGATAAAGATATAAGAATAAGTGTTCACACACACACACACACACACACACCCTAAATCTTATTTATCCATCCAATCATCAGTGAACACTTAGGTTGTTTTCATTTCTTGGTTATTGTAAATAATGCTTCCATGAACATAGGGGTGTGTACTGCACACAGATGTTGAATTGTAATATTGTACAGCTGAAACATACAATGTTATATACTAATTTTATGTCAATAAAAAAAGAATATGTGTTGCTAAGAATGAACATTAAAAAATGCAACTAGTTTGGAGGTATTTGTTATGTGGAAGAGAAGTCTCAGGGTCAGAAACAGAGTGACCACAAGTATGTGAGCTTGTAAAAAAAATTACTATAAAATAGAAGGCACAATTTCACTATATCAAGTCATAAGGTCTGACCACAAGATGTACTGCTTGTTATAACTTAGAACTACAGGGAGAAAATGGTTCAGGGTGAACAATCCATCCTCCTTTGACTATGTGAAGCAATTCAACATCAGTAATATATCAGAATGAAGTTATAGTACAGATAGTCAAAGTCTTGTCTCATTTAAACTAAACAGAATCAATTACCACGTGTGCTTTATAATCCACTTAGTTACTTAACCTGGGTCTTTGGAAGCAAGTAAATTCAGTGAACAGTTAAATTCTTCAACTAAATCTTCAACCTTTCCCTTGTGTCTCTGTATAGTTAATAATAGAAATCTGCCTCTTTAACCAGAGCATAATTTTCCTCAAGGTCTGTAATAGCAGGTCTCCAAATAGCAGGTAGAGAATCAACTGCTATGTTGACAGCCTTAATTGAATATTCTCAACATTAGATTAAAAAATTAAAAGTATAATTTTCTTCACCTTGCAGGGATGTTTTAAATTTAATTATATAAACTGAATAAGAGGAAACAGTCAGCCTCATCATACATTAGGAATTGTTTTCATCATTGCCCATCATTCAGTAAGAATCATGTCATATAATCTATTCCCTAAGTATTTAAATTTTTTTTCTTTTTTGTCACAGTCCATTACTAAACAGACTATCTAAAAGATTCTAAAATTGTCTCTTGCAATGGCTTCATTTAAATTTGATCTGTGCATTTGAATGAAGAAAATCAGAAGTTACTTATTTTATGCTATACTACTGTGGAAGGAGAAAGAGTAGACATTAAGTGAAGAAGAAATCTCTCCTCCCTTTGTGCCATCATATGGCTCGAGTTCAACACTCTATAGAGTGCTTTGTACTTCTCCATAGGGCCAGGACTCTAATTTCATTTGGGATGTGTTTGCTTTTCAAGACAGGAAATAAGATTTTCCTTTTTTATTGTTCATTTTTAATGTCTTTAAAATTCTCTTTCTTTAGATGAAAAACTTACTGTTTTATTCATAGTCTACCATGAGCATTTTTAAAATTCTATAAAAGTAATCAATGTATATATATTTTCCAGATATTAAAATGTGTGTAATGAAATCCATCAATCTCCTGCCCATCCTATCCTTATTTACTGGTTTTGATTCTCAACAGTAGTTGCCTTCATCAATATATTTGATGAAGAAAGAAGTTGATGAATTCACTGTATTGAACTTGTCTAAGTGGAAATGTCCAGAAAACTATTGGATGTATGGTTCTGAAATTAATGAGGTAAGCCTTGGACACACATATTGCATTGGGAATTTTCAATATATAGGTGGTATTTGAGGCTATGGAAATAACATGTATGCCTGTCAGAGGTTGCTTTTTTAAAAATGTGTATAGGAACCTTTTGCAAAAGTATGTTACAAATGTAGACTATTCTTAGAGAATAAATAGGTTTAAGTGTGGCACCAGGGAAGCTTAGTAGTAATAAACCTTGGCAGGTTTTGCACATCTTGAATGCAAGGGAGCTGGAGGCAACAAGAACTGAAAAATGAAGCACCCAACAGTGTGAAGAAACATAGCTCAAAAAAGAGCAGCAGGGGAGGGATGGAAAAGAAACTGGAACCCAATCTTACATTTCCTCAAGGCTAAATAAACCTAGACTTCCTGTCTTGCAGCAGTTCAGAAGTTGGAAAGAGGAACATGGGGATAATGATTCTTTACAGAGCTTTGCTGAATACTGCATAGAATTTTTCATGGAGATGGACATAACTAAAATAGAATATTCTTACAAGTTGGGCAGTAAGTAAAATTTGTCTTTGCTTCTTTCATCCATAAGTGCCTTTTATTGTTATACTTTGGTTTCCCAGAATTCTCTGCTTCAGTCTCTACTTAGTTTTACCCCTTAGGGAGATGTTCTTTTTTCTAGAAGTCTTATCATTACTTTCGTCAACACTCGCATACCATTCCACTACTACCCATGAAAGTTTAACCACTGTGGGAATTATCTTCCTGTCAAAACATTTATAAAATTAGACAAAATATTTATTTAAAAAAACAGTATCAGACATTGGACAATAGGTAATACCTAACTGTGATCTCTGAGATTAGGAAAATAAGTGAGATGAGTCCTAATGTTTCCCTACCTTACATTCCCTGGGACAGTTGTGGATTAGAGTATATGGAAGGGAAATTCAAATAGGACTGAGCAAGTTAGCTGAGTTGAAGACAGAGATTACAGCTAAGGGAGAAAGTTCGTTAAATTCTGTAGGGCAGAATATTTAAAAGGAAGGGGTTACACACACACACACACACACACACACACACAGGAAATCTACAGAAGTGTCTTCTTTATTCTTTGAATAAAAATCTAGAATGCATGGAATACAATTTTGTGAAGCCAAGATAAGTACCAACTAGAAAGAAGTACATTAAAAATTCTCTGGAGCTCATCTAGGGAAGAATTTGTGTTCCCACCAGCCAGAGCTGATAAATGTCATGATACATGCAGCACTGGTTAGAGTACTTATAAGAAACATGCCTACGTAGTAGCCTCAGAGTAAAGGCTATTCTAAAACTTAAATAAAAAAGTTTTATTAAATAAATTAAATAAAAGAGCATGCCTCAAAAGGATCAAACTTACTCTAGGTAACTTTGTGCCAGCAAAATTCAAAACTATTTAAGAAAGAAAATCACCATTCAAAACCACACAATTCACAATTTCTTGCATCTAATAAAAAATACCAGCATCCAAAAGTGCAGGACTAAATGACTATAGCCAGCAGAAAAAAGTAATCTATAAAACAGACCCAGATATGACAAAAGTGCTCATAATCAGGCAAAAATGCCTTAAACACCTTGTACACACTTTATAAATAAAATCAAGTATGTTAGGAAAACATGATGAGATAAGAAATAGAAGATATGAAATGAAAACTTTAGAACTTACAAAGATTAAAAATATAATATCTGAAGGAAAACTTGGAAGGAATTGCAGATAGAACTTACAGAAGGATGGGGCACCTGGGGGGCTCATTCATTTATACTTCTGACTTTTGATCTCAGCTCAGGTCTTGATCTCAGGGTCATGAGTTCAGGCCCCATGTTGGGCTGCATGCTGGGTGCGGAGCATACTTACAAAAAAAGAAAAAAAAAAGGAAAGAAAAGAAAAGAAGGAAACATCAGTGGGTGGACTTGAAGGCATACAAATACAGAGAGAAACTATCCAAAATAAAGCACAAAGAAAGAATGAAAACATAGATTGGCCCACCAGGGACCTCTACAACAATACCAAGTTGTCTAATATAAATAAAACTGGAGTCCAGTGGATGAGGAGTGATATTTGAAGAAATATTGAAGGAAGGATGAACAAAATCTTTCAAATAAAAAAAAAAGTTACATTCAAAAATAGCATCTAAACTGAATAAATACAATATACCATGACATATTATAATCCAATTATTGAAAACCAGTGATTAAAAAATAAAGAAAAGCCAGAGAAATGCATGAAGAATCACATGCAAAGAGATAACTTTTTCAGGTGAGGGAAAGGTTCTTACTTGATTGGAGTGATGATGAAAAGTTACCCATTTTTCAAATTTCATCAAACTATAAAGTGAATGGAATAATCTTATGCCAAATATTCTTCAATACAGCTGATTACTTACAACTGTTCACCTGACCTCTGTTCTATTCTTTATCTAATCGACAAAGTATAATTTTATTAAGGACCAATAAAAGATAAGTAAACTTCTTTTCTAGGGTACTTTAGTTTCAAAATAGAAATTTTGGAGTGAAGGTTTTAACCTCAAAGACAGACCTTTTAGGGTGCATCTGCCTTCAGCTCGGGTCATGATCTCAGGGTCCTGGGATCCAGCTCCGCATCAGGCTCTCTGCTCAGCGGGGAGCCTGCTCCCCCACCTCTCTGCCTCTCTGCCTACTTGTGATCTCTCTCTGTCAAATAAATAAAATCTTAAAAAAAAAAAGGAACTTTTAATGTTGCTCATTTTAAGGGCTGTGATGAGAGTGTTTGGGAGCAGTATAGATTTTCTAGCACTTTTCAGATCTCACCATAGGACTACATGAATAGATCTAGTCCCGCACAAACAAATGGGCCTAGGTTTAAAATGTCAGTTCAGGCAATAATAGGAAGAAAAACCTTATGCTATTAGTTTCAGCAATTCAGTCACTTCTCAATAATTTGTGCTAAAGAAGAAGCACAGTGGTGCTAACATTCCACAATAGCCCCCTGCTTGGGTACAGATGCATGCGCGATGAACAATTATTGTTGACCACCACTACAGCTTTGTGATGGTTTGTTCTGTGGTGTTACCACTGTAATATTATTGTGGTAATAGATTATTGATATGTATAAAATCTTCCAAAAGTCAATACCCCATCGCAAAATTACCAACAGTTCCCGAGTTGCTCTCTGATTTCCTGTCTTCTCTTTGATATTAAAACATTTCTATGTACTAGTCAGTTCACTACGGGAAGTTCATTGAGCCTCAGTTTTTACCTCTAAGTTCTATAGGCCAGGAATATCATTCTGTCTTCCATGATTTGGTCTGAGAGGAATCTTCATACCCCTTTCTTTGCATTTTCATGTAGAATGAACTTCATTAGCATGAAACTCATAGTTTCCTTCATTCCTTCACTCCTCCCTAGAAGAGGAGAACTGAATCCCAACTGGGAAATATTTTAGTAAGAACTGGTCATATACAGTTAGTATAGGAGATGCTTCTTTGCTTAAATTTTGGCAGGGCATGAGAGGATGTATTTAGCATGAACAGAAAGGCCAGATAATTCTGAGATTTGTTATTTGGAAATCCACTGTTGCTATTCATATAAGCAACCTGGTCTAATAAAGAAAACAAAGCTCCATTTGCCCATCTTCTTTACTCTCTCAGATGGGGAAAAGGTTTCTGTTCCTTCCCGTCCAATCTCACTAACTTCTTTCTTACTCTTAGCATCAATGACCCTTGCCTGTCATGCATGATCTTCTCTTGCTATAATTTCCCCAGACATTAACAACAGCAATGAAACAATGTGGAATCATATATAATCAATGGTTTAACCCTAAGACCAGTCAATTAATTTGGGCTTTTGCTTTCCTTCTTTCAATTATCAATATTTACTGAGCACCTACTGAGAAGCAAACAATGAATGAGATAATTGGGATGCCAATACACAATAGTCTTGACCCCTGCCTTTAACAACACTTCTGAATTGATCACCTCACTTACTCATGTTGTAAGTTCACCAGACAAATTTGTTTACATGAAAGAAACCCCCAGCCATCTTTTAATAGAACACATTTTTTAAAAAGATTTTATTTATTTATTTGACAGATGGAGATCACAATTAGGCAGAGAAGCAGGCAGAGAGAGAGGAGGAAGCAGGCTCCCCACTGAGCAGAGAGCCGATGCGGGGCTCGATCCCAGGACCCTGGGATCATGACCTGAGTCGAAGGCAGAGGCTTTAACCCACTGAGCCACTCAGGTGCCCCTAGAACACATATTTTTTATTAAGTAGAACTTTTTTTTTTATTAAGTCTGTTTGATATCAGAATTTAGCTACTTGTTCAGCAACTATTTGCTTATCATCATCCTCTGCTAAGAAGAAATGAGGAAGAGTCATGAACCACATCATTTCCACACCCTCTTGCAGCTTTCATTCTCATAAAGGAGAATGTGATCAATTCATACATACACAAATAAGCACTCTAATTTCCAGTAATCACTGGTGCTATGGAGAAAAAGAAAACAGACTAGAGAAAAAGATAATGAAGAGCATAGGCACTGTATTTTAGTGAGGGTAGTCAGGGGAGACTTCTCTGAGAAAATTTATGAGCAAACACCTGAAAGAAATGAAAGAGGTAACTATGTGATAGTATGCGGGAAATTGTTCCAAGAAGGGAAAAGCAAGAGTGAAGTCCTTGAGGGGAGAGGAAGATGGACTCCAGTGACATGGGGTAAGTCAGAGAAGAATGTTAGAATCTGATTTTATAAAAAGTGAGGAAAACCAGGACATTTTCATTTAAGTTTGATAAGAAAATTGGGTAGCTGGAGGGGCATGTTGTACCCAGGTTTTCCTTTTTTGGCTTTTGTTTTGAAAAAATGGATAGCTGACATTCTTAGGTGCTTATTAGATGTCAGACATTGATGTAAGAGTTTTACAGGTATTTGATCACTTAATAATCTCAACAACCCTATTAGGAAAATAAATAAAACTATTCATTTACAGGTTAGGAAATTTAGAGAGTGTGATGCAATTTCACAAAAGATACCCAGTTAATAAGCAGCAAATCTAGGCATTAAATCCAGTCTTTCCTGTTTAGTTCCAATGATCATTGCTGTAATGCAATACTTTCTCTCTATATACGTATTTGTGTGTGTGTGTGTGTGTGTATTTATATACATATATATATATAATTCTTGAACTTATCCTAAAGATACAGTGCAAAGAAAAAATAGATGCTTTAGGAAAGGTAAATAATGATTAAGATTAAAGTCCTTATTTAGGAATGAGGGAGTGGAGTCAGATGCACAAGTGGAGGGACTGGCCTCAGATAGGAACAAGGCAGTTCATGTACTAGGGAGACAAGAGCGCACAGGTAGTGGGAGTTTGCTAGATTTGGTGATAGAGAAATAAGAGTTTTCTATTGGTTGCTTCTATTTTCAAGGAAACAAGAACTGAAGTTATTGGCTGAAATAAAAGAGGTGTTTGAGATTTAAAGAGAGGAAAAGTTTGAATGGATCATTTAAGAGATAGGAAAAGTAAAAGAAACATGATTTATAGGCTCTAAAGAAGAACCACCTTAGAGTTGTAAGGTAAATTAAGAGAAACACCAATCAGTGCCATTGTGTTTTTCTGCAATTTTGAGAGCAGGTGTACGGAGCAGGAAGTAGGATTTAACCTTGGTTAGGATTTGTCCAACTAATATAATGGAGGAAAGTGTGTCTAAGGGAATTGAGGGTAGAAATTAGAGAGTGATCGTGATTGACCATTGACTTAAACTGTGTAAAGAGGACAGTAATGACGTTGTGCACGATGAAAAAGTAATAAGATGATAGGTGAATTAGCAGTACTAATGGGCTCAAAAAATTGTTGGGATGGGATATGAGAGTAAGAGATTAATAAAATGATAAAAATATGTGGTCAGAGAGTGATGGCTGAAACCACAAATACTGTTATAGTTAATGGTAAGCTTCAGGCTGTGACCACAGAGTTGTGTGACTGAAATGAATTTTAGGAAAAAATATTATTCAAAGTGAGGTCAAGAAACTAGGCAGTGTAGATGTTAGATTAATTTCGTATATGAAATTTGATATTTCCAAGAATTATAACAGAAGTAGATTGGAAAGGAAGACCGTGAATCAGTTGCTAAATCTTCAATGAATGAGGGAAAGTAGGCATTTGGAAAATGCATACTCATAAGAGGGATAGCAATTGGTGTAGCATGAAACCTGGTGGCGGGTGCTTCAAAGTAGCAGGTTTGATAGAGGGACAAAGATAATATTCTGAAGGGAGCAATGAGAAGCAAGAAGCACACCACTTCCAGGTAGTCTCATTTGTGGGGTGCTAGAGGAAAAACTTTCTCTGCTTGAGAGATCTTCATGGAAAACAGTGACCTCAGATACACACAAGTTTTCAATTAGGGCAAGAAAATGAAGTGATTGCTCAGGAAAATTCTGGATGTCCAGAGAAATTTCCTCATAAATGAAAGGGCCTTCCCAGGAACATAATGGAATTGTTTGAGCACGTGGGAGGGGTGGAATATTGGGTCAGGTGAACGGGGAGAGGGACGCTGATTAGGTGTACGTGTTCAGATGATGAAGATGGATGACCTGTGAGGATTGAACTTTTGGTGGCCAATGATATAAACATGAATACAAGCATACTGAGATTATTACTAATTGTTTCTTATGGCAAGATGAATAATCAGTAGTTTTATAACTTGCTTCTTGGGCTCAGTGTCCTAGGCAATTTTAGGGTAGTTAATGAAAAAAAATACATGGTAGAAACTATCCTCACCTGATTCCTCTTTCTCTGGATTATAGCTCAGATTGTTAAGTGCTTGCACCTGTAGAGGGACCCTCTACAGTTGGCCAATAGCCAATTCCTGTTCTTTATGCTTTATTAACTTAAGTGGATAAGAATTGTAAAGAAGGATAACAATGATGTCCTTGCCAAAAGAACGTCAACTCACAATTATAAAGACTGCCAAGGCAATGGTATAGAGAAAAAGTTTAGCCTAATGGCCTTCATAACAGCAAAATGCCAGCCATAAAATCAGATCAGAAAAGTAGAGACATAAAAAAGAAAAAAAAAGTCCTCTACCTCATGAGTCAAATCTACCTTTTTAAAAAATTTTCCTTTTATACATGTGCTTCTTTCAGTTCTCTGATCTAAAGATCGGATTTAATATAAAAGAAAGATTTTTTAAATTTTTATTTATTTATTTGAGAGAGAGACAGAGTGAGAGAGCATGAGAGGGGAGGTCAGAGGGAGAAGCAGACTCCCCATGAAGCTGGGAGCCCGATGTGGGACTCAATCCCAGGACTCCAGGATCATGACCTGAGCTGAAGGCAGTTGCTTAACCAACTGAGCCACCCAGGCACCCCTAAAAGAAAGATTTTAAGGAGAAGATCAAGTTTGGATATTAATCTCATAGGAAGAGGGAAGCCTGTGCCTGTTTTTTACCTAGTTTACCTTTAGCCATACACATAACTCCTACCAACTTTCAGGATGAAGCCTAATTGTCTTCTCTAGAATGTTGCCCAAACAAACTTTATTGTAAAATTTATCACAAGGTATTTTAATGATCTTTTAAAATGTACATGTCTATCTACTGGGCCACAAATTCCCCAAAAGGCAGGGTGTATTATTTTCCATTAGCATGGTGTATAAAGTGTATGTTATAATGGAAGCTCTTAACACATTCTCATTTAGGCTACTTATCAGATTAATCAGAAGTCTTCATTCTTTTTGTAAAGTATGTTGAATAATGCGACAACCTATTGAACTTATTGCTCTGCCCACATAATTCTTCTTCCTAAACTACTTAATGACAGTTGGAATGATTCACTTATTTAATCCATCAGATATTTATATGATGGCCACTGTTCCATTGGAGATAAAGTAGTAAACAAAAAAGACAAAACCCCCATCTCAGGAAGTTCACATTCTACTATACTTATACATTTATACAGTTTTTATAAGTATTACATAAACCAATAAAATACGAGTGAAAAGAAGTGCTCTGTGTCTATTAAAAGCATGAAAACAGTAAATGAATGGGGGCATTTTTATAATAAAACAGAAGAATTCCACATTCCTTGTGGTGTAAGTGTCTTTGTAATGGAGCACATACCCAAACAGGGAGTGGGAAATCTTGGATGATTTTCAATATGGGTTTGATTTATGCAAAGAAGACAACTTAGAACTCCATTTAGAATATGTATATTGAAAGACATGGCCCTGAATCAAAACCTTGATGAATGGATATGTATTTGTAAGCTTAAGTTAAAATAAAAAATTTAAGATACAGATAGATATATATCTCTCTATATAATTCCACGACGTTCTCCTTTACATATAGGATGACTACTGATCTTGATTGCATCAGATGAGGGCATTTCCGTTGAGTTAATATTGACTTCATATCCACCATGTGCCAGGTCCTATGATTAACGCTTTATATACATATATCTCCTCATCTTCTCATAGTCTTATTAATCTCTCCATTTTTGATGTAAAGAATCTGATTTTTAAAAAGGAATCAAGATAATTTGCTCCAAGTCATACAGGTGTTACTGATGAAGCTGGGTCAACTCCAATGCCACTGCTGGCTAAGATTACTCTTTTAAGTTGGAGGTCAAGCATTATTCCATCTTGGGAAGTTTCCCTGATTCTTTCCCTGCTGAGTCTAGGTTAATTAATCGTGTAAAAATTTAATGCTATTTTTGTTATATATCCAAGCTACATATTAGAGAAGGATATCCTGAAACTGGGAAAAGGGCCAGAACAATGTCCTATGAGGATAGAGATTGGGACTCCACTTTCATTTAGTACTTCTGAGGTCATGCAGGCTCAGGGACTAACTGTAGCCCCACAAGAATAGAAGACACACCTGCCTTCAATGTGGACCATACAGTCCTGGACAATCTATCCTGGGAAGAGCAGACATAGTAAGAAACACTCACACACTCTTCTTCATTTTCCTGGGTATGTCATAGATTCTCCTGCAATCCCACAGTATCAGAGAGAGTCTTGAGAAATAATGAAGGCTTGACTTTTCATTAATCTTGGCAAGTAGGTGCTAAGATGAATTAAACATCAGATAGAAAAAACAATAAATGTGGCACCCGAGTATCACAGAGTAATTCCTACCTGTAACATATTTACATGTGTACAAACATATATATTTGAATGCACACATGTGAGGTTTTGTGTATGTTTTCTGTAAGTGAGAGAAATCTAATGTCAAATAACCTAAGATAAAAGAAGGCTTATTGGAAAAGTAGCGGCAGTTGAGGGGATTAAAAGAACAGTTGAAAGGACCAGAGCAAATGTGGGAAAATCTGCTAATATTTAGAACCTGGATCTTGAATGCTGTCACTGCTGCCTCTGTCACTCCTTCCTTCATCTTTTCTTTTCTACAGGTAAGTCTCATTCTCTCGTGTTCTATGCAACAGGAGACAAGGTCAACAGCGGCCTCAGGATGCTTCTTACCAAGTTCAAGCACAGAAAGTGAACAGAATTTCACCTACAACTCCAGCTCAGCACTTCTCAGGCCAGGACTCCAAATGGCCCCCTAGTGACTGCTTGGAGTGACTTAAATGGCGGGGCACTTGGGACTGGTGTCAGCTTAGAGGAGGCACTTCCCCATGGGCTGATGAGTTTTGTGCAAGACGCAAGTTGAGCTGGGCTGTGAAGGGTGAGTGAGTGGTATGGGTCAGGAGGGAATGTGCTGGGGCCACAGCAGGAAAGCACCCATGCAAGGGATACAGGGAAGGTGACTTGGTTGAAGAGGACAGCAGGGGAAGGAGCTGTCATGTACTGAGCATCTGGGGTCTTCCAGGTGATGACTGGTACTTCATAGATATTTCTCACTTAATTCTCATGGATAAGTGTGGGTGCTTTGGGCTACAAGTACTAGAAATCCCAGCAAAAACTGGGTTACATAGACAAGGAGTTGGCTCAAGTAGGTAACAGAGCTGAGTAGGATTTAGAATTGGTTAATCCAGTAACTTAAAGATCGGCTCACTGTTCCACAGTCTTTCAATACACTATACTGTGTCCACAAAATCTTACCTGGGCTTCTGTGTTCAGTTTATGTGCTAACTCCGCACTGACTAATTTAAATTGAATAAAATAACACATTCCGTCCTTCAGTCACACTAGCCACATTTCAGGTGCTTGGCAGCAAGCGTGGCTAGAGGCTGCATGTTATATAGCACACAGGCTCATTTCCATCATCAGAAAGTTCTAGGGGACAGTGCAGGTGTATCTTCTTGAAATACTTCCTTGAGATCGCTCACCTTTTTTGCATGTTTACCTCCTAAGTGCTAAGAGTTCTTTTTGCATGTGTGTGTGCTATCACCTCACTTTATCCCTTAATTGTACATTGCCCTTGGGTTGTTCTTTTAAATATCTCCTGCTTATACATACTACCTGCCGAAGATAGCACATTTCAAGGACAAGGAAAATTGCCATGCTGCATGATAAATAACCACTGTTCCTTTGAATTTGAGCATATTATAAAGATTTCAAATTGGCATCCAATACCTGATACAGATTACAGAAAGAAATTTTTTAATTAAAATTTTATTTTAGATTAGCTTTAGATTTATAGAAAAATTACCAAAAAAAAAGTGCAGAGAGTTCCCATATACTCCTCATCCAGTTTCCTCTACTACTATCAATTTTGTTAGTATGGTACATTTGTTACAATCAATTAAATGATATCTATACATTATTTTCAACTAACATCCATACTATATTCTGTTTTTTACCTAATCTTTTTATGTTCTGGAATCCCATCCACGATGCCACATTATGTTAATAGGCATATTGACTTGACTGTGACAGTTCGTCAGACTTTTGTTTGTTTGTTTGCTTTTGATGCCCTTCATCATTTTGATGAAATACTGACCAATTATTATTTTTTTAATTTTTAAAATTTTTTATAAACATATAATGTATTATTAGCCCCAGGGGTACAGGTTTGTGAATCGCCAGGCTTACATATTTCACAGCACTCACCATAGCACATACCCTCCCCAATGTCCATAACCCCACCACACTCTCCCTGCTCCCCCCCAACCCTCAGTTTGTTTTGTGAGATTAAGAGTCTCTTATGGTTTGTCTCCCTCCCAATCCCATCTTGTTTCATTTATTCTTTTCCTACCCCACAAACCCCCCACATTGCATCTCAACTTCCTCGTATCAGGGAGATCATACGATAATTGTCTCAGAAACTTTATTTTGATATAATCCCATTGTTTGTGTTTTGTTTTGTTTTTAGTCTCCCTTGCCTTTGGAGTCAGATCCACAAAAGTATTGATAAGGACCTTATGTTCTATGTTTTCTACTAGGAATTTTATGGTTTGGGGTTTTACATTCAAGTCTTTAATTCATTTGAATTTAATTTTTGTATATAATATAATGGTCTAGTTTCATTCTTTTGCACATGGCTGTCTGGTTTTCCCAACACCATTTATTGAAGAGATTGTCTTTTTCCATTGTATGTTCTTAGATCCTTTATTTTAAATTAATTGTCCATATATGCGTTGGTTTAATTTTGAGTTCTCAGTTTTTGTTTGTTTGTTTGTTTGTTTTCTTTTTTTTTATTAACATATAATGTATTATTATCCCCAGGGGTACAGGTCTGTGAATCGCCAGGTTACATACTTCACAGCACTCACCATAGCTGACCAATTATTTTATAGAATGTCCCTCAACTGTCTGGTGTCTTTCTCATGATTACATTGAAGCTTATTGACCATTTAAAGGCTGATTTCCAATACTTTTCAAAATAGAGAAAGAAAAGAATGGATGTCCAAAAATTGAGATCACAATTGAAGCATGACAGTCATGACTAGTGCATAGATTATGGTGTCACAGAAGTATTTCTATAGGTAATAAAGCTGAACAATTAGTACTAATTGGAATCCTCAAAGGCTTGGGGTAAAGAGTGGCCCTAAGTCTTTATACAGGGAGTAGTCTAATCATGACATGAAGGAAAAAGATGGCCAAATTTTTCATTTCAATCAGCTTTCTTCTAAAGCATCCATTTTTTAATTCTTCTGAGCAACAATTTCTAGGAAGGTAAATGAGCTTCTGCAAGGATTTATAATACAAATGAGTTAAGTATAATGATATTCTTGAGTCAAATTTTTCTAAGAAAAATGAATATTGGTTTTAATAATCAAATAATTAAAATAGTAGGTATGTTAAAGCATCCATAATAGAGTTTCATAATGGGTTACAGTGATAATCATTGATTTTTTTTACTCCTTGCCATGGATACTTCTGCTTTGAGACAATGTGGTGTTATGTTTATGGAACTACAACAGAGGCATCAATATATGTCCTTTTAGGTCAGTTGGTACCAGCAGGGTAGTTCCTAATTTTCTTAATTTATCACACTTTTGTTGTTACTAGTAGGTGGAAAAATATACTTCAGAGGCCCACATATCCACAACTACATGTATGTTTTGATCTCAAACTCATACATTTGCCTTAAAATATTTTCAGGCATGGTAGTCAGAGTAGGTATTTGTGTATGTGAAATGGTTAGGTTTAACAGAAGAGCATACAATCCTTGAGAGGAGTGAGAAAACCAAGGAGAAAATGGGTCAAAGAAGGAAAGTAAATGCAATTATGAAGAAAAGATAAAAAACATTTTAGTTTTACATGATTTTTGTTTTACTACACTAATAGTACTATTTTTCTCACTATTCTTCAAGTAAGCCTACTCTCAGAACCCAGATTTCTCTCTCCTTACACTTATAAAGGAGGAAAGCTATGATGTTATTTTGGTACCTAAGTGTGCAACTTCATCCCTTTTAATTGCCTCTATAAAATCTTGGCTAGTTTTATTAATTCCATTTTTATAATGAAGAAACTAAAGCTTTAAGAAATTACATAATTTTCCCATTGAGAGCAGGTAAGTGATGAAGCTCATAGTCATGTCTGGGTAATCTCAAAACTCACGTTTTATCTACTGGTAAAACATTTCTAAAATGATTGGATTGAGTCAGCTAATTCCTAAAATATAGATTCAGGGGCAATATAAATAGTTTCATATCTGATAGTTATTCTCTTTTCAAAGAATGGGGAGAGAGAAGTTAAATTTAGGGTTGGATGATCCAGGAGCTCAAATATCTGATACTCACTGCTCCACAAGCATGGTGTTTTAATCATTTATATTAAGCATGCCTTACCGCTGAGACAAGGATTCAGCTAGGACCCCCCAACAGACTGGACAGGTTTAAAGTAAGGGTTTCCGCTGTCATGGAAAAACTCCTGTCTATTCATTGAGTCATGGGCTCAACAGGGCTTTAGAAAATTATCTAGTATAGGCAGTTAGCTTCAGAAAACTAATTCAACCTGGACAAGTGTGTGAGCAAATCACCATAAGGAGTCAAAGACAATAGTTGTTTTTGGCTGATCATGTAGAATCTTGGTTAAATGCTTTGCCACAGTTATTCTAGCCTCTTGAGTCCTTTTCAAATTGCACTCATACATTTGTCCTTGATATAAGTGATAGCTCCAGCCAGGAAAATGATCTTGATTAAAACGTGGATGTGTTTTAATCCTGTTTGTACAATGTTTGATCACTGAAATATGGTTAAAATCAGGAAGTAGTTGGGCTCCTGGGTATCTCAGTGGGTTAAAGCCTCTGCCTTCGGCTCAGATCATGATCCCGGGGTCCTGGGATCGAGCTCCACATTGGGCTCTCTGCTCAGCAGGGAGCCTGCTTCCTCCTCTCTCTCTGCCTGCCTCTCTGCCTACTTGTGATCTCTGTCAAATAAATAAATAAAATCTTTTAAAAAAAATCAGGAGGTAGGAAGATAATTACTCCCATAATTTCAGAAGTGGGTAGAGAAAGTACTAAGAAATTTTTCATGGTATGTGGGAGTGTGTGGGAGTATGTGGGGGCTGTGATGTAGGAGCCCTGAAGGTGTACCTGCACTTAGATAATTACAACACCCTTGGAAATCTAGGTGGTGATTTTGATGACACATGTAGAAATAGGAGTTTAAGAACATGAAGGATCTATTTAGTAAAACTCTTATTTTTATTCCAAATTCTAAAATATAATTCCACAGTCCTTCTCACCAAAGAACAAGAAAACTTATTCAAAATTTAATTTGTTCCATATTTTAGAATTTCTATATCTCTTACATTATACTGAACTGGCATTTTGCTTGCTACAGAAAGAGTCACACAAAGGAAATATTGGGCCTATCGACCTTTATTATCATGGTTGACTGTGAACTACATCAAATATTATTTGGACATCTGTAGGAACAAACATAATGACTATGGGGGAAAAGTTCATGATTATTTTGGCTTTTTATTTTAGCACATTTTAAGAAACTGACCTGACAGTAACTTTTCTTTGGAAGGCTTGTTGAAAAGAATACCTGTAAGTTTTAAAACTTGGATTGAAACTTAATCTATATGGTAATAGAACTTGGAAGAATCCAGGCTCAATTCACACTAAAATGTTAGAACAGTTCTTGAAAATGGTACATCTTATACAACCTGAGCATATAAAGAAATAAACTATCACTTAACAGTTTTCAACAAAGGGCACAATGTATAAGGAAAAGAAATAAATGTTCATTAACAATGGATTTAGCATATGCTTTTCCCCTTTATGGCATATTTCATCTGTGACAAATATAAAGAATGGATTCCGTAATAGTTCACATACTCTTTTCTGATTCTGGGGGAAAACCTTCCAGATCTTCATTAAACACTTTTACTTTTTTTTCATGCCAAGGTCTCTTGTTACTCACGTTTCACCTTCAATAGAAGTTAAGTTGTAATTAAACTGCACTTACACAGAATCTACAAAATAGCTTTTGTGAAAATCGTAATGGTGTACTTTCCCTTCCCACCATCCTTCCCACCACCTCCTTTTCTCATACCCCGAAACAACATCCTCACACAGGGTACCAATACATCTACACTACAGTCTAAAGCACTAGTTCTCAAACTTCAATATATCTCAACTGATTTTCCATATAAAGCATTAGTTCTCCAACTTGGCTCGCCATTGGAATTGTCTGGCTCATTTAAAAAAGGCTGATTTCAGGATCTCACTGTACCTGATTTGATAGATAGGGAGTATGGTTCTGGATTTCTAAAAGTTTCAAAAGCTCCATAGATAATTCTAATGTTCAAAAAAAAAAAATAGAGAGAGAGAGAGCCACTTGTTTCGAGTAGTTCTTAATCTTCCTTGCACATTGGAAACTTCTAGGAATTCTTAAAAATATTGATGCCAAGTTCCCACACTTCAACTTCATGTGATTAATTTGTGGTGTAGCCAGAACGTGAGGAATTTCACCCAGCCCCCAGGTGTTTCTCATAAAAAGTCAAGGCTGAGAACCACTGATGAGCATTTTATTTTTTTGTAGGGTCAGAAAAAGATCAAAATAATTTTCACATTTATAAAGTTTCTTACATTGAATTTTTAAATAAATAATATGGAAAACTATAGTTTAAAGTCAACTTTAATGTCATTTAATGAATTAAGGAAAAGAATAACTGATAATTACATGGGACTGTCTCCCAGAAGAAAATCTTGTCCTCATTATAAAAGTGTAAGGGCAAGTGTCAAGGGCAAAATTGTTACTATTTGAGTACAGGAAATGATAAAAAATATAATCCAAAGAAGTTATTTTTAGTGCAAGTATGACAATTAAGATCAACCTTGGGAGAACTTTATTACTTCTAAGTAAAAATGACACAGAGAAAATGCACTTTTAGCTAGATTCACTACTTTTACAAGGAGTGTGATCAATTCTCAAATATATATTTTCAGATGTGTATAAAGCCACCCTTAACTGTTTATTTTACTTAGAATTTTCTTGAAAACACAAGCTGTTGAAACCTCTGTAAACTGTCATTTGCTTATAAGTGGAATGTAGGAAAAGGAGTATCTATTTAAAGACTATGACATGTATCTGAATGAAAGGTACAGTGTTGGGTTTTTCTTTAAAGACTTGCTAATGTATTCTGCGAGGAACCAGGTGTAAACTATTAAAGATTTTTCCACACTTGTGCAATAGGTTTATCTGATCCTGTTACTGTAGCTTGCTAAAGTGTTGTGTAAACACTGGATGGGTTATTTCTTATAACTTAATTTATACATGCTAATGCCTAGAATATTTTTCCTGTCCAGAAACATATCCAGTTGCTTGCACTCAAAAAGATTGAGTGTATAGGGCCCTGTTCTCATTCTCCAGAATCAACTGGAAAATTCTCCTTAAAAAAACACTTAGAAAACAAAACAAAACAAAACAAAACATTTGAGGGATGTATGTGTGGTGTGTTTGATGATGGTGGGGATTTTATATCTCTCTAAGCAGATTATTTTTCTCAGTAGTTATTTCTAGAATTCTATCATCTGCAAAGTAGGATAGATATTTTGTTAGCAAAACTAATATTAATCCATCAATGTGTACTCATTAGTGATAAAATGCCTAGAAAATGGTATGACCAGTGCATAATGTATGGGGAAATTAAGGGCTTCTTTATTCACCATTCACTGAAAAGAAAAAAAAAAATAAGTGGAGAATGGGTCACTGACATCAGAGTGGACATTTAATCAGTGTTGTTAAAAAAGGAAACTATACAAATGCTTTCATGTGCCTGGCAGACCTAGGGGAATCAATTCTTTAAGGAATTATCTAACCTTCAAAACTTAAACTTTCTTAAAGTAATAGGCTAAAATTAAAAACTACAAATAAGTTCAAGGGCAGCCAGGGTAATTCCAAAATTTTAATTTAAAAAACATCTTTTAAAAAAAAACACATCTATTCAATTTTATACCTTTATTAGAAGTTTCTTTATTACATTTATTACATTAATTGCATTTACTCATGGGGTCTTTTTGGTTGATTTGCCTTTTGATACATGCAGCAGTGTTATCTATGCTGCTAACTGGGCAAAAACCCTCTTTCCAATTATACAATAGACATTTGTCTAGTTGACTATTGAGTTAGCTCTAAGGAATCTAAATTTCCACTTGATTATAAAAGCTAATATACTGTTAATCTTGTAGAATCCATAAGGTAACTCAAATAAGGACAACACAGGATAGTCAATTTATTTGTCCTTTGTAGACATTAATTAATATTTGGAAAATATCAAAGTTTAATGAATTTAACTTTTTTTTTTTTTTTTTTAAATCACAGACACTGTGTTTGACACCAGGAATAAGACAAATGAGATATGAAAGTTCAAAAAGTTTTTTCCTCAACAGGGTTGCAGTCCAGTGGAGTAGAGAACAACAGGCAACCAAAAGGTAGAATGATGCCCGGAGTTTCACACAGGTCTTATGGAATAACAGAGAAGAGGCATCTGTCCCAAGCTGAAGGTCATGGGGGTGGAGACAAGGTAATAGGAAACATTCTTGAAGGCTCTGAGGCTGAGCTGGCATATTAATGAGCCTGGAGAGACGATACACTTGTATAATGGAGAGGTAGCCAGTCAGTTTGGACAAACAGACACTGTAAGCAGGAGGGAACCTGGAGGCAAGAAGGTCTAAAAAGGGAGCTGAAATTAGATGACTGTAACTGGAGCACTGAGTAGGAAGCTTTGAAGGGTAGGAAATACATGGGGAAAAAACAGTGTACTGTGCTGTTGTAAGGATAAACAAATTTAAGTGTTTATGGGAGGGACAGTGTTGTTGATGATATTGATGAACTTGATTGTATTAGCATTTAGGGGGAAAAAAATAAAGATCCGGCAGCAGATCAGAGATGGGAGAGGTTGGGGATTCAATTAGAAAGATGTGGTGGGGAAGAATTCCAAAATGACTCCCAGAGTCCCTCCGCCTTGTTTAATCTCCTGTCTTCTCTGTGGGTGAAATCTCTGAGCATGATGAGACTTCTCTGATGATGTTGTTTTATGTGACAAAGGGATTTTACAGATATAATTATGTTTCCAAGTAATTTGATGTTAGTACAGTGATACTCTACCAAGTGGGCTGGACCATTATAATCAAGGGAGACCTTAAAAGGACTGAGCTTGTGACCAAAGAGATTGAAAGCCTGAGGTCAGTTTAATGACAGAGAAATACTCTGTTGCTTGTTTTGAGGATGAAGAGGATCACCTGGCCAAGAATGTGGCTGGCTTCTAACTGCTCAATGAGAGTCAGCAAAAAAAGAGACCTCAGTCCTCCAATCTCTAGGAACTGAATCTGGCCCAAACTATGTGTGTTTAGAAGATAACCCCAACCTTGACAGGAGAACACAGCCAAGAGGACGATCTAATTTTATCCTTGTACACTCCTCAGCAAAAAGTCCAGCCATGGCTCTGTCTATACTTCCAACCTACAGAGCCATGAGCTAACAAATAAAACACTGCTACCTATGCGAGAGTTATTACAAAGCAACAGAAAACTAATACGAAGGAGATGCCGGATTCAAAGAAGAAAATACATTTATGTTATAACTTAAAATACAGAGTCATTTAGAATTATCTTGTGGCACTTTATCATGAAAAATTAGCCACATGGCCCACTAAAAACAAAACAAGACAAAAATTTATTCAGATGTTCAATTGTTTACTACATTTTGGGCTATTTTTATAATTGATTCATGTTTAATATTAAGGATTATCAAAATTTCCCTCTAGGTTTGTTGGGAAACAATCGGCATTCATCACTGTGTATGTTGAAGGCATCCCACACGAGAACTTGATTTCCCTATGTTGTGAAATGATGGCCGCAGAGTTTCAGTGAACACCCATCTTCTCGTATAGATACGACAAAAAGAAAAGAAAAAAAGAAAAAATATTTTCCTTATAATGAGAACTCTTAGAGTTTATCCTCTTACCTTTTCTTCCTATCCTACAGCCATGTGAGCTGTAGTCCTCAAGTTGTACATGACGTCTCTGACACTTACTTATCTTTTAACTGGAAGTTTGTACCTTGCCACCACCTTCCTCCAATTATCAAAGTGAGTAATAATCATGTATGCATTAGCCATTCTCTCCCCCCCCAACCAAACTCCCCTCCCTGAAGAAACGTTCCTAACTGTATCAAAACTTTTATGATCTTTAACTCAAGGATCTGGATTATCACTATTTCTGTTATTTATAGTTTTATAAAAAATAATCTCTATCCCCCCAGTATGAAAAGGTTTTTTTCCAGAAAGTCTTTCTATCATTATGAAATACTTTGAAAGGCAACACTCATCTTAAATTTCACTACGTAGTGGTAAATTTGAGTCTTTAGTTTTAGATGGGTCCTATTTTTCACTTTGCTGCCATCATCAAACTCATTTCCACTGGAAATGCAAGCAAAGTAGGATTAAAAAAATAAAAACCCCACAAAATTTGACCTCTAGAGAGAGATTGCCTTTCCTAATCACTGCTTATATTTATTATTTTATAGATATTAATATTTATTAATATTATCATGTGGAACTTATACATGGAGTATTCATTATAACAATACATATAGGCTGAAAAGCAGTATGAAGTATTTCTATCTTGTAATATAAGTGAAGCTACTTACTAAAATTTATAAAAATTCCATTAAATAATAGCACCTAAAGATATATATTTATACATATATATATATTTTTTTATTATTATTATTATTTTTTTGAGAGAGGGGAGGTGGTGGGAATAGGGGCAGAGGGAGAGGGAAAGACAGAATCTTAAGGAATCTACAGGCCTAGCATGGAGCTGTCCTGGGGCTTGATCTCATGACCCTAAGATCGTGACCTGAGCTGAAATCAAGAGCCAGACATTTATCCGACTGAGCAGCCCAGAATATATTCTATCCCCCTAAGGATATATTCTAATATTTATATCCTGGTGATGGCCTATAGAACAATTATTTACTGATATGTACATTTCTTGACTAACTCTAAATTAGTATTGCCCTCCTAATCTATTCTGAGACGGGAGATTAAAAACAAAAAAAACATGCTATTTCTTGAGTTTCCTTCATAATAAAAACATTTTCTTCCCCATTATTTTTGTTATCATTAGATAATTTCCATTCTGTGCCAAATACTTTGTTCCATTTGGTCATTACCAACAAGTGAAATTTTTTAAAGGTGTAGCATGCCCTTTAATTTCATGCCAAATGAAAATGTTAGATAGACATTTTTATACATGAGAAATAATGTCATTATTGGAATTTATTGTCTTATGGAGGATATATTAGGCAAGAGATTTGGAACTAAGTAATAAAAATATTAAAAAATCTGAAAGGATGATATCTTAAATATGTGATTAAATATCACTTTTAGTATTCCTTTTTCTTTTGAGAAGAATGTGCTTTTAGCTTGTTACTTTAGTCACTATAATTCATTTTATCAATAAGCTGTCACTGCATTTAAACATCTGGAAACCATCACACTAAACAATGGCCAATGCTCATAACCAATTAGGGAACATTTATTGTGAAGGATAAACATTAGGAATATGATCCTAACTTTGTTATGATAATTATGCGATAGAAAATACTCAGTCTCAGATCCTTAGATCATATTGCGTAAGAATTATTATTGCCACCCTTTTGAAACTTTAAACAACATCCATCACGTTATTCAATAACTCAATTCATATGGATTTTTTAATATTCTAAATGATTGTCTAAATGATGTCTAACGATGCCATCTCCATCCTCCCAAGAATAATACAGCAAGAATATAACAACTTTACCCAGAAATCTTGAGTGAGATACTCCATGTAATTAATTGCTAAAATTTTGGCCTTAATTTCAAGAAATTACTTGAAAGAAGAGAACCTTTTAACTGCTCTCAACAGAATTCCATTCTACTTTTATCTCCGGAGAGGATTTCCCTATAATTCTAGCATTTCAGCCAGATTGTTTGCACACGGCTGAGCAGAAATAACATATATTTTTACATCAGCATATTTAATATCACAGGTTCTTCAATGTACTGACACAATGTTGGCAGTATCAACAATACAGACATCATTAGCTTTCCAAAAGATCCATAATTGAAAAGTCAGACTGCTAAAAAATGTCACCTTGTATGTACTATGCTAAGGGAATAAAGCTTTGCCTAAGTCCTTGAAAGGGCAAATAAAGACTCAATTATGGCCTGCTTTAAATCCATAGGCACTAAGTTCTGTTAGCCTTAGCGTGCTCTCTGGAATTTCCTTGTCCAAAGAACCATTTCTCCTAAATTTGCAAAAGTAGTTCAATCTCCATCCCACCTGCTCCCTATGTTCTAGCCAAGTTAGAAAGCTACAAAGATATACACAGTAGATTTGAAAATTGTATGTTTCAATATGTTAAGGTACTAAGAATAAAATTTTTGTGAGTCTGGGAACAAAAAATGACATTTTATAGATTTATTTGTTTACTAGAAGTAGAGTTCTTGGCAGAATGTATCCAATTACTTTGCCAACTGAAGTTTCAGATGATGCTTAAAATTTAATTTTCATTTCATATTTTATATTTAAATTAAAATTATAAATTTAAAAATTGGTTCCGGGGGGATTGCTTTTAGGTTAAAATTTTAGTTCTTATTTCCTTTTCCTGACTCTCTTTTCCTCTCCACATTTGTCTCTTCTTTCCTTCTTTTAATGATGCTGCTTGCTCTCATGGAAGAAAAAAAAAAGGCCTTTGAAATTTAGAAAAATGGACTGAAACACTCTGGATTCACATAAGTTCTTCCACATAAGCCCTGTAAGTGCTCAATTTAGGGAGCTTGGGCCAAAACCTGAGTTGCTGTTTTGGTTCTATGAGGCAAGTATGGTCTTGACCATGAGGTGAGTCTTTACAGGGATGGGACAGAGTCCGCTCATAGCCCAGATCAATACGTTTAAAGGAAGTTGAAATTGTCTATGTGCTATTAATTTTGCTTTAGAAGACACCAATGTTGACTTTTAAAAGTCATGTCTCTACATTTTTTTTCTCACCAAAGCTTTTTTTAAACTGTAACTAAAAAGTCTAGGAGCGATGGCGTATGTGTGAGTTTTATTGTATGAATTTAAGTATTGTGAATCTTTCCCTGGCGCTGAATACCTAAGGGACATTCTAAAAAAAAAAAAAAAAGAAAAAAAAAAAAAAATCTGAAGACATTAGTAGAATATATAGTTGTTTTTTTTTTCCTAAATTGTATATATAGATGAAATCAATAAATCCTTGACTCCAACTAACCCTTGAGCCCAACCACTTTGGGTACAACTGATAAATAATGTGAACAAAAATCATGCAGTCATACTGTGCAGGTTGGAATCCCAGTTCTCCTCCTTCTTACCTGTTTATGGGGTCAACTCCCCAAATATCATACTTCCTTTCCCCTGATCTGTGAAAAGGAGGTAATAATAATTCCTATCTCATACATTTGTTCTGAGGATTAAATGAGAAATTTAATCTAAAGCAGTGGTTCTCAAACAGGGGCAATTCTCCTGGCCTCTCCCCAGGTGACACTCTATCTAGAAGCACTTGTTTGTCATAAGTGGGGGAATGGGTACAGTCAGCCTCTTAGGGTTAGAGACCGAGGATGTTTCCATAGAACGTACAAGTCATAGGACAGCTGCTCACAGAATTATTCCACCCAACATGCCGACGGAGCCGAGGTTAAGAAAGCCCGATCTGAATCACTTGAAACAGTTCCTGATGTAAACATTTTTTTTTAAAGTACTAAATCTTAATTGAAATATATTAAAGTTTACTTATTGCCCCTGATTGTACACAACTTTTTCCATCTTTTTAAAAACTTTTTCATTGTGTCTGTACTTCATATTTTCCTTTGGGAGTTAAATCTACCAGAGCCTGCAATTTCTTATAGCGGATGATTTCAGAGTGAAACAATTCAAATATTTTTATTTTGTCCCTGAGAAATGCATTCACAGGAGACTTGAATGGATATAAGCCTAAGAACTGCTACCCTCTGGCTTCTGCCCTAATCCTCATACTACATATATATGCTTCACAACAATGAGAAAGAGAAGCAAAGCATATGTTAGACAGATTTAATTTTGTACTCTCCTTATTTATATACACATTCAGAAATGAGAAATGCGGGAAAGAGGAGGGTAGAAGGAAATGGCCATACACTCAGTAAATTCACCTGCGTTACATGGAACGGATGACTAAAAACAAATACTCATCCTTCGTATCCGGTACTTTACTTCTTAAATGAAATGTTATGGCCATTAGGCTTCTTGACTGCAAGTGACAGTCAAAGCAGAGGGAAACCTAGTAGAAGGCTGTCTGATAACTTGAACAGGAGATGGGGACGTCAGGTAAAGGAGCAGGAGCAAGGCACGAGAGGGAGCAGGAAAACAGCAAGGTTTTCTCTCAACCCCGGAGCAGTCTGGTTGGAATGGTCCCCCCTCCCTCCCCAGGCACAGCTGCCCCTGACTTGGCTTTCCGAGGACAGGTGAGGTCACAGCTGCTGCATTCTCAATGGCACGGGGAACATTTGGTTGTGCTGTCAAGATTATAAAGCTCCTACCAGGTCAAACACTCAAGCTGTAACTGCCAGAGACAAGAAGACAGGACATCTGACTATGAAGCTTCTAGAATAGGAGATGGGAGAAAATTGTGAACTGCAGGCTTTTAATAGATCAGTTAGGTATTTCAAAACAGCCAATCTGAACTCTTGGGGTTTCAAGAGGTAGTTACAGTGCTACTTTGGGGAAATTATCATTCAGTATTCGGCAATGGCCATTTCATTAACTGTGTTCCTGGAGAAGGGAGGACTTTCTCAAAGACTGTATGAAGGATTTGTGGTTTGCATTGATTGTATTTTTAAATTAAAGGTTTTCCATTTGAGCAAGTTTTTTTTTTGTCACTTGTAAAGCTTTAAACATGGGCCAACATCCCCCCTCCCCCCGCCCCCTGCCCTGCAACGGACTTAGATTCTTTGTTAAATAAGAATTTCACATTGGGTGAAACGTTGGCAGAGTTTGGCTAACCACTCAAAGACAGAGCCTGCATATGCTGCTGACTCAGGGAAATAAAAGGAAAGAGGCTCAGAAGACAACACTGAAATGTTATTTTCCTTTGCCATGTAATCTCAGTTTACAAAAAGCTTATATTAAAGTTTTTCACCAACTGTAAAGTTTATAGAGTACATTGCTAACAGATGTAATTGTTGGACAGATAACACACTCATAAGCCATTTTTTTTTTTACTTGAAAATACGTATCCAGGCCATAGTAGCTGTGATGATGGCCAAGGGTGTACCCATCTATCATTATTATTCTCCTAAGTAATTTAAAATGACCTTTACACAATTTTTAGTTGATTTTGGCATGAGTAACCAAACGCTAGTATTTAAATTGCAGTTACAAAGGACAATTTTCCTGGATAGGTGATTACCAATTCTTCTTAGAAGAAATGCAATCGAATTGCACTTTTGTCCAATGGGAATGGAGGGGAAGGAAGTCTAATTGACAGAGTCCTTCCGCTGGATTTCTTCATCATTTTCTGTTTTGAAAATTTGCTTCTGGCTGGGAGCATCCTATAATTATCAGTGTAATAATGTTTTTTGTATCCGTGGCAAACTATTGCTGATTGTTCATAACTAATTAGACATTTTTCTAATTATAGTCTCTTCATAGTATACCTTTTCCTCAGTTATATTGCTTTAAATATTTTACAAATATTTATCTCATTTTTCCTTGCTTAGTTAGTTCAGTATCTGATAGATTAAAGTATTTCTCTGTTGCTTCTATGACTCCCCAATCATGGTAACTTGTTTATTTGTAGAGTTGGCATTAAATCTAGTTGCTGGCTATAATCTCTAAAATTCCTGTGCTATAAGATTAAGGATCTCCAGAGAAGGATTGAGGAAGCTCCTCCCGAAACTGGAAGATGCTAGCAACTTAGAACTTTTGTTTCTCAACTTGAGGGATCCCATATCTATTCAGGTAGTATAATCTATGAAGGCTTATGTATAACATGTTCAGGAAATACTATTCTTACCCCATCCAGAGTCATAGCAGAGATAACACATCTGTTCGATGGTCATGTGGATTTCACCCTTATTCATTATACAATGAATAATGAAACATTATGTTGTTTAGTGCTTTTTCCTTTGAATTTTACTTTGTCTAAGATTGCGGCTCCTGATTTATTTTTGGTTTTCATGTGTCTGCTACACATTTCCCTTTCGTTATTTTCAGTCTGAGTCCATTTGTCTTAGGAGATTCTTTAAGACACCCTATATAGATGAATATATATATAATGATCCAAATGGGAGTGTTTTCATCTTGGTAAGTGGGTCGGCCCATTCATGGTTCTAAAAATCAAGCTATTTTCATCTGAGTTCTATTCCAAAATATATGATTATTTTATCTATACCATTTTCAAGTAGTTTCATTAGATGCTCTAGGTCCCTCTTTTTTGTTGGTTGTTTTTGCTGTGTGTGTGTGTGTGTGTGTATGTTGTGCTTTGTGTCTTTTTTTCTGATGCTTACTTTAAAAACCAGAAGTGAATCCAGGCTTTGTGGGACCTCAAGCTTATCCAACTCTGGGAGAACTTCTTTAAGAAAAAGAATACAAAATAATGAAACAAAATTAATGAGCCAAGTGAGCATTTCTTTAGAACTAGAAAAAGAATCAAAACAAAATGTAGGAGTCTGTCAAAAGAAGGGCCCTGAAGCTTAAGCTTCATTACCTTCCTAGTAAATATACCAGAGTTCATTACTTATCTTTCTGAAATTATTTTTGAAAGTGTGGTAAAATATACACAACATAAAATTTACTGTTTTAACCATTTTTAAGTGTATAGCCCAGGGCATGTGGTACATTCACATTGTTGTGGAACCATCACCGCAATCCATCTCCAGCCCTTTGTTCATCTTCCTGAGCTGAAACTGCTCTCCCATTAAACATTAACTCCCCTCCCCTCAGCCCCCGGTGGCCACCATTAGACCCCCTCTCTCTATCGCTTTGACTACTCCAAGTAGGTTGGACAAGTGGAATCATACAGTATTGGTCTGGAGTGACTGGTTTATTTCACTTAGCACACTCTCTTCCAAGTTCATCCATGTTGCAGCACGTGTCAGAATTTCCTTCCTTCTCAAGGCTGAATAATTACTGTTTTGAGGACAGACTCATTCTTTTAAATCTCATGCAGTAAATTTATCGACCCTTCCCATGAACGATGATGTAATTATATATCTATTTTTATTCTCTTTCCTTTCTTCCACCACTTAACTTACTGCTGATGCTATTACGACTTTATAATTGCATTATTTAATTTTTCTTTTAAAAAAAGAATGATCTTTTTGAATTCCTAGCTCTAAAAATGAGAAAATTCATGTCATTCATTCACTGTCTATGGCTTTCTCATTCTCTTTTCTTACTGAATACTCTTATTTGTATAATTTTGGCTTTGTCTGATTTACAATACTGATACTCTTTTCTGTAAGCATAATTACTTGATTTAGTTGTGTTTAATACTGTACATGAGCCATTTGCTGTTGGCTCTCTCAATTCAAATCTTGGTTGACTGAAGTTGTTTTGCAAGTAGTTCTACAAGAAAGTTTCTTTAGAACAATGATCCCTGGGTTGCCTGGGTGGCTCAGTTTGTTAAGTGTCTGACTCTTGATTTCTGCTCAGGTCATGATTTCAGGGTTATGAGATGAGCTGCTTCAGGGTCTGTGCTCACTGGGAAGTCTGCTTGAGATTTTCTCTTCCTTTCCCTCTGTCCCCTCTGCTCCACCCCCTCTCACTCTCTCTCTCATACAAATAAATATATCTTTTTTTCTTTAAAGAACAATGTTCCTTCAGTTCCTATATGCTCAAAATATTTTTTGTTTCTTTGATATGTGCATAAACATTGGCTTTATGTACCTTTATTTATGTAAGTTATTTGTGGCATTGTTCAACTACTTTCTAGTCTTAGATGTTGGAGAAATGTGAGGTCAGACTAATTCCTCTTATGGAAGTCTTGATTTTAATTTTCTTTTCAGTCTGACTATGGGTAACTTTCCTCATAAATTCTTTATTTTTCCTAGATCAATATGTAGATCTGTTCTTTGATTCATTTGTAATTTTCTCAACTTCATTTTAACTTTTTTTCTGTTACATTATTTCACTTATTTTTTTTTTCTGGGATACAAACTTTGCATATTTGAATCCTCTTTGAATTAAATATGTATCACTCTTTGTATAATCCTTATAATTTTAAATTTCTCTCTCCTTTTTTTCTCATGTTATTTCATTTTGGCTCCTTTTTATTCACTTTATTCAAGCTACTTGAGGGTTTCTTTCTAGAAGTACATATTTGCAGAAATTGCATATAGGCAAGGGCCAGGACCATATTAGCTTATTGAAAGGAAATCAGATATTTTTCTGTTAACCTAGAGTTGTTTATGCAAAGGAGTTCCCTTGGCCATTACCTCCTTCCTACCCCCTTAGTCTGGTCAGCTGAGATTGACAATTGTGGGGTTGCTCAGAAGTCAGTCTCTGATCCCCACGAGCTTCAGCAACAGACAGCTTCCTGCAAATATGGCTTGAATGTGTTTCCTTGTTGAGTCTCATCTTTGGTTTCTCCATATTGGATTTATACCCCAGATATACAGCTTTATACAACATATGCTAGGGGGCTTTAAGAAAAATGATAGAAATGCAGCTGGGGGCACCTTCTTTTGGCATCTTCCCGCATTACTCTTTCTTACCTTTGCACTCAGGTTTGGAAAAAGTCACACTGGAGCCATTTATGTTGCATTTAGACTTTGCAAGAAGTTCAACACATAATCTAAGGTGATTTCCATAGTAATTGAAAAATATGTGGTTATTATGGATAGTTGGCATCATTATGAATATAACTATTATTACTTTACATTTAATGATAGTTTTCTTCTGAAAAGTGAAAGGTGCTTAATAGAGCAATTTGCCACCATTATTCAAATAAAACCATGCTGGGAAGTAAATACTGAAACCGTCCACTGGCTGTGGCTAGGAAGACCTCCCGACTTTGCATCTGTTAGAGCTTATGAAAATAGAAATGCCAATGCTTCCTTTGTCTCTTTCCATTAATTTCAGATATGTACTGTGAAATAAAGAACAACAGTAAGGGGTGACAGAAGAGATTCTGCACTCTTGTATGGAGTGCTAGAAAAAGAAGAAACCATGCAGAAGAATGCATTGATGTATTTTCCATGTATTTTGATCCAAACACAATCACAATTAGTAGAAGTATCTCTCTACTCAAAAAGGACAATTTCATAAATTTATGAATATATTACTAAGAGCATTCAACATACTTTTACATTTTAAATGAATGTTGTATTTTGGAATAATTTAGATTTGCAGAAAAGTTGTAAAGATCATACTCCTGTGAACTGCCCTCAGCCAATTTCCCCCTGGATAACATCTTACATTTTTATAGTACATTTGTCAAAACTAAGGTATTGACATTGGCACATGACTATTCACTTCTTACCCAAAGTCCAGACTTTATTCAGATTTCATTTATTTGTCAGGTATCCCCCGTCTCTCTGGTCTGTGAGTATTTCTCAGGTGGTGGTGGTGGTGTTTTTGTTTTTTAACAAATTCCTTGAGGAAAATTGGCTAGATGTCCTATAGAATGTCCCCTGCCCTGAGGTGGTTTTAGGCTTTTCTCTTGATTAGAATGGAGGTGTATATTTAAAACAATACCAGCAAAGTGAAGTACCATTCTTACGACATCATATCAGGTGTTAACCTGGTATTCAAGTGAAATCACTACCAATGTTAACTTTTATTATTTGGTTAAGGTCATGTTTGCCATGTTTCTTCACTCAGAAGTTAATATGCTCCTATTCCCTACTCTATCCTTTGAAAGTAAGTCACTAAGTATAGCCCAGTCTCCAGGGCAGGGGGCGAGATGGGAATTAATAACCAGAGGAGAGAACCTATACAGATTATTTGAAACTCTTCTGTAAGGAAGATGTGTCTCTTCTCTCCTTCGCCTCTCAATAATTTATTCATATAAATATGGAGTTTTTAATATTTATTTTCTACTTTGGTTTATAATCCAATGCTACATTTATTTTGCTGCTTAATTTTTAAAAAATATATTCTATTGTATGGTTATGCCACAATTTGTTTGTTCCCTCACCTCTTGCTGGACATTAATTAGGGACGCAGCCATCTTTTGACTATTGTGAATAAAACTGCTTTGAATATTTCATGCAAATGTTTTCGGAGGGATGTACATTTTCATTTTTTTTAGGTACCTATCAGGAATGGAACTGTTGGGCCATGGTAATTCTATGCTTAACCATGTGAAGCTGTACCAGACTTATTTCTAAGGTGATTGAATATTTTACATTCCTGCCAGCAATGCATGAAGGTTTTTGATTTCTCTACATCTCCTACCAGAAGTTTTTGTTATCTAACTTTTTGATGACTGTCATCCCAATCAGTTTGAAATGATTCTGAGCTGCACTTCCCTGCTGGCTCATGGTGAACATATCCTCATGTGCTTATTAGCCCTTTTTATATCTTCTTTTGAGAAATGTCTATTCAGATCTTTTGCCCATTTTTATTTTATATTTTATTTTTTTTTAGAACTTATCTTTTAGACATTTTATTGTTTTACAGTTTACATTTAGGTTTATGATCTATCTTGAGTAAATTTTTATATGTGATGTGATATATGGAATCATATTAATTTTAGCAATTGATTATCCGTTTTATTTCAGCATCATTTGCTATTAAAGTACTCTCTCACCATTAAATATTCTTTGAATTGCTTTTGGAAAGTGAGGGAACATATATGTGTGCATTTATTTCAAGATTCTCTATTTTGTTCTTTTGCCCATTTTTAAACTGAGCTATTTGTCTTTTTATTATTGAGTTGTAATTGTTCTTCATATGTTCTAGATACAAGTCTCTTATCAGCCAAATAATTTGCAAAAATCTTCCCCATGTGGTTGTATTTTCACTTTGATGGTCATAGATTTCTCTCCTTTCTGTTGTTCTATATAAAGCCCCTACAACCTGGTAGACATTTCTCATTGTTTTGTTTGTTTTTTGTTCCTATACATTTAAATTCATTCTTTGTGATGCCAAGTTCTATAGGTTTGGAAAAATGAAAATGATAATGTACCCATCATCCTAATACTGCACAGAATTTTCCTTGTATATACGGAAGAGTCCCATTAGTAGCCAACCACTTCTTGATTCCTTAGTGCCTCACAACGGCTAATCTGTTTTCTATCCCTGTAGCTTTTGTCTTTTTTTTTTTAAATCAGTGTATGTGTATTTTATTTTATTTATATTTTTATTAACATATACTGCATTATTTGCTTCAGGGGTACAGGTCTGTGAGTCCTCAGTCTTACAAATTCACAGCACTCACTATAGCACATACCCTCCCCAGTGTCCATCACCCAGCTACCCTATCCCCCACCCCCCAGCAACCCTCAGTTTGTTTTATGAGATTAAGAGTCTCATATGGTTTGTCTCCCTGCCCGGTCCCATCTTGTTTCATTTTTTTCCCTTTCTTCCCCCCATGACCCACCCCCTGCCCTGCCTCTCAAATTTCTGATATCAGAGAGATCATATGATAATTGTCTTTCTCTGATTGACTTATTTCACTTAGCATAAAACCCTCTAGTTCCATCCACATCATTGCAAATGGCAAGATTTGGGGTTTTTTGATGGCTGCATAGTATTCCATTGTGTATATATATCAACAGATAGATCCATCAACAGATGAATGGATAAAGGTGTGGTATATATATATATGTATATGTATATGGTGTATGCTGGTGTATGATGGACATCTAGGCTCTTTCCATAGTTCTGCTATTGTGGACATTGCTGCTGTAAACATTTAGGTGCATGTGTCCCTTCAGATCACTGCATTGTATCTTTAGGGTAAATACCCAGTAGTGTGATTGCTGGGTGGTAGGATAGCTTTATTTGCAACTTTTTGAGCTTTTGCCTTTTTACAGTGCCATGGAAATGGAATCATACACTGCCTTCCTTCACTTAGTAACATTCCCTTAAGATTCATTCATGTCATTGCATGAACTAACAGCTTGTTTCTTTTTAGTACTACATTGTATCACATTGTATGGACATTCCACAGTTTCTCCACCTCCTCCCCCACTTTCTAAGGACATCCTGGTTGTTTCTAGTTTTTAATGGTTATGAATAAAACTGCTATGAGCATTCATATACATGTTCTCACATGGCCATACATTTTCAAAACTCTTGAATGAGGGAAGGTATTCTGTGTTCCACTTTATAAGGTACTGTCTTTTGAGTCATACCATTTCACAATCTCACCAGCAACGCATGAGAGCGCCCGTTGCTCTGTGTTACCAGTGTTCCTACTAGGAGGGTTTGGGAAAATTTAGCCATTACAAAATCAAGGATTAGGTTATAATACATTAAATTAAGGGGCCCGGGGATTAGATAGTAATAAGTATTAATGGCAATGTCCTGATTTGATGATTGTTTGTGGTTTCATGGAAAAACACCCTTGTTCTGGAGAAAAAAATGCAGGAGTGATTTTTAGGAGTAATGGGCTCATCAAGTTGGCAACTTACTCTCAGATGATTCTGCACTTGTAATTTTTCTGTCTGAGAATATTTCAAAATGAAAATGCTTGTGCAAAAAAATCTTTAGCCATTCTAAAGAGTGTGCAGTGATATCTCAATATGGTTTTAATTCACGTTTGCCACAATGACAAATGAAACATTTTTTATATATGTTTATTTTCCATTTGTATAGTTTTGATGAAGTGTTTGGTTCTTCTATGGGGTGTGTGTGTGTATGTGTGTGTGTGTGTGTGTGTGTGTGTGTTTTAATTTTAATTTTTAAAATTTATTTTCAGTGTTCCAGAATTCATTGTTTATGTACCACATCCAGTGTTCCATGCAGTACATGCCCTCCATAATACTCACTACCAGGCTCACCCAATCCCCCACCCCCCCTCCCTTCCAAAACCCTCATTGTTTTTCAGAGTCCACAGTCTCTCATGGTTTGTCTCCCCCGCCAATTTCCCCCAACTCCCTCCTCCTCTTCATCTCCCCATATCCTCCGTGTTATTCCTTATGCTCTACAAATAAGTGAAACCATATCATAATTGACTCTCTCTGCTTGACTTATTTCACTCAGCATAATCTCTTCCACTCCTGTCCATGTTGCTACAAAAGTTGGGTATTCATCCTTTCTGATGGAGGCATAATACTCCATTGTATATGTGGACCATTTCTTCTTTATCCATTCACCCATTGAAGGGCCTCTTGGTTCTTTCCACAGTTCAATGCCATTCTGATCAAAATTCCACTGGCATTTTTCAAAGAGCTGTAACAAACAATCCTAAAATCTGTATGGAACCAGAAGAGACCCCAAATTGCTAAGGAAATGTTGAAAAAGAAAAACAAAACTGAGGGCATTGCGTTGCCTGATTTTAAGCTTTACTACAAAACTGTGATCACCAAGACAGCATGGTACTGGCTCTTCTATGTTTTAATTGAGTTGTTTATTCTTTTGTTGAGTTCTAAGAGTTCTTTGTATATTCTATATGAAATTATTAGATATATGATTTGCAAATATTTTCTGTCTCAGATTTTTTTGTTTTAAGAGAGGGAAAGGGGTGCCTGGGTGGCTCAGCAGGTTAAGCCTCTGCCTTCAGCTCAGGTCATGATCTCAGGGTCCTGGGATCAAGTCCCGCATTGGGCTGTCTGCTCAGCAGGGAGCATCCTCCACTGCCCTCCCCCCCCACGCCACCTGCCTCTCTGCCTACTCATGATCTCTCTCTGTCAAATAAATAAATAAAATCTTAAAAAAGAGAGAGAGAGAGAGAGAGGGAAGGAGAGAGAGAGAGAGAAAGAGCAGGAGGTGGGGTGAAGAGGGAGAGAGAGAACCTTAAGCAGGTACCATGCCCAGTATGGGGGCCAATGCAGGTCTGGATCTCATGACCCTGAGATCATGACCTGAGTTGAAATCAAGAGCCAGTTGTGTCACTGGATGAGCCACTCAGTGATCTGTCTCTGATTCTTTTAACACTGCCTTTCTCTGACAAAAACTTTTTATTTTTGACAAAGTGTAGCTTATTTTTTTCTTATTTTTCATGGAGCATGCATTTGTACTGAATACTTTTAAAATTCTTAAAAGATTTTATTTACTTATTTGAGAGAGAGAGAGAAAGCACGAGAAGGGGGAGGGTCAAAGGGAGAAGCAGACTTCCTGCTGAGAGGGGAGCCCAATGTGGGACTTGAACCCAGGACTCCAGGATCATGACCCAAGCCAACGGCAGTCGCTCAACCAACTGAGCCACCCAGGCGCCCTGAATACTTTTAATTTTATACTCTGATCGTATTAATCTTCAGTGTTGAGCTTGCCTGCCAGTAGGGATACCTCCCTCCGATGACTGGCTTGCCTCATGATCACTGTTCATCTCCCAATCTAAATTAATGTAGGGACATTTTGGTTTAGTCTTCTGCATTTGATTAATAGGATCCAGTCTCCAGGAATTCCTGTAATCTGAACGGTGGACTTGCAGTTCACTGCTCTCGTCCAGACCTCTCACTTTATTGCCACACTAGATATTAGCATTGCCCAATGGTCTGCCTGATACAGCCAGCTGGATTCTTCTTGAAATCACAAGCTAACACATGCTCTCCAAGAACAACTTACTCATGAATAACTGAGAGGGCACTGGTCTCAATGATCTCTGATGGATCTCTCAGAATTAATTTTCTATGACCTGCTCCCCATGTGACATTTGTCAAACTATAGAGTACTCATTATCTGTAATAACATCCTACCTTATTCTAGTCACATCTCTTGAACACGGGAATGTTGCTCAGCTTGGTTTAAGAAAAAATGGAATTTCTTTATCATCATGACTGGGAAGAATAATGAAAGAGCTAAAAATAAAATCGAAAGAAGTAAGAACTGGAGCTTAGAGACTGAGATTCGGCAAGTAATGCTATCAGGTCCCTCTCAGTCATCTCTCAGACAGACCATCTCCACAGAGCAGACACTGGGTCTCATATGGCCTCATGCCTACATATTTACAACCTTCCATCCTAGAGGAATCAAGAACTACTCTCGTTCACGTCCTATTTAAAAATTTCGGGGAAGTTCTCTGGACTCAACATATTCATCTTTTAGAATAATCACTGTGTCTAAGAAAGTCAGTATTGAATCTGACCCAGCCTACATCACTTGGTTAATCTACAACCCTGGGAGAACAGATAGGCGCCATGATTGGCAGTTTCAACATGACTACATGCAGAAAGGGAGACGTTTCCTACAGGTGACTGGGACTCTTAACTCAAGGATGATGATCATAAGAATTCTGGGTAGTTCAAAATGATAGCTATAATAATTGTTATTACTGTTATTACTACTGCTGCTACTACTATTGCTTCTAATATACATTATTGTGTGTGCTAGGCAGCCATGAGTGGGTTATAGTGGATGGTAAAAGCTGATCCTTTTATGGAACTTTATATTTGCTAAACAGTTTATATTTGCCAAGTTTTACATAAATTAGCTTTTTAAAAAAGATTTTACTTATTTATTTGCTAGAGATCACAAGTAGGCAGAGAGAGAGGAGGAAGCAGGCTCCCTGCTGAGCAGAAGCCTGATGCGGGGCTTGATTCCAGGACCCTGAGACCATGACCTGAGCCAAAAGCAGAGGCTTTAACCCACTGAGCCACCCGGATGCCCCTACATAAATTAGCTTTTCTATCCCTCACAGCAACAGTACCAGGTAGGTATTATTATTATTATTATTGCTGTTATTTTTATAATTATTGTTCTTAGTGTACAGATAATATTGAGAAAATTATTTCCCCAATCACACCAGCCAAGGCATCATGTTCAACTCTGGATTTGCACTTGAGGAACTAGAAAAAGAAGAAAGATATTTTTCTCTAGACTTGGAGGCATAGGATATAAATCTGGACTTACTAACAACCATCTTTTCTCTCTGAAAAAAGGAACTTCTCTGAGAATTGATCAAACATATAAGGAAGCAGAGTGAGTGGTCAAAAAGAAACAGTGTCATAAAGACTTCATTTGAGCCCTTGGATTGACAGTCAGATGGTCATTGGAGTTTAAGTTCCATAAACCATTAAGCTAACATTTTTGTTCAAACGAATCTGACTTGAATGTTATTATTTAAAATTTGGAGATTTCACCCTGATACAGACAGGTCTATGGAATAGTTCTTTCCCATGTCTTCAGCTCTTCTCTTGCTCTTTTCTTCCTCTGGTCAACAATCCAAGACCACTGGGGATCAGGCACGTAATGCTTCTTGAAAGATGAACCATTCCTAATATTTTGTCCCAAGCTAAGTGAGGAGGGATAGACAAAGAGATGACACAGTCTCTCAACACACTTGTGTGCTATGCCCTTTCTAGTTTTGGCCAAGCCAGTTTATAGAAAAGCTTGTGTTATTTGTTCCAGACCTTACTGAAGTGAAGGATTTGAACCTATTCCAAGAGTTCTGTCATTTTCCAGTAAATCTTCTATAGCTGCTGCCTAATATGCACAAGAAGCCTAAATACTTACCAGGTGACTTTTTAACCTGCTTCTTGTGGCAGAACAAAGCTATCTAATTTCTATCCTGGGATCATGGAATCATCCTTGTAACTTAGTTCACTTGAGCTCAGCCAATTTTCCATTTTAGGGTCTTCTTTTCCAACATAACTTTTGGTGTTAATTTCTACCTCAGGTTTGTTTCGGTCGCAGAGAACAGAAATCCACGTTAAATTTCCGTAAACAAAAAGGATTTTATTGCTCTGTGTAGCTGGAGGAGAGAGTAGACCAGCACAGCCAGGAGCTCAAGGTTGGAATTGAAAAATAAGTATCTTCCCTTGCTTCTCTACGTATTGATCTTTCTCCACCCCCCTCCCCCCATCCTCTAACTCTTACATGTATGTCTGGAAACCTCTCCATGACTGTACTTGTTTCTTCTGTTCTGTCTCTTTCAGCAAAGTGGATTTTTCCATATGTCAGTAAACATGGACACAGATGGCTCCAGAATGATACACTTAACAGCTCACTAAGGAAGAGAAAAATAAGGCTATACCTCTACAAGGAATTCGTATAATTCCAATAAGGAATTTTAAATACATTAGTTTGAGTCACTCAGTCACAACGTGTACTGAACACATCTGCGGAAATAGTTGACTGTTTCAGCTTAGGTCCTATGTGTTTTCTTATTGACAACCCCTGAGAACCACAAGGAAATGGGGAAGATCCCTAAAAGCTAGTAAGATATGCTCTGGAAAGAAAAGGGATGGGAAAGTACTCAAATGGGTTTTAAAAAAATGGTTCTCTTACTTTATCACATAATATTTATATTTTATTGATTGATTATCTATTTTAAGTTAGTATGCTTGAATGAAAAGGCAGCCTGGCCATAATATATCTTTATTTTTGCTCAGGAGTCTCCCTCGGAATGGAAAAGAAATTCCAATGTCAAACATCAGGGTTTTGGGTGTGGGTTTGGCTGATACACATACAACTGTGAAAATGATTCACCTAAACCCTGATTAAGTTCTGAGGACATAGATGTTAGAATGGTGAGAAGAAAGATTGCTTATTTTGTTTCAAATTAAAAATGTATGTATGTGTTGAGTTTGAGGAGTTCTTTATAGATCCTGGATATCAATCTTTTGTCTGTACTGTCATTTGCAAATATCTTCTCCTATTCCGTGGGTTGCCTCTTTGTTTTCTTGACTGTTTCCTTTGCTGTGCAGAAGCTTTTGATTTTGATGAAGTCCCAAAAGTTTATTTTGGCTTTTGTTTCCTTTGCCTTTGGAGACATATCTTGGAAGAAGTTGCTGTGGCTGATATCGAAGAGATTACTGCCTATGTTCTCCTCTAGGATTCTGATGGATTCCTGTCTCACGTTGAGGTCTTTTATCAACACACACAAAACAGATAATCATATCAAAAAATGGGCAGAAGATATGAACAGACACTTCTCCAATGAAGACATACAAATGGCTATCAGACACATGAAAAAATGTTCATCATCACTAGCCATCAGGGAGATTCAAATTAAAACCACATTGAGATATCACCTTACACCAGTTAGAATGGCCAAAATTAGCAAGACAGGAAACAACATGTGTTGGAGGGGATGTGGAGAAACGGGAACCCTCTTACACTGTTGGTGGGAATGCAAATTGGTGCAGCCTCTTTGGAGAACAGTGTGGAGATTCCTCAAGAAATTAAAAATAGAACTTCCCTATGACCCTGCAATTGCACTACTGGGTATTTACCCCAAAGATACAGATGTAGTGAAAAGAAGGGCCATCTGTACCCCAATGTTTATAGCAGCAATGTCCACGGTTACCAAACTGTGGAAAGAACCAAGATGCCCTTCAACGGACAAATGGATAAGGAAGATGTGGTCCATATACACTATGGAGTATTATGCCTCCATCAGAAAGGATGAATACCCAACTTTTGTAGCAACATGGATGGGACTGGAAGAGATTATGCTGAGTGAAATAAGTCAAGCAGAGAGAGTCAATTATCATATGGTTTCACTTATTTGTGGAGCATAACAAATAGCATGGAGGACATGGGGAGTTAGGGGAAGGGAGTTGGGGGAAATTGGAAGGGGAGGTGAACAATGAGAGACTATGGACTCTGAAAAACAATCTGAAGGGTTTGAAGAGGTGGGGGGGGGTGGGAGGTTGGGGGAACCAGGTGGTGGGTATTAGAGAGGGCACGGATTGCATGGAGCACTGAGTGTGGTACAAAAACAATGAATACTGTTATGCTGAAAATAAATTAAAAAATGATTAAAAAAAACATTACTTCAAAATTAAAAAAATATATGTATGAGAAAGAACTTTGTAGATAATCACAAAAAAATGATAAAAAGGAATACCAAGCCCACTTGCTGATTTTCAAAATATCTAAGGAAATTTTCCTAGCTTTGAATATCAGCGTGTTTGAGGGAGAGAGTTAATCTGTGTACACCTAAGAATAATGACCTAAACAAAGCATTTAGATATCCATAAATTAGATATCCATAGTTTTTGGTGGGGTGATCACGTTAGAGGAAGTTCATTCCTCTTATGATGTTATTCTTAAGTGTACATGGTGGAAACATGTGGTATGGGTAGAAAGACTATCATGGTATATGCATTATCCATTGATAAGACTTTTTTTTAAAGATGAAGATAGAAGATAGACTAGAAAGTTGTGGAACTACAGAATTTCACAGAATTACAGATTACAGATCATCTTACTCCTTTGCTCAAAATTGTCCAGTGGTTTTCTATTACACTCCAATACCCTCTAAGGACTTCGATCATCTGACTTCTATTAATTTGGTGACATTTCCCTTGCTATGCCTTAACGTTCTTGACTCAGGGCCTTTGAACTTGCTGTTCTCCCTGCCCAGAATGCTTTTCTCTGAGATATACTCAAATATAAGGCAAAATTCTCATACACACACACACACACACACACACACACACACACACACACACACACCCCTACTTCGTTGTTTTTCTTGCTTATTATCTGATCCCGCACTGGAATGTAAGCTTTATGAAACCAGAGATTTTTGTCAATTCTGTTCTCTTCTTTACCCCCATTACCCACCTCCATGGTGTCCTACACATAGCAGGTGCTCCAGAAATACTTTTTGAATTGAATTGACTAAAGACAGATCCATATTAAGCAACATATTATATGGGGTACTAGACTCTATAAACTTCTCTTGACACACAGAGGTCCATTTAATCATACTATCACATCATCCTGGTGTCGTAAGAAAGGAATATTTGCGTCACAGAATCGATGGATGAGTATTCATTTTTCATGTCCATCTCTGAGGGGAAATAAATGCTCAGGATGTTGTAGGTGATCATAAGAGAAACAAAATAAATTGTGGTTGCCTCGCATTTAAAGACACCAGACAGAGACCCAGACATCTGTTACAGCGAGCAGCACAAAGTCATGTAATTCACTGCTGTGGAGGTGGCAAGCTGCCCAAGAAAGGGGAGAGAAGGTCAGAGCTGGCCCTTTAGTCATGGATAGATTTAGGATGGCCAGAAAAAGAAAATAAACACTTTAGAAAGGGAGAGATGAGGAACAAAAGCATATAGCAACCATATATTTTTTCAATTATAGGTTCAGAATAAGCAATTCTTTACTTTTCACTATTGCATTTTTAAGAGCTGATTTAATAGGACATATCCTCATGCATTCTAAAACAAGCTATTTGTTTCTTATTTCCCAAACTGGATAGATCGGTGTTTTCTTAGGCCTATTATTAAAATGGGACTAACAAATAAATATTATGCCAAGATTAGCTAATAAATTAATTAAAATTCCAAACAAGATAATAAAGATATATATTATCCAAGATATATATTACCTAAGAAAAAAAGCTCAAAGGCATCCAGTAAGATGTGATTGGTCATATAGGGCTCTCCATTGAAATTAAAGAAACTTTAATTCTCTGTAGAGTCAGTAGCACACAAAAAAACCAAAAAATTATCTTTTAAAATACACTAACAGTTTTATTAATCTCCAGTCTTAATATGTAAGGGACTAGAAAGCTTACTTGAAGTTTTTGTAGTGATTCTTAGATTTATATTAGATAAAATAGAGTTTAATTAGAAATTTAATTTAAAAGATAACCTGGATTTTGAATATGTTTTCTTAAAATTGTTGAGAAATATGAAGATGCAGAGAGGGCCAACTAAGAGTCTTGGGGTATTTTGCTAAGCATTTCTAATCCAAGATCTTTAGGAAAAGTCCCATTTGGATTTTTAAAAAATAGCCAGTCACTGGAATTTTTAGTAATTCTTAAGGCATGAGGAGTTTGAAAATAACAGTTTTTTTTTTTAAGGCAGAATTTGGTAAATTCATGGACTAAAGAATTCTGAAATCAGGGACAAGTCTATGAGCTAAAAGCAAGGAAGAAAAATTCTATTTCCTGCTTTTGAAGGCTAGATAATTTACTGTTGGCCAGCCGTTGAGTTCTAAAGTTTCTAAGCAATTGACTGAGGGTTTAAAATCAAGCCATGTTCCTTTGATGCATTTTAAAGAAATATTTCTGTACTGTTTTTTTCTAGTTGTAACCAAGATACTGAGGGCTTCTCACAGACATATTTTATTGTCAACCTCATGACTTTGAAACAGGCATCATCACACTGGGGAAAAATGCCAATAGTAAAAATGCATCTTTTACTGAACATTTTGTGTGAAGATATGATAGAAGGTTTTTAACCATATGCCATATAGTAAAATTCCATTACAATTTTTTTTAAATGTATCTCTTCCTTAATTTGTCTCTGCAAACCATTTCATCTCTTTCCCTGCCATTTCTAAATAATCTCTTTTACTGTGTTCCTAACATTTGAACAACCACTTGGCTTGCATTTTTCACTCAACAAAATGAAAGTTCAATGACTAGAGGCAACCAGAGAATCTAGCATTCCTCAGGCACGCCCTTGGAAGACTCTTTATATCCCCTCAGTGCTTGTGCCCCTGACCTTCTCCATTATTACCATCAACATGAGCAGAAGGAACAGGAGAAACATCTATTTTTGTTATTGTTGTTGTTAACATGTGCCTCTAATAGCCTCATCTTACACAGTTAAACAAACCTTGGCCAGATTTAATTCTCCGAAGTGAAGCTAATCCTTTAAGATGAATGAGCTCCTCACAAAGTAGAAATTAAGCAGTACATAATGATAAGCTGCCAGTCACAGGAAACTATAGTTAGAAATATAAATTTTACTGCCGATAAACATAAAAATGGCAACATGTTGAGATGGGAGAAGAAAGAAAGATCTTGTGTAGTGCCATTTCAAGAGGTTGGTGAAGGAAGGCTGTAAGTCCTCCAGGTGCAATTTTGGCAAAGTTTTCTGAATAAAAATGCAGCAAAAGAGTCAAGGCAAGACTGTCAGGAAAAACAATATGGCACCAAATTCCATCGCATGTGCTTACATAAGTTCTACAGAAGAAAAATCATTTTCTTAAATTGACTTTGAAAAATAAGTAACAAAAATGGGAAAAAAATGTGGAGCACACAGCTAATGAAAAAAAAATGAGAGCATCCTGGGAACAATGACATAGGCCAAGAAATAGGACATCACAAACCCCCAGAAGCTTCCCCTCATGCCCTTCCAGTCACTTACCCTGCAAAGATACCTACAGGCATACCTCAGAAATACTGCCAGTTCGGTTCCAGGCCACCTCAAAAAAGTGAATATTACTAAAAAGCAAGTCAAACTGGGGCGGGGGGGGGTCTTCTTGGGAGTGAGGGGTATGACACAAACTACAATATAGAGGATCCAAAAGCTGGAAGTTTGGTTTTTGGCAAAACTGGCAATCTCCTTGTAAAATGAAGCAAGAATAAAAACAGCACAAACTACCAATATTAAGAATGAAAAAGGGAAAATCACTGTAGATCCTAGAGATTTAGAGGAAAATAGAAACATTTGAAACAAGTTTATATGGTAATTTTAGATAAAACAAGACAAATTCCTAACATTACAACAGCCAATGATCACACAGAGAATTAAAAATCTGTATAGTTTTAGATCTATTAAAAATGTATCTAGAATTATCAATATTACTTCTACCTCTGAAACAAAAAATGCACTATATGTCAATTAATTGAATTTAAATAGAGAACGTAAATGAGGGTGGCTCAGTCTGCCTTCCTCTTGGGTCTTGGTCCTGGGGTCCCGGGATTGAACCCCACATCAGACTCCTTGCTCAGCAGGGAGCTCTTTTTCCCCTCTCCCTCTGCCTGATGCTTCCCCTGCTTATACTCTCTCTCTCTGTGTCAAATAAATATCTAACAATCCTTAAAAAAAAAAAAAAAGTAAATGAGATATTCCCTATGAAGTATTGAACACACACACACACACACACACACACACACATATTTCCATAAAGAAAATTCCAGGCCCAAATGTCTATTATTGTTATTTATTACCAGGCTATTCTACTAAACTTTTAAAGAAAAACTAACATGCACAATCCTAAGAATAATAATAAATGTTGGCAAGGATGAGGATAGACTTGACCCTAATAAATTGTGATGGGTACAACCATTTTAGAAAACTGGTATTGTCTATTCAAATTAAATGCACTTATATTCTAAATTCATACCCAACAAAAACGAGCACATATAGATGCATCACAAGATAGGAAAGAGTAAAATATTGAAGAAACTCAGTTATCAACCAACATTAGAATGGATAAATCAAAGTGTGGTATATTTATACAATGCAATATTATATAACAAGGAAAATGCATGCACATATGCATCGACATAAATGAATTTCAGTCATCTGAAATTTAATTATTTAGTTATTTTCTCTCTAGACAAACCAGAAATTAAAGCTCCATGAGGGCAAGGATTTTTTGACTGTTTTATGTAAAGATATATCCCAGCATGCAGAATTGTGCCAGGCACATAGCAGATAATAACTATTCAATTTTTTTATTTCAATTATTGTATTTGTCAGTTCAAAAAGTTCTAACAGTTCTTTGACAAGTAAACTAATATACTAATTTTTTATTCAAGATATTTCTCAACATCTTTAATATGTTAAAAAGCTTTAATACATTAGAAGTTTACATTTTATATTTAATAATTCTAATTTATCACTTTTTGGTGTTTAATCTTGTTTTCTTTGTCTCCAGACTTTATATCTCTAGCCTACAGTATTGTGTCTGCCTGTGAATTTGTTGATTTCTATGAGTTTTCTGCTGATATTTTTGACATGCCTATTGTGGATTATTTTTGGAGGATAGAGGAATCTGCAATAAATGTAGAATCCTTTCTACCACTTTTGTCTTTGATTTATTAGTATTCCTGTACCAGTCAGTCCTGGCCTTATATTCTGCATTTGAAAATACCAATGGCTACAGTCTTTTGGGGTCTCAGTATGGACTGTAGTTTTTTTCTAATAACTCTTGTTCATAATAACTTGTTCTTTATATGTTTGGTGTTTTTAAAAAATTACGAAGTCCTGTGTTATAGAACTTCATGTGAATTCTTTACGGATTGTGTTTAGAGTACATTTCTCTTTTCAGGTTTTGGCTTTGCTTCAGACAGGTAATTATAGGCACAATCCAGGACCATGTTCAATAAAATTTTTAAAATGCATTTTTCAAGTTACCCTTATGTACTTGAGGGCAAGTTCATGGTCATGAATTCTCAGGTGAGCGTTTATTTTTTTCCTATGCTATGCAAAACAAATTCCAAGAAGATAAACTAGATAAGCTTCTGTCTGTCTGTCTGTGTGCGCGCGCGCGCACGCGCGCGCGCGCATGCGCGCATTTATCTGCTGAAAATATTGTTCTTCCTGTGTCTCACTTTGGCAGGCATCTCTAATCTTACTCCCCACAGTGACTGAGGCCCAGACTTTGTCTCTTGTCCTTTGCATTCAGTGTCCCACTAAAATCTAGGTTCTAGACCACCAGGGACCAACAGATGACTTTAAGGTTAGAATTAATATAAATTTCTTGGTCTTGTGTTACCATATTTTTTCCCTTATTTATGGCCTCAGATTGTTCCCTTTAATTTACATCAGCTAAGCAGTTCTTTTGAAAAGCTTTTTAAAGATATTTTTATCAACATATTTAAGTGCTCTGTATTGGGAATGTTTTCTTCATTCATCTCCATCATCTTGCTGGATGATTATTTTTATTAGTAGAAACATTTAGCAGCTAAGGCTTATTATTATAAATTGTCCTAAGACAAGGTCTGTTCTTTTCCATATAAAAATTGTTCTGATAAATCCTTCAGTCAGCAAATATTATCTTAGTTTTTGAAAAGTAGTTAAAACTTAAGAGGCAATATCTGAATAAGAGAGGCAGCAGACTCCACTTCGAGAAAAGAAAAAAATAGCTGATTTCTTAAAATACCTTTCTACTCCTACAAAAAGTAACTTAGCTATAAGATAGTTTTAAATATATTTCAGAATCTAATAATCAAAATTTCAGAATGATCTCTATAGTAATATTTTATCTATTTCAACTAATAACTTACAGATGCCAACTTTTTTTTGGCATTTACCTATGAAATTATATGCTTTATTGACACACTAGCCTTGAAACTTAGTTCTAGTGAAACATGAAATCTTTCTATTTGCTATCAAATAAGAAAACCCAATATTTCCTTTACAATGGAAATCACTGAATATCTTCTTTTGACAAATTATTTGTCCCACACATATACACAGTAAGCACTAAAGTAAATTTTTCAGGGAAAGAAGGGCTATACTTTTCCTCAGCTGTTAGTATGTCTTTGCATTCACAAAACACATATGAAGATACATATAATATGCAAATACCTGTCATATTGAGCACAATTACAAAAAAGTAATTGCTATGACAAAAGACATAAAATCCACTAACTTCTGGGGTGGTTATAACATTCTAGAGAGAAAATGCATATGAAAATCCCACAGAAAGTGTAAGATGCTCTTATTAAAAATATTATCATAGTACTAGTGCTTTTATTTCACCTTTGAAAAGAATGTATCTTTTGATGTTATCTCACAGAAGTAAGTGAAATCTTGTGACAAATAAGGGTTTAATTTAAGTTAGTCCAGGGTGTTATGCAGTAGTAAATAGTTATGATTTCAATGAAAGAAATATTTGACTAAATACTTTTCAAGAAAACATGACCTCAAAAAAGCAAAGCAAAGCAAAAAAAAAAAAAGTTACCTGAATGTTCTCTCAGGTTATTTTATATATATCATTTAGTGTATACAATTTCAATACATAAATTTGATTCCATTTAAAATTAAAGTATGCACACTACATCAGCTCAGGTATCAAAATTAATACCAAGACTGATACGTCATGTGGGTAGCATGTCATCTAGATATGATTTACGAAGGTTAATTTATCATCTCTGTGGTCTTCTTCCCCAAACTTACGGCCCCAGTCTAATGATGAAAAAAGAATCAGAAAATTCCCAATTCCACAAAATGCCTGCCCAGTACTTCTCAAAAGTATCAAAAACAAGGAATGTCTGAGAAACTCTTATAAACCAAGAAGATACTATGACTAAATGTAATATGGCCTCCTACATGGGATCCTACAATAGAAAAAGACATAAGGAGAAAGGTAAGCAAATCTGTATAAAGTATGGACTTCAGTTAATAATCATATATTAATATTGGTTTATAACTTATGATAATGTACTATACTAAAGTAAACTATTAATGATGATCTGTTAATATAAGATATTAACAGAGAAAACTGGGCATGGCATATACTGGAACTTCCTGTACTATCTTTCCAATTTTTCCTAAAGCTTAAACTCTAAAGTAAAAAGTTAAAAAAAAAATTAATTACCTAGTAGTGGAAATTTTGCTTTAAATGATGCAAATAGACAGTTTGGTTGATTTTATTTTAGTCTAGGGGGAATGTGTTGATTAGTTCCTGCTTCCCAACTCTGTAGTCCTTAAATAATTTGGATGTTCGGTTTAAGTTTCCATAGCTTCTGAAACTTTTGGGGTAACAATAACACACATAACCGAATTTAGCTACTGGAGGAAACTCCATGTGTATGCATGTTTTTTCTTTCCTCAGATTCAAAATTATATAGGTTTAGCTCCATCCAAGGAACTCCATATTAAGAATATTTCAAAACGAAGCAGAACACTTTGATCTGATTCTGTCAGCCTAGCCTCAACTCTATCTTAGCTCCTCTTTCCTGACAGAAAATCGTATAGTTCCCAGGCAGTTCTTAGGCCCCACTAATCTCTTTGTGACTACAAAAGCATACTTTTTCTAGTTTATCATGTGATTTAAGCCTTCTCTCTCAAAAAGTTCCGAAGTTCCAATCCTTGGAATCAACCAGGTAAGTTATTGTTCAGTCTTGACGTACATCCGTACTATATCATGCACACATTAGAAAACCTGAATGTATCTATATTTTACAATCAGAATTGGGATTAGAAAATTAGACCATAAAACACCTGAATTCAAAGCAAGATTGTTTCAAATCATATTCTGAAGGATACTGCATTTTTTCTAAGGACATGAGATGTTCTTTTATTTCTTGTATTAATTTGAAAGAACAAAATACTTTTATGAAAAGTTCCTTCTGCAAACTACTTGGAAGTCTTTTACTGTGACCACTTTTTAATGTTGTGATAGCTCTTAATACTCCCCCAGAAAATGTAAGTTGTGTTGTAATTATGTTCACTAAAGGAAGAGTTTGTGAAAGCATCAGCACAGGGTTTCTCCACCTTGGCACTACTGACATTTTGGGCTGGATAACCTTTGCTGTGGGGGCCTGTCCCATGCACCATAGGATATTCAGCAGCACCCCTAACCTCCTCCCCAAGATCCTAGTAGCAGCCACTCTCCAATTATAACAACTCAAAGCATCTCCAGACATTGTTCTATCCCCTCTCTTTGAGATCTCTGATCTAGTGTAACTATCAGACTTCAATTTTGTTTAAACTGCTGAAATATTTTAATTGATTTGGCTGTGAGAAACAATATATTCCATTCTCAACATGCAGAAAGTGCACCTAACTCAGTCCCTTTACTAGGTGAAAACTCTTGATCTTCCTGGGCCCTGCGAGTTGCAGCATCGCTATGGATTGGAGCAAGAGGGCAGCCATCTGGTTGCAAGGAGGCCTTGGTATAGATGTTTCCTTTGTGTTGCCAGCAAGCTTTTTCCTTAGAGATGTTTATGAGCAGAAGCTATGGGAGTCGGAGTTTGGTCTTTCCCGACAATAAACCTCAGCATCAACCACTTTCATTCCTGCTACCCAGAGCTGAGTTTTGGCTCAGCTCTGAGAACTGATGTCAAATACTCGAGAGCAGGAGCGGCAAGGTGTGGCATGCAGGAACACGGCCACACCTGCTGTTTTACCTGTTATTAGCCTATTTACCTATTATTACCTATTATTAGCCTTCTTGTTCCAGTTGCAGATTTTGGAACTTGTGACAAAATATGGCTTGCAAAACCTAAAATATTTACTGTATCTTCCTTGAGAGAAACAAATTGACAACTTCTGTTTTAAATCCTAAAATCTGCAAGTGGTTTAAACTGCCTGACCTAGGGATGCCTGGGGGGCTCAGTCCAGTGAGCGTCTGCCTTCTGCTCAGGTCATGATCTCAGGGTCTTAGGACTGAGTCCCGTATTGGGTTCCCCACTCAATGGGGAGCCTGCTTCTCCTTCTGCCTCTGTTCCCCCTGTTTGTGTTCTCTCTCTCTGTGTGTCAAATAAATAAATAAAATCTTTAAAAACAGTAAAAAAATACTTTATAGACTGCCCAACCTAAACCCTTTATCCCATATATTGCATCACTTTAGCCATAATAGCAACAGACATGTTTGTAAAATTATCTGATTCTTTCCAATTCATGCCAGGGGCAGGATTAATTTAGGCACCAGCCCTTATCCTCACAGGAATAAGCAGCTTACCACTTCACATTTAAAGACAGTTTTTACACCTGTGTTTATATTTTCTTTCCATAGGCTCAGCAAATTTAATACCTCTTACCTTCCGTTGAAGGTTTTCTTCCTTGGGCCCTTGGGATCTTTCCTGTCATTTGTGGGAGAGACTGTAGTGGAAGATTGAGGCCACTTATGAGCCAGTTTATTGTTACTGGGTGTATCATCTTACCTTCTAGTTAGGATTGGGTGATGGGAGGAGCAGAGAACTTTGGCATAGGAAAGAGTAGCTAAAACATTATTCTTTCTCCTCCAGAATCTGTGGCTACTCTCTTCTTCATTGCTTTGTTTTTGTTTAAGAGGAGAGGAGACACTTCTGAATGTTTGTCTAGCAAGTCTACATAATTTTTTTTCCTAATAATCATGGCTCTGGATGGTTTTCCTATGACCACCCATTAGCATGGTCATATGTTGCCTGAGGTCTATGATACATTCTACAACACAGGGCTCTTTAAAGTGTTTCTTTAAAAAATGTGTAAGGCTTGGGAAACAAAGCATGTATATGATAATTGATTATTTGTGGTCATGTGATGTGTGGAGGAAAAGAATCAGGAAGGGAAATGGAGATGCATAACTGACCACAGTTTACACCACAGGTTATGCCATAAAGCTGTTTTCATTGTATTAAAAATAACCATCATGAAGATATTGTGACAAGCTTTTAATTCTCATTTTTGACCATTTCCAGAAAAGACTAAATTAAGAATAGATACAGTATTAAAGGCAACTTTGTGCGTAATCCTTTTTCGCACAATTTTTCTTATAAAATAATGAACAGATGAGAGTAATATTCCAGGGCTGGAGCTTCAAGAATATTTTGAGACTATTTCTAAAATCTAAGAGAAATAACCACTCACTCTCACATTTGCTAAATATAAATATAAATCTGCTTTGCATTCATTATAGTGGGGTTGGATCTATAGAAAACAGAGAAATTCTACCTATTAACCAAAGGAATATTCAATTATAGTCCACATCTAAATAGGCTCTGGGGCTGACATGAAAGAAAATGCCCAGTGGGTAGAACTACTTCTGTGTATGGCCCATCAGCCCACATGCACATCTAAATGACAGTAGAATCACTATGAAAATTTTGGGAAAATGATTTAGAGGAGGGAGGAGAGAAGATTATGAGATTTGAGGAGGGGGTGAAGAAATGCCAAAGACTGGGGAGAGGCTCTGAATGTGCAGAGTAGACTACAAAGCCCAAGTTGGAACAACATTGGAGGAGGTGGAGGTAGAAATCAGAAACAAGATAGAAGAGAGAAGCTCATTCCCATCCCATGCTCCAAAACTAAGAGGATTTTCATTTTTGTAGGGTAAAGGCTATTATTCTGTGCCTGATTCCAATGCATGGAAGTTTCTCCACACACCACCAAGCAATTCTTTGTCTCTAGGTAGATGTCCTACAGTTCAACTCAATTCTGATACTTTCTACCCAGGGATAGCATCAGATTCCCCAAGTTAAGGGCTCAGTCCTGCAGGCTGCACCACATCAGAGGCCATTCAGAAGTCCAGGTTGTTAGCTGTGCTTCTGAGCAACTGGCTATAGACTGGAAATTCCAACAACTCTCTCCTTGGGTTTGATCAACCTGCTAGAGCAGCTCATAGAACTCAGAGAAACATTTTACTTACTAAATTACTAGTTTATTATCAAGGATATAATTCCGGAACAGCCATATGGAAAAGATGCGTAGGGTAAATAAGGGGAAAGTGTGCAGAACTTCCATGTTTTCTCCAGCACACCAGTCTCTCCAAATTTCCATGTGTTCGTTGACTTGGAAGCTTTCCGAACCTTGTCCTGTTGGGTTTCACTACATGACATGACTGATTAAATCATCTGCCATTAGCCATTCGACCTCCATCCCTTCTTCCCTCCCATTCTTAGGTGCTTTCCAGAAGTTAACAGTAACATAGCAAAAGACACTTTCTATACTCTCACACTTTGTAAATTCCAAAGATTTTAGGAGCTCTGAGCCAGCAATGGCAACAAAAACCAAATATATATTTATTATAAATCGTAATATCATAAAGGTAAACTCTTATCCTAGATTTAATTCATAGTTCACTACTTTATTATGGAATTTTTCACCTCTTCTTCCTGAACACCATTCCCATGCCTAAGACTGGGTCTTTATTCATGTTGGCCTATTCCTTTTTTCCCTTCTAAAGTGTTCTCCATTTGATCCCTCACATTCCAAGCCTCTACCCACTCCCTCTTATTTGTGAAAACTTTCCAGTTGAACCCAGACTTCAGACCTTTCTTCTTTAAATTTACATACCCACTCATTTTACCACCACTCACTTACCACCTTTGGGCATCTGTTAATTTGTTCTCTTGAACAAAGTTCTAACTTTTTGTGTATTCATGATTTATCAGTAACTATATGGAAGGAGAGTATTATGTCATTCTTTTGTGACTATTATAGCAGATGGTATAAACCTGCGCACAGGATCTAATAAAAAGAGTTAGAGAAAGAGAGAGAAAAAGAAGTTTTATGTCATGATATTATAGTCATTTCCTGGAAAGTTAAATTTTCCACTCACACTTTCTAATCAGCTTATAACATGAAATTCAAGGGTTCAGTACTAAATGGCACTCTTTTCATTAAATATTATAGTGGGTTAATTGTGGCCTTCCAAAAACTATATATCCACTCAGAACCTCAGAATATGGCCTTAACTTGGAATAAGGAACTTTGCAGATGTAATTAAGTAATTTCAGGACCCACCAGATGCTTGAAGAGGCAAAGGGAGATTCTTTCTTTAGAGCCTTTTAGGGCAAATATACTTTTGCTGACAACTTCATTTGGGACTTTGGGCCTCCAGAATTGTGAGAGAATAAATCTCTGTTGTTTTAAGCCACAAGATGTATTTATTATGGCAATCTTAATACTGGAAACTAATACTGGTGTTTTTACCCAAGTGGATGACATATAGCAAAATCTGAGCCATTATTATATTTTAGGAAAATGAACTATGTAAGAACTGCATTGAAGAAGTTAAGTCTATTGGACAGAAATACAGGTGTTGGAAAATACCCAGTTTTATACCATAACCAGTTAAAAACAAGATTTGTTAAATTATCATTCTGTAACTCACCATTGTGATATAATCTGGGAATCAAGAAGCCACTATCACTATAGGTAATCCATACTGCACAACAAAAATAAACATTCCATGATGCAATCTTAAAACATGTTAAAATAATCACTGAAACTGGAAAACAATCTTGAAAATACTAAGAAATTAAAAAAACATGCTTGCCAGGAGAAAAAGAAGGAAGAGGAGGATGGAGAGGAGGGGGAGGGAGAGCAGGAAAGGGAGAAGAGGAGGAAGAGGAGGACTTCTGCTTCTATGGTGAAATAAAAAGAATTAGAGTCTCTCCTGACTTTAGCGAATAGAAAGCTGGATAAAGGGGTGCATGGGTGGCTCAGTGGTTTAAAGCCTCTGCCTTCAGCTCAGGTCATGATCCCAGGGTCCTGGGATTGAGCCCCACATCAGGCTCTCTGCTCATTGGAAATCCTGCCTCCCCCCCGTCTCTCTGCCTGCCTCTCTGCCTACTTGTGATCTCTGTCTGTTAAATAAATAAATAAAATCTTAAAAAAAAAGAAAACTGGATAAAGTATACTAAAGTACATTAAACTACCATTGAAATTAAAAAAAAAAAAACTACCATTGAAATGAAGGTGGCCAAAAGGTACAAACTTCTAGTTATAACATAAATAAGCATTAAGGATGTAATGTACAACATGATGACTATAGTTGAAACTCCTATGGTATGTATGACAGTTGTCAAGAGAGTAAGTCCTAAGAGTTTCCATCACAGGGAAAGAAGTTTTCTTTTCTTTTTTTTCTTTTTTACATCTATATGATGTGACGGATGTTAGCTAAACTTATTGTGGTAATCATTTGACAATATATGTAACTCAAATCATTATGCTGTATACCTTAAAGTTACACAGTGCCATATGACAATTATATCTCAGTAAAACTGGAGGAGGGACAGAAATAAGGGGACATCAAATAAAAATACACTAAAAATACAATTAAAGAATTTTAAAGTACTATTTCTGTACATTGGACAACAGCCAACTCAAGACTGTGATCTTTGAGAACACAGAAACAAATGAGGTGAGATTTGTGATTGCCCTAGATTTCTACCCAGACTTATATTCTAGGACATAGAGCATAAAAGATGGTTCTAAGCAGATCATGGCTATCAAATCAAGTAGAGAAGAAAGAAATTGGAAATCAGATGTTCTAAGAAGGATGGAAATAGTGAATTGAAGTTTCAAAGAAGAGGAAACTATGCAGGAAAAGAACACTAGAAACCTTAATAAAGCTCCCTAGAGACTTAGCTAAGTAATATGATGTTTACATATAGGATGAAACACCATAACAGTAGGTAAAAATTGACTGGGAGAGTTGGGGATCCTTTGAGTGTAGACCAGCCAATGTGGAGAATTTTTGTTGATCACTCTTTAAAGTCAGATATCAAAAGTCACATCTCAATAGTGAAGCTAAATTATACCCAAAATAAAAGGCTGCTCCACTTATATCCTAAGAAAAATAAGCAGAAATCTCAAAAAAGAGCAAGATAAATGGCAAGGAACTAAACTGATTTCTAAAACGGAGACCAACACTCTTTAAAGGGAGACAACTGTTGACCACAACCACTTTAAATGTCTGCATCTAGCATCTAACCAAAAATTACTGGACATGTAAAAACTAGGCAAATGAGACACATGACCAGGAGAAAAGTTAGCCAATAGAAACAGAACCAGAAATGATACTAAAATAGCTCTCTTCCATAGAGAGGAAGGCAATAATGAAAATACTGAAATGCATTTCATTGACCTTAAGGAGTCTAAACCTGTGCAATTGGTCTTAGAAAGTGGTGGTAACAAAGCAAATATTTAAAGCTGTAATGAACAAATTTTCCAAATTTAAGAAAAACCTAACTCTATAAGATGCCTAACGAACCCTAAGCAGGAAAAATACAAAGGAAAATACACTGAGACAAAGTGAGGATTTATACATCAACAATATTAGGGGTGTAAAAGGAGACATAATTTTAAATTCTACTGACATTGAAAGGACAATAAGTGAATACAATGGTGTTAAGTCAAGGCATTTAAAAAATAGATAAAATGAACAAATTCCTTTAAAGGTATAAATTACCCAAGTGACTCAAAAAGAGATAGAAAATATGAATAACCATACATCCAATAAGGAAATTGCAATTATATTTTAAAATGATCTCACAAAGAAATCTCCAGATTCAGATGGCTTTACTGGTGAATTCTATCACAGACTTTAAGAAAAAAATAATGCCATCTTATGCAAACTCTTCGAGAAAATTATAGGAAAGTAGAACATTCTTTAATTCATTTTATGAGAGAGTACTACCTTGATTCAAAATATTACATGAAAAGTACAAATATTCTATATGAGCTCAAACACAAAAATCCTGAGCAAATAATAACAAATTTAATCCAGTAAATCTTTAAAGGGAGAATATGTTATAACCATCTGGGGCTTTTTCAGCAATGCACAGTTAATTTAACTTTTTCATATCAACCATTATAATTCATTAAATTAACAGCACAAAGAAGAAGAAGCATTATATCATTTCACTAGAATCAGAAAAAACATTTTACAAATTTCAATACCTATTTATAATCTCAGAACACTAGTTATAGAAGGGAACATTCTCAATCTAATAAAGGGTATCTGTATAAACCTATAGCTGACATCATACTGAGGAATGAAAGATTGCTTTCCTAACATTAGAAACAGTGAAAGGATCCACACTCACCATTCTTAACCAATATTTTGGTGAACTTCAGTAAAGCACAACAAAGAATTGAAGATACACAGTGTGAAAGTATGAAGTAAAACTGTTTGAATTAGCAAATGACATGATGGTGGATATAAATGCTCCTAAGAAACCTACAAAAAATCTCCTAGAATTAACAAGTGAATATAACAAGATTGCACAAGATAAGATCACTATAAAAATCAATTGTATTTTTATGTGCTAGCAATGAACAAAAGAAAATTAATTTTCTTAAGTATTTACTATTGCACCTAAAACCATGAAATATTTAGAGTTAAACAAACTGTAAGACCTGCACTGAAAACTATAAAACATTGATGAGAAATTAAAGAAGAGCATTATGGAGAGTGATAGATACCATGTTCATGGATTAGGGTAATCAATATTAAAAGCTATCAGTTCTTCCTAAATTGTCTATAGATTCCATACAGTCTTATTCATAATCCCAGCAAGACTTATTTTTGAGAAAAGTTGACAACCTAATTTGAAAAGTTAGAGGGAAATGCAATGGGTCTAAAATATCCAAACAACTTTATAAAAAAAAAAACAAAATTGGAATACATAGATCCCAAGATTTCTAACAAATCTACTGTAATTAAGACAAGGTATTTGTGAAAAAATACATATATAGATTAATGGAACATAGTTAATGGTTTAAAGGAAGACCATGCAAATATTTACTTGAATTTAGACATAATAATTTAGATGCAATAATTCAATAAGGAAAGGAAACAAATGTGCTAGAAAAATGTGCTGGAAAAATAGGAAGTATCTACAAACAATTCCAATCCTTACCTCAAAATATGCACAAAAATTAACTCATAATAGATCCAAGGTGTAAAAATGAAAACTAACATCATAAAACTTCTGTGATAAAAATATAATATTTTTATTTTGACATGAAAATATTTTCATAAATAGTTCAAACCATAGCAATCATGACAGAAAAAAAATGATAAAATGGACTTCATTGAATATGAAACTGTTCTTCAGTTGAGTTTTTAAAAATGAAAATGCAAGCCACAAACTGAGAAAAGACATTTGTAATACATATATGTGATATATGAGTTGTGTGCAGAATATAGGAAGAACTCTTACAACTCAATAATTAAAACAACCCAAATTAAGAAATGGGTTGCCAGAAGGGAGGTGGGTGAGGGATGGGTGAAATAGATGAAGAAGATTAAGAACTAAAAGCTTCCAATTATAAAATAAATCATGGAGATGAAAAGTACAGCATGAAGAATATAGTCGACAATACCATAATAACATTGTTGTTAACTACACTTATGGTGTGCGCTGAGTAATGTACTGAGTTGTTGAATTAATATGTTATATATCTGAAACTAATATAACATTGTATGTCAATGATACTTCGATAATAAAGAATTTAGAAATAAAAAGTTGGCATTTCATTTAAACATAGTTCACAAAAGAAGATCTACAAATAGCCTCTCAGTATATAAAAAGATGCTTAACATACCTGATATATACTAGGGAAATGCATATTAAAACCACAATGAATAACATTATATTTCCTAGAATTAAGCTGACTGACATTTTCAAGTGTTTGTAGAGATATGGAACAACTGGGATTCTGATTCATTCTTGTACATTGTTAGGAGTGTAAAATCACTTTGGAAAGCATTTGGAGCAGTTTCTTATTCATATTAAACATACCCTTTCTATATTACCCTGCAATTTCACTCAAGACAAATGAAACGTGCACACACAAACACTTATACTTTGAATGTTCATAGAAACTCTTGTGTTTTTTTTCCCCTAATTAATAGTCCAGATCTGGCATTTAGTTAAATGTCTATCTACAGTCAAATGGTATATTCATAAAATGGAATACTACTCCTGGTGGTAGGTAGCTTCTAGTTCCCAGTAATCCCAGCTACCAAATGTACTCACAGCTTTGTGGGATCTCCTCCTCTCTCCTTGAGAAATTTCTTTCTGACAAATAAAGTATCTCATTATTCAGGGAATGTCACTTCTGTGATTGTATTACTAGAGACTGTAGCATCTTACTAGCAGACTCCCTTCTTTGCTGGTTTTGATGAAGTAAATTGCCATCTTGGGTTGGGGGACACACAAGGCAACAAATGGAAAGTGCCTCTGGCTAACAGCTATCCAGGATCTGAGACCATCAGTCTAACAACCCCAAAGGAAATGAACCTTGCCAACAATCCCCTTAAGTGAGGCTGAAAGTGGTCTCTTCCCAAATTATCTTTCAGATGAGACCTCAGTGCTGGCCTACACTGCTTGCAGGATTATAAGCAACCCTGAATCAGTGGGTTATTCACATAGGCCATGCCCAGATTGTTGACCTACGGAAACAATAAGACAGTAAATGTGTTGTTTCAGACACTGAATTGTTGACTTGCTATCTAGCAATAATAACTCATATATTCGCCAATAAAAAAGGAACAATCTAATGATCTATATAATATATTCCTTTTCTATTGGTACATAACAAATTACCGCAAACTTGGCAGCTTCAAATAATGCCCATCTATTATTAACTCCTGCTTCTGTACACCAGAAGTCTGGGCATGGCATAGCTGGGGTTTCTGCTCAGCTCTCAATAGACTGAATTCAAAGTGTTGAACACTGCTGTGGTCTTATGAGGCTCAGTCTCTGTTAAGTCCACGTGGTTGTTGGCAGAATTCAATTCTTTACAATTGTAACACTGAGGGAGCGCTTTCTTGTTGGCTGTCAACACAGGGTTGTTCTCAACTCCTAGAGGCTGCCTGGTGCTCCCTGCCTCAAGGCTTTCTTGATAACATGGGCATTTTCTCTTTAAAAGCCAACAGTAGAGTTTCTCTCATGCTTCAAATATCTCTAACTTTTTCTAAAGGCTCATCTGCTTAGGTCAGGCTCAATAGGAAAGTCTTCTCACTTAAAGTAAATGTATTAGAGACTCTATTACATTTGAAAAAATTCTTTCCTAATAGCACCTGAATTAGTCTTAGCTTCAATAACTGAGAGAAGTTATGTATATCCCAGGAGATAAGAATCTTGGGGGCCATCTTAGAATTCTGTCTACCACATCAGTAGTATGGATAAATTCCAGAAACACTATGCTGAGTGAAGTAAGGCAGAGTTAGCGAGGATACATACATAATTCCACTTATTTGAATCTCTACAAAAGATAATGGTGATCTATGTAATAAAAAGCAGATCAATAGTTGCCTAGATTGAGAGCTGGGGGAGTGGCTGGAAGAAGGTACAGGGGATTTTTCTGTGATGAAGGGTTTGTTATATACCTTCATATTAATCCTGGTTGTGCAGGTCTATAAAGTTTTCAGAACTCATCAAACTATATACTTAAAATGTGTGCACTGTAGTCTATATAAAGTTTTCCCCAATAAAACTCATTAAAAATAAGCAATCAGCCTGCCATGTGACCTTTTTCTCACTGCCACCTTCCAAATGTTATGTGAGGACATCTGGTCAGTCAAACATAATCTCACTCAGAACCAAGTTGCAAAGGAGACTAGCAAATGCAATTTTAGTTTTAGGTTCCATTCTCTATGGTAAAGGATCAGATACTAGAAAGTAGATGGTACAGATGTAGAACTAAGCCAGGTCCTTCAGTTCAAGGTATAAATACTTCTCCTCATTCCTTTGGTGTATACAGGGGACCAGAACTAATGAATCAAGCACACACACACACACACACACACCCACATACATGTGCATGCATATAAACACACATGTATATACTTCCTATGGATAAGCACTTAGCTCAAAGACAATGAACTATAATATATGAAGAGAAACATAATGTATGTAATGATAGCTGTTCATAACAGATAGTTCTACATGTGAGTATATAGAGCACTTTTCATCCTCTCTTTATTGTCTCAAAGCCAAGAAATAACAGGTCTGGTTTCTAGTCAGAAAATTCACCAACCAAAGAGATTACTTCCATGGATACATGCTACCACGGACATCATCAATTCTTGTTTTAAAACTGTGTTTCATTGTTGATACTTAGGAATGGAATCTGTGCTAGGATCATATGATTCTTAATGGAGGAAAAAAATGGAGTTATACTCAGATCCTACAGGAACCATTAAAATAAATTATTTAAATTAAATTAAATTAAATTAAAATAAAGTATTTTCCCCTTTTATTTTTGGATCAGCTATATATATAGGGCAAGGCTTTCTTCAATAATCTCTATTTGAATAATAAGGGTGGAGTAGGCAGGGCATGAATCAATTATTCTCAAGGCCAAATAAAATCCTCTGGGATTAAAAGAAGGGTGTTTTCTCTTTCAGTCACAAGCATGTGTATTTACTTATCAAAAATAAAATATACAAATTAATGAAACATTTTCAGAACATCTGGAAAGTATTTTCCGATGATGAGCTGCAGAAGCACACCACCTAAGAACCACTGACACAATAAATTATATAAATAGGACAAAAGAGCAAGATTTAAGCAAATCTCCATGTTCATTGATTGTGCTTCTGCACTATGTATCACACCCAAAGAGAAATAAAACTTAATTAAAGCAATATTATGTGAGGGATGTTGCTTATTTGATTTTTGTCAAACCTAGGTATCCATATTAAATTTACCTATTGATGTCCACTGAAATTACGTATGTACCTCAAGAAAACTTTTGTGGGTTCTTTAACCTTAGGATCAGAAGAAACTAAAAAAGAAAGACACAAAATGATCAGACACCACATGTCATTCACAGCAATTCCCTTGCACCTGGGGCTGAGATGGAGTTGTTTCAGTAGGGTATTTTGGCCACCTGTGAGTCTCATCAGACTTCATAAGTCATGTCCTACGCTCTTCCCCAGGAGGGTAAAAGTATCAGAACTGTGTGTGGTTTAAAGAAAACCCAACAGTGAGTTAAATAAATAGAAGTTTGTTTGTCTCATGCAACAAGCCCATGGATAGGAAGAGTAGGATTAGTATTGTGGCTCAAAGTCATCAAGGATCCAAATTCCTTTAATACTCTTATTAAAACCATTCCCAAAATGTGGCTTCAATCCTCATGATTGCAAAGATGATTGTTCCTCCAGGCATCCATCTGGAAGGATGGGAATGTTATCATTGGCCAAAATCGGGTCACATGACTCACTTCTATCTGCACTGGAAGCTGTCAGCAAGATTGTTAGCTGGACATATTTCCACTTAACTGGCATGGCTGTTAGGCGAGAAAGGTGAAATGGATATTGAGTAAGCATCCAGCAGTGTCTGTTACAATCAGGCAAGATTCTCTATCTTGATACAACCTTCTCCCATCTAACCTCCAAATTACACATACACACACGCACGCACACACGTCACTTTGTTTTGCTCAGTTACATTCAGTTTCTATGAATTTCCACATTAGATCCATTTCCTTAAAGGATTAAGTATATTTTTTGAGGAATAGGAAAAATCTAAGTGTTAATTGCCCAGGTTTCTATGTCTCTATATCAAGTACTAAGAAGTTCTGAGGTTCAAATGATTGCTTAATCAGAATCAAAATAAAAATAGAGAATCCTAACCTTGCAGCATTTTTCCAGAGTTAATCAAAAGTTCATACTAATTTCAATAGAATGTGTTTGAATTGATAAACATGTATTATGCATCAGTGGTGTGCCAAGCCCTGTGCCAAAGTGACCAAGAAGAAAAGACTAACTGTCCTCCATCAAGGGATTTACTGTCTGATACAAAAGATAGGCATGTGAGCACAAAAGTACAATAGAGGAAGATAGCATAAATTAAAGGATAGCACCATACAAGGATGTTTATTGGGGAAAGTTGGGGGGTGAAGAGAAGAAGTCTCCAAAGACAACATATTCAAGCTGGGTGAATTGATGACCCAGTTTTCATGTTTGCTGTTTTTCAGTTTAATACATTTTCCACAATGTAAAAATGGAAATCAAAAAGTGGCAATAGAAACAGTCAACAAAACCAAAAGACAACTGACAGAATGGGGGAAGATACTCGCAAATGACATATCAGGTAAAGGGTTAGATTCCAGAAATCTATAAAGAACCTATTGAAATCAACACATAAAGAACAAATAATCCAATCAAGAAATGGGCAGAAGACATGAACAGACATTTCGGCAAAGAAGACATCCAAGTGGCCAAGAAACACGGGAAAAAGTGCTCAATATCACTCGGCATCAGGGAAATACAAATCAAAACCACAATGAGATACCACCTCACACCAGTCAGAATGACTAAAACTAACAAGTCAGGAAATGACAGATATTGGCGAGGATGCAGAGAAAGGGGAACCCTCCTACACTGTTGGTGGGAACGCAAGCTGGTGCAACAACTCTGGAAAACAGCATGAAGTTTCCTCAAAAAGTTGAAAATAGAGCTACCCTATGACCCAGCAACTGCATTACTGGGTATTTACCCTAAAGATACAAATGTAGTGATCTGAAAGGGCATGTGCACCTGAATGTTTATAGCAGCCATGTCCACAATAGCCAAACTATGGAAAGAACCTAGATGTCCATCGACAGATGAATGGATAAAGAAGATGTGGTACACACACACACACACACACACACACACACACACACACACACTGGAATACTATGCAGCCATCAAAAGAAACAAAATCTTGCCATTTGCAATGACACGGATGGAACTAGAGGGTAATATGCTAAGTGGAATGAGTCACTCTGAGAAAGACAATTATCATATGATCTCTCTGATATGAAGAATTTGAGGGGCAGGGCAGGGGCTCGTCAGGGATAGGGAGGGAAAAAATGAAATAAAATGGGATCGGGAGGGAGACAAACCATACGAGACTCTTAACCTCATGAAACAAATTGAGTGCTGCCGGGAGGTGGGGGAGTAGAGTTAGGCTGGCTGGGTTATGGACATTGGGGATGGCATGTGCTATGGTGAGTGCTGTGAAAGTTGTAAGCCTGATGATTCACAGACCTGTATCCCTGGGGCAAATAATACATTATATGTTAATTAAAAAAAAGTGGCAATGAGAAATGTATTTTCAATACTATTTTAAAATCTATCTTGAAATAAATATACAACCCAAAGTGTTGGTCTGAAGTTTAATAAAATGTTTGCACTACTGCTTTGGATCCCCCAAAATGCATTAGGTCATTTCATGATTTTAAGTTTCATAAACATCTAACAATGTGGTTATACCTACTGAAAAACAAAGACCAAACTAACTAATCATCCAAGAAATTGTCCACAAAATATGCTAGACATTTTCATGATTAGCTTGAGAAATACTTAAATTCTGATTTTTCTGTACCAAATATTTGACAATAAGAGAGATTAGAAATTTTTGATTGGCTCTACCATACAAAAATGGTCTCAACTCTGTGTTACCACCCTGTGGTTGAATGTCTTGATGATCAGTATATACGTTCTCAATTTATACACATTTCAGATTGGGGGGGGATAATTTCATGGCAGTCCTAAATGATTATGAATTAGGACACGTTTCCCCTTTTCCCAAAGACTCCCTATTTTCATAGTGCCTTTCCATTCAAGACACATTCTCCAAACCCAATCCTGTTTGGAAACACAGTTAAAATTTGTAAAAATGTATCAAAGAGTTTCAGAATACTCTATTCCTTTAATTCTCACAACATTCTTGAAAGTTTGAATGAGTCATTTTACATGGGTTTTGTGAATTTAAGAGACTTGCCTATAGTCATATAGCTACTAAGTGACCAAGCCAACCCTGATTTCTTCATCCCCAATTTAGCACTCTTTCTAATACTTCCTATGACCCCAACATCATATGTGGGGGTGTATGGCATGCTACCCAGTTACAGTCAATTTTTAATTAGTGACATGGGTATTTTCTCTTCTACTCCACCTAAAAACTAAGCCTTTTCACAAGGTATCCTTTTAAGTATCTTGCAGCTCAAATAATCCCTCACTGTGTAAATCTATACTTGACAAATTTCCTTCATCCAGGCTCCTCAGAATGTTCTAATGTCTTGATATAATATTTATTTTAGTAAGCCAGTAGTTTTTATTGAGCATCTATTTATGTCCCCAAGTGCTCTATTAAGAACAAGGAAGACACAGTGAACTTCAGTTTCTGTCTTCTAGGAAATTAGTTTATTAGACTAAGGTAATATAAGTATCATGATGGCAAGAACACCAGTACCCATTGTATTTTTAATGCCTAGACCAGGGCCTGGCACTTAATAAATTTTTAATAAATATATATAGTCAGACATGTAATATTTAAGTGAATTATCAATTCTAGAAAGTATAGGATGGATGTAATTAGAAAAGCAGAAATGTAGCCAATAGGATATAGCTTATAAAATGGAAAAACAGTACAGTTCTAAGCCCAGACACCCAAAGAGTATACCAACAGGGATCAGGGACATTCCGGGGATAATTAATAATTCCTGGCAGGCTTTTGTAGCCAAAGTAGAGAGAAGCCAAACTTCTTTTGGACTTGTTTATATCAGGAATCTTATCATAACATAAACTTTGAGCTATTTACAAATTTTCGAACATTTTCCACAATGTTCACACAATGTGGGCTTACAGCCATGAAAGTAAGAGCATATCAGTCCGATCTGTTCATAAACATTAAGGTAACATCTTCTAAACCAGAAGGGCTAGAAGAGAATGACGCTCTCAAAAAAGGAAGAAGGACTTACATAGTCAAATGAAAACAAGGCAGATTAGTAATAACAGAACAATTATTTTCGCTAAAATTGGTGCCAATTTCTGGGCTTGGGTAAGTTGAAAACCTTACTAAATCTCATTTTATATGGATGAAAGTTATATTAGGTTTAAGTACATACTGCAAGTTTTATAAGAACTACTCATTTTGTTTTCATTTCCCAGTATAGATTTAATCATTCCCAACCAATTCTCTATCTCCAGTGTTAGTTTCTATGTGTTTTTGGAGATAAATACTTAGATGAATCTTACCTGACTACTACAAGTGGGAATCCTTTGCAGAATGTTGCTTCAACTATAGCATTAGCTGAAATTCACTAAACACATTCTTTATGAAAGGAAGATAAAGAAGCTGAAACACAGAGGGCTTCTCAGGGTCCCATAACAAGTAAATGGTGAATCAGAATCTGAGCTCAGGAAGTCTGGGAGCTGATGATACTCTAAACTCCTAAATAGGGCTTATATCAATGTCTACTTAGGATTCAAGAATAGTCAAAGTTCACTCTACGCAAATGTATTTTGCCTTCTTGGTGGACTTTGCATGACACGAGTTTAACTTGAGAATGATGTATTCTTGCCATGCAGTATGGATTATTTTGGACTGGACAATATCATCAGTTTTTGTATGCTTAAGAAATATGATTTTAATGCTAACCTGAAATCAGCAAGAAGGTAGATCTAAGAGGGGGAGAAAAGTATCTATGATTATTTCAAAATTCCACTCTGAAGGAGATATGATGGCGGGTGATTAATAAAAATCTAATTTGTTTGATTTTTCTAGTCTCCCAAGTACAACCCAGAGAAGTGAGAACCAAACACCTCATACAAAGTGCGCATGAAATTGTTAAACTACAAAAAGTTGATTAGGAAAGCTTCACCCCTGGAATGAATGAGTTCCCCACAGAAAAGAAAGTGCCAATGAGACACAAGTTTAAAAAGGCATGAAAAGGGCACCTGGGTGGCTCAGTTGGTTAAGCGACTGCCTTTAGCTCAGGTCATGATCCTGGAGTCCCAGGATCGAGTCCCGCATCAGGCTCCCTGCTCTGCAGATAGTCTGCTTCTCCCTCCGACCCTCCACCTCTCTCATGCTCTCTCTCTCATTCTCTCTCTCAGAAAATAAATCAAAGTCTTAAAAAAAAAAAAAGGCATGAACAAAGTATATTGGAGTAAGGAAAAGGAGAGTGTTAGGAAATCCTCAGCCAAGATGTTCTCCAAGCCTGATCCTCCTTAACAATGGTGTGCATCCTTTATTGTGCAAGGGAATCCCCTGGCTAAAACATAGATTTCTGGGCCCGATCCCCAGAATTTTGGATTCAGTGGGTCTGAGGTTAGGCCTAGAAATTTTCATTACTCACAATTTCCCAGGTGCTGATGATACTCATGGCCCAGGAACCACACTTTGAGAAACATTGCTCTGAGGCTCTATAGTAAATGTTCTCAATATATATGCAACCACCAGAAGAAGTGTTCCATAAAATGCCTGCATTGTAAGATTATGCCTTTACAACCAGGATCAGAGTATATGCTAGAGTAAAGGGCTAGAATGAGTAAATCCTGAAAAAGAGAAAGAAAATCTACCAAAATGTGTTATCAGCTCCAGGAATAGCAAGCAACCTATCTGTTGAGGGCTGTTCAACTATGGTAATAAAAGGACACCAACCAGACCAGAGGCATTGCTCACCCTGTCCACTCTTAGCTAACGTTGTCATCTGTAAACTGGTGAGATGGAATACCATGTCTATATTGGTTATATTACTGGTAAACCTGTATATTAGTTATAATTGGATAAAGGTCTGGATCTTATCCTATATGAAATGTTGAGTCCTAGAGAGTTTTAAACTGGAACGTTACCTATTAGATCTGAATTTTATAAAATGAAAATATATATCAATAAGGAATCTTCCAACTGAGAATGAAACTCAATTCAGGCTAACTTTAACAAAATGGGAAGTATATTGTCTCATATACCAGAAGTAAGTTGGAAAATTTATCCATGGCTGTATCTACATGCACAAATAATATTCTCAAGATTTTTGCCAACTTCTCCAGTTGTTCCCAAGACTAGGATTTGTCAGACTTCAGTGGAATGTCCAACTGTGAACCAATGTCTGTGGCCTCAGGTAACTGGAAGTTTGGGTTGGCCAGAGCCCCAGAGCCAGTCCTGTTGGAACATGAGCTATTCTCTTCCAGTTTACCCCAGTGCTCCATAGAAATGGTAGCTATTTTTGTATGCCTTGACATTAAAGTGTTTGAAAAATATTGCTCTAGAAAGTAAAGTAACATAGGATAGAAAATAGGCCTCGCATATTTTCTAATTATTCCTACAATGATCTCAGTGAAAACAACCTCTTGGTGTCAAGGTCAAAAGATGGCTTAAATAACCAACATCCTTAACTGCTTTTACCCAAGTTAGGTGATAAAAAATCCCTCCTGGAGGTGGCTTCTACACTCTTAGAAGGTGGAGGAGAAGGGAGAAGGTGGATGGAGAAGCCTCAGATAGGACATTGGGGCTCTCTCACTGCTGCCCCTTCTTCCTTCCTTCAACCTGAGTGATTTTTTTTTTTTTTAGATTTTTATTTATTTATTTATTTATTTATTTGACAGACAGAGATCACAAGTAGGCAGAGAGGCAGGCAGAAGAGAGAGAGAGGAGGAAGCAGGCTCCCTGTGGAGCAGAGAGTCCTATGTGGGGCTCGATCCCAGGACCCTGGGATCATGACCTGAGCTGGAGGCAGAGGCTTTAACCCACTGAGTCACCCAGGCACCCCAACCTGAGTGATTTTGAATATACTTTTTTCTATTTTATATGTAAGCTTTGCTTGAGGTGGAGGTTCAGTGGCTTAAAAAAAGCTCACAAAACACCACCTTATAAACAGGCTCCTCCATTGTTATTCTGCCAACCTTCACTATAGAACTCAGAAATATTCTTGAAAAATCTCAGCTAAGGAATATATGAACCCTCTATCTTACAGACCCCTATTATGAATAGAGCAGACACTCTGGGACTGAACTTTTGATGTAGTTACAGTGCAATAGCTTAGTTCATTTTAAGGACATGAATTTAACTAAAGCTCAGAAATCAGCTTGTCTTCCCTGGGCTCAGGAAGAGAGGAGCACGCGTACGCACTGGTTTGGGACAATTCTGGCAACAGTCCAGTGAGAAAATATTGCATGCCAGGTTCTCACTCAGTTATCTACAGTTTGGAAAAAAATTTTTTTTTTCCCCTGAATAAAAAAAAGGTGAGAAAAAAAAAAAAAACCCCAACCCTCATGAAAAGATAACCAATACAGCCTTTAGGAGAACTTTTAGCTTTCAAGCGCCTCATTGCAGAATCACACAAAGATGATTTTAAAAGCCAAGTTTAGAGTGAGATGTACAGTTCTGGGTCTTCAACAAATTCTGACAAGATTTCACACACTGTCAGAAAGGTTCTTTTCTCTTGCCTGGCTTCCCTGCGGTGGGAGAGGGGACAGAGCCAATGCCCCAACCTCCTTGCACTCAGGGAGCCACTTTGACCCAATTCCAGAAGCCCAAGGGCTGTCCTTAATTAGCATTGTAATTTATATTGCACAATTATGCAAATTGGGTACATAAACAAAATTATCCTTTCAGTTTGGCTTTGCTACTGGAGAAATGCAAAGCCAGTTAAAGATAAGAATAAAGAAAACAGAATACATTTGCTTTAATGCAGTGCACCATTTCTTAATTTATCCATTCTTTTGTTTTCCACTTTCACCTTGTACTTGGGGGTTTTAAATTTTTCTTTACTCCTATTTTGTTTTTTTTCCTTGCTTTTATGCTGTTTTTTTCTTCTTTTACTTGGCTCCTTTCCTTGAGAAATTTTCCATCCCATTAATTCTGCTGCAGCAATTCATAACTCTTCAGGCCATTTGTTTTTTTGATATGACTACTATCTTGACTCTCTATAGTTTCCCTTTTCTTTTTGCTCTCAGATTCACTCTTTTCTCCTGGCATCCCTTTCTATTTTACTCCATTTTCCCATTAGTCTCACTTGCTTTTATAGCTGTGGGATACTCCTTGCCTGATATCCAGCAAACACCCTCAGGGTGCAATAATTTTTCCTAAGAAAATGGAAAATAAGCATGGCAAATAACAGAACTTGGAAGATAGGGAATTTAAGATAGAAATCCCAATGAAATCTAACTGGAAGCCAGTGCCTAGAGGCAATAGACAATATTCAAGCAGATATTAGCCACCAGATAATCAGTCAATAAATCAGCTTTACAAAGATAACTTTCCAACATTGGATGATATTCTAACTGAGCTAGCCCTTTCAAAAAGCCTTAACATTCCATGAAAGAACAGAAAATTTAAAATATTTAAAATTAGTAAAAACTATAACCTTCTAGATAAAGCTGGTTTTGCAAGAATAGTGGCTGCTGGTCCTTGACAAGGTATGGGACTAACAGTTAAGGGTATTTATAACAGAAGTACTTGAACAGAACTAGGAAGAGAACAGAATTGTTCCTTGCTTTATTTGCCTAGAACCTCGGCATCCATAGGGAAATATCCCTCTTGCTTCTTCTCCTTTTCCTCCTTCTCCTCCTCCTCCTGGCCTCTGGCTATAGGAACAGCAGCCACATTAAAATATAACCCAAGGGATACCAGGCCTAACTTGGGCAAATCGGAACACCCTCCTTCTGGCTATAACTTTTCCACTTTGAGTAACACTCAAATGCCTTCCATGCAGATTGTTAGTCCTTATCTCTCTCTCTCTCTCACCCCTAACTCATCTGCTACTCTTCTCCCATCCACTTACTAAGTTCTAGCCATCCTGCCTGACTAGTATTCTCAGCTCACCATTTTTGTACCATTCATCTTCTCCTGCAATGGTCTTCCTTCATTTTTTGATGGCTGGTTTCTTCTTGTCATTTGAGTCTCTGCTCAAATGTCATCTCCAAGAAATATCCTCTTATATCTCTATCTAATGGTGACCTCTATCCCATCGATTGCTATATATATTGTTTTGTTTTAATTTAGCATCATTAGAAATTGGCTTATGTATTTACTTTTTATATGTCCTTGACTCTCAGATATTTATATTTTAATTTGTTTATTACCTTGCTCTCTCCACTAGAATGTAAGATCTTGACTGTCTGGTTCACCCCTGTATTGCCAGTATTCAGGATAGTGTCATACACATGGAGCATTCCCAAAATAATTTTGATTTAAGTGAATGAATGAATGATTGTTATTGAATGGGCAATGACCTAAACCTGATCAAAGTTTTCCATCCCTCAAACTGTGGGCTTCATGTTCCAAAGTAAGTCAAGTTCATCTTTTTGGGCATTGAGTATGTGAACTAGGGGATAGAAAGCTCACAGTAACTGTTTTTCCACCATGTGAACTGATGAGTAAGCCAGTGATGGCCAGCGAGGACAGTAGAAGAGGAGGGAATAAATAGAGGGTCTGCCAAGGGGTGATGTGGTAAGAGTAGAGGTGGATGGAAACCAAGTTTTGGACAGGGTTCGATGTCTGGTTTCTGATGATTCTGAGGCCCCGCTACATTCTTGCCTTTGGTTCCTATTAATCCCCTCAGAGACTTTTCTATGATTTCTGCTTTTCTTAAACTGTGAATTGGATTTAAATCCTTTCCAGTCAATAAAAGTAACACATAACAACATTTTAACATTGTGCTTAGGAACTTCCAATCAGGTGCAAATTAGCATATGAATCAAGATTCCCCTATTGTCTGTATCACAGAGAACTAATTTCTTAATCACTCTGAATTTCAGTTCTCTTATCTAAAAATGAAGGGCAATAATAAAACCTAACTGATGGAAAGATTTAATGTGATTATATATGCACATTTAAAAATTTTTAATTATTTATTTGTCAGAGAGAGAGGGAGGGAGGGAGCACAAGTAGGGGAAGCAGCAGGCAGAGGGAGAAGAAGGTTTCCTGCTGGGCAAGTAGCCCGATCTGGGACTCAATCCCAGGACCCTGGGATCATGACCTGAGCCTAAGGAAGACAATCAACCGACTGAGCCACCCAGGCATCCCCACATTTCTTATATGCAACTTCTGACATGTATTACATCCTAATTAAGGAAAGAAATGCAGGCTGGCTCAAGGGTGAAAGTCTACTTTGAACTGGTATTTCAAATCACTGGTGTATCTTGCTTTTTGTGGCACATACTGCATTCCCATTTATTTTAGAATGTATTCTAAATTCTTTTTATGATTGGATATATTTAGAGTATGACTTCTCTCCTTTTGCCTATGAACATTTATGCTCATCTCACCTTTGCTATATCAGTTTCTGTTAAATATCCTAGGTGATACATACCCTAGGCATTTGTGAATGAAAAACATAATTGATGCTAAGAAATGGGGGAAATGATGACATAGATTGATCCTCTTCAAGCATAAGTTGGCAAGTATGAAATATCCCAGTCTATGAAGAGAAAAGTACATGCATAGGATGAGATCATGGAGCACAGAGAGTGTTGGAAGTTTGCTCCTCCTACTATTCTTGGTCAGGGAACTCTTTGCCTATTATAAGACGTGGGTTGTTAGAGGAAGAATGAAATCTGGAAGGACTTGGACTGAATCAACCTTTGTGGATGAGGCTTGAGATACCACTTTGCTGGTCCTGTGATAGAGGCCCATATCCTAATGTCCAGTCTACAGGGATCCTGTGAGTCAGCTCTGCCCTCACCACACCAATAAACCAAAATGAGGCACGACAAGTAGGGGAGGCAAGGGGTGGGGTTTATGAGAAAGAGGCATCCCCAAAAGCATTAAATCCTAAAACCTAGGGAGTAAGTAATGTAACAATAAACAAATGTAGCAGAAAGTAAAATGTGGGTCTCTAGTAAGTTAACATGTATTTTTTTTAATGCAGCATATCTGCCAAAAGTAAAAATAAATAAATAAATTAAATGAAGCATTTTATAAAATTTTTATGAAATGAAATGAAAAGTATATGTAAAAAGTTTAAAAACCTACACATGGGTGATCCTGGGTGGGTCAGTCAGTTGAGCGTCCTACACTTCATTTCAGCTCAGATCATGATCTTGGGGTCCCGGGATTGAGCCCCATATCAGGCTCCACACTCAGTGGGGAGTCTGCTTGGATTCTCTCTCTCCCTCTCCCTCTGTCCCTCCCTCTGCTTGTTACTCTCTCTCTCTCTCCAAAATAAATCTTTTTTAAAAACTACAAAAACAATGGAATACTGTGCAGCCATGAAAAGAAATGAAATCTTGCCATTTGCAATGATGTGGATGGAACTAGAGGATATCATGCTAAGAAAAATAAGTCAATCAGAGAAAGACAATCATCATATGATCTCTCTGATATGAGGAATTTAAGAGGCGGGGTGGGGGATCATGGGGAGTAGGGAGGGAAAAAGTGAAACATGATGGAATCGGGAGGGAGACATACTATAAGAGACTCTTAATTTCATGAAACAAACTGAGGGTTGCTGGGGGTTGGGGGAGGAGGAATAGGGTGTGTGGGTTATGGACATCGGGGAGGGTATGTGGTATGGTGAATGCTGTGAATTGTGAATTGTGTAAGACTGATGAATCACAGACCTGTACCCCTGGGGCAAATAATACATTATATGTTAATTTTTAAAAAAACTACAAAAAAACCTTACACACAATTTAATGATATTGATTTAAAAAATATGTTGATATTTTTAAATATCATATCCTTTAGCTGAAACAAAACTGGAATTCAGATCCTGCTAAGCAGCAGATTTGAATTTCTAACTGGCTTACAATTCCCAGAAAATTATGATCAAAAGACTGAATATCTTCTAACATAGTAGATCAGAGTACATTTACAGAGATTGAAAACTATTCTTCTGACAAATTCTGGGTGTGGGAGAAAGACTAGAGAATGAGTAATATATTTTTTTACATTCAAATTGTAGTATGTATGGATTTCTGTTACTTCTAATTCAGCAATAACTTCTAATTCAGCAATAACCACATAAAATGTAATGATTTAGATTTGCACAAAAATATAAAATTATAAGAAAAATACTTAAAACATATTTATGGACCATATAAGAAAACTTGAATACATGGAGAGACATCGTGTTCTTATATGTTAAGGTCAAATACTAGATATTGGTCATTTAAATTATCTACACATGGTTGAGACAGAAGTATCGGTATATTATGGGGTATTATTTTAATACTCCATACAAATTATATTTGTTAGTACAATAGCCCCCCTCTCATCTGCAGTTCCAGTTACCCACAGTCCAGAAGCAATGGTCCTCCCCCACAGTGTCAGAAGGACAATAGTAACCTGTTATGTCACAATGCCCACATCATTCTCCTCACTTCAGCTCATCACTCAGACACATTATCATCTCACGTTACTGCAAAAAGTTTGAGTACAGTACAATAAGATATTTTAAGAGAGAGAGAGAGACCACATTCATGTAGCTTTTATTATAACATATTGTTATAAGTGTTCTATTTGATTATTATTGTTGTTCATCTCTTACAGCGCCTAATTTACAAATTAAACTTTATCACAGATATGTATGTGTAGGAAAAAATACGGCAAATATAGGATTTGGTACTATCTGTGGTTTCAGATGTCCACTGGGGGGTAGGTCTTGGAATGTATCCCCCTACAGACAAGAGCACTATGTATCTCATCAAGAAAATTGCAATGACCTTAATCAACAAGATCACCCTACGTCTTTTCGCTTCCTATTTGTTGTATTCTCTTTCTTGTTTCTAATTTTTTTTGATCTTTACTCTTTACATAAAATTAAAGATACTTCGCTTAAAAATTGATTTAGTTCATGGAGTCCATGGGTGGCTCAGTTGGTTAAGCATCTGACTCTTGATTTCAACTAAGGTCATGATCTCAGGGTTGTGAAATCGAACCCCATTTTGGGCTCCATGCTGGGTATGGAGGCTGCTAAGATTCTTTCTGTCCCTCTCCCTCTTCCCCTCCTTCTAACTCTCTCTCTACCAAAAGAAAAAAAATGATTTAGTCATGATTCATGTGTTGGTTTTACATTTCTTTAACCCAATTAAATTTATGTTACTTCTGTCTCTAAGTTTCTTCTCTTTGATTTATTGTCATCTACTTAGGTTCTTGAGATAAAGATTTGATTAATTTACATTTATTTTTTATACAGTAGAGGCTAGAGCCTATGAATTTGTTTCTGAGAGCAGCTTTGGTACTATACCTGTCCTGAAATATGGTGCTGTAATGTTAGATTTCTAAATAGTATAGGATTGTGGTTTTATTTTCCAATTTGTCCCAACAGTTATTTAGGCAAATTCTTTGTTTATTTAATGTTGCTTTGTTTAATGTTTGTTTTTTAAAAAATATTTTGGGGGATATTTTCATGAAAAAATTATTTTTAGTACCATTAGATTGTGACCATATGTGATTTCTGTAATTTCTATTATTTATCACTTAGTTGCTCTTGACTAATACTGATCTATTTTACTAAATAAACCAGAGATGCTTGAAAAAATATGTGTGGTGTCTCTTTGTAGGGTGTAAGTATTTATAGATTCAAGTGTTAACTTTTTTTTTATTTCCTTGATTTTAGTTAACTTACACAATTCTTCTCTAGTGATTTGGTAGTTACACATCATATTTATAGTTTATATGTGTTTATTTCTCCCCTTAAAATATCTCCACACATTCTTTTTACCTTATACTTGAGTCATTATCAAAGCCAAGAGTGAAGCTCCTCGCAGTTAAGATGAAAATCTTGGTACATTTTTCCTTTATAATCCTCCCACTCCTCTCTCCCCCTTCCATGTCCACATTCCTTTTCTAATTTCTGTCAACATAATCCATAATTTAATACCAACTGATGATGCTGTTTACTTTTTAAAAAAACATTTTTTTATTTTGCCAATAGTTTTCACATTTGCATTCAGTTTTGTAAGCATATTTCCACTGATTATGTAAATTTACCTTTATGTTCATTCACAGTTGTGTTTCTATTCCTGCCTGATGGCTGGCACGTCATCCGTCCTCAGGAATTCTGGTGCAGGAACCAATGCAGTAGAATGAAAGAGAAGATAAGAACCTGACCAAGTGAACTTTTATAAGCTTCTATAAGTGCAAGTTTGCCACAAACACATTATCACCAGGATTATGACAAATCCATAAAGTAGATTTTACCTTGGTAGTCCCATCTCTGCCATGGTCGCAAACACACACATACGCACAAATCCATTCTAATGGGAATAAACACTTTACTATTTCCCATGCGCTAATACTCTTGGAATGTGTGACACCTACACTGACTTCATTGTTATCAGCCTTTTTGTTGGATTCACCTGTAAATAACTGTAAACATTGGTCTCAAACTCAGCTGCACATTGTAATCTCATGGGAAGGTTCTTTTTTTTTTTTTTTAAAGATTTTATTTAATTATTTGTCAGAGAGAGAGAGGGAGAGAGAGCAAGCACAGGCAGACAGAATGGCAGGCAGAGGCAGAGGGAGAAGCAGGCTCCTTGATGAGCAAGGAGCCCGATGTGGGACTCAATCCCAGGACGCTGGGATCATGACCTGAGCCGAAGGCAGCTGCTTAACCAACTGAGCCACCCAGGCGTCCCTCACGGGAAGGTTCTTAAATGCTTCTAATGACTTAGCTACTCACCAGACCAATTAAGTTCAGATCACTCTGGTTGAGACCTAGGCTTCAGTACTTTCTAAAGCTCCTCAGGTGACTATAGAGCCCAGCCAGGAATAAGAACACAGGGGAGTCAGTGTAATCTGAATCCTCAGTCTAGCTGCGCCGGTAGATATGAAGCAAAGTAAGAGCTTTTGGGGGACTTTAAAAAGAGATCCTGGGAAAGAGAGCTTTCTTTAGAACCATGATAACCACATCAAAATGGAAAACACTTCTATCACTGCAGTAACTGTTCCCTCATTTTTAATATGCCGATGAATGAAGCATCGAGCTCTGTTTTGGGTTGAGCGTAGAGACAACAAGAGGGCTCAGAGTCTGATGAACAGCTCAGCTAAAACCCACATGGAACAAGAGTGTTACCCAATTTTTTAAAACTAAGAACTGTTTCTTGAATTTGGTCAGGGATCTCTTACACAAGAAAATTTGGAGTTACGTCCTGATATGGAGGTCTTAACAGTTTTTTTCTTTACTTTCAGACAGACTCCACATTGACGTTTCCTTATTTTATGGAGACTCAGACATTTGAATTCAGAATATGGACCGGATTATCTAGTTTTGAAGACTATCTGAGTGGAATCAAGAAAATATTCTCTCTGGAAATGCTCTTTGAACATTGTTACCATGATAATTATAATGCTTGACTTGAGGAAAGATACAGATTCAGAAAAAAAAAAGAAGAAAAACAAAAAACTCATTTACAAACTTTTGGTGGCATTTTGTCCTACACTTCTTTCTAAACACACCGTTAGGTAACAAATTAACAAACCATTCAAACTGTAGTTATTATTACTTATAATGAAAGGAATCTACCATTTTTTATACATGATAACAATATTCATTCAACTGCTATTTTTTAATTTAAAATTTGTTTGAGGACGTCATTCAATTTATTTTTAACTTTCCTCTTCCAGATTTTTTGAGGTATAATTGGGAAATAAAATTTTATATATTTGAAGTGTACAACGTGATGATTTGATATACATACATATTGTGAAATGATAACCACAGTCAGGTTAACATATCCATTACCTCACATATTTAATGTGTTGTGTATATGTGTGTGTGATGAGAACACTTAAGATCTACACTCTTAGTGAAGTTCGAGTGTATGAGCCAGTATTATTAACTGTGGTCACAATGCTGTACCTTAAAATCAATCAATTTAATAGTTAACGGACTTCTCAGGAAAGAGATAATATCTACAGACAACAATGAGATACGTTAGCATCACAGAGCTAAAACTTCTCATTATTTTTGGTCTCTTGCCTGCTAGGGAGTATCCATTTATTTTTTGTGTGGTTGTTTTTAAATATGCTGTTAAAAATATGTCAATGCACTTGTCAGGCAGAGAACTTTAATTATATTTTAAAGATAGCTTTCTTTGTAATAGAATTTGGATTTCTGAAGATACAGAGCTTGACTGAAAAAATATTAATCATATAGAAAAATAATCCAGAAGTTAGCATGACTTAAGTTTCTTCTACAGTGATTTTCGCCTGGTCCTGTGCTTCTCAAAGAGCACCTGGACCAGCAGCAACCACGGCACTTGAGAATTTTAGAAATGTAAACCCTCAGGCTCCACCCAGCCCTACTGAGTCAGAAACTCTGAGGTTAGGGCCAGTGATCTCTTTCTCTGTGATTCTGTTACACTGTGAAATCTGAAAATCTTTGACATGATAAAAATGCCCCCAACAGGTACTAGAACAAACCTAAAACAACAAAACCTCTGACCCTTCCACTGGCTTATTTTATTTTGTTTAGAAAATGATTTACCTGCATTGAAAGATAATATTTGCCCAGGAAGTTAATTTTTCCTTTCAGTGGAATTAATCAGGGTACCTATCATTCTATTATGTTTTTCTGCTACACGTCAAAGATTCATGACTGGTTTTCAACATCTTTTAAAGTATACTTAAGTGATCATTAATTCCTCACATTTGCTTTCAAAAATTCTTTCAAGCAGCAGTGTTAGATTTCACGTGTGCTTTACTTACCTCATTGAGATAATGTTACCATAATGATCTCACTTATATGTTGCATAATTAGATCTAATATCTCTCTAATGAGATACACCATGTTATTTGGAACCAGCTGCTCTATCATGGATACCAAAGGACACTCCACACAAAATTTTCCAAGATATTCAAGAATAATGTTACGTGGTCATTTCATACAAATTATTTTTCCTCCTTTCTTTAAGAATCTATTTGTTTCTAGATGGATATTAACATTCACATTTCCTCAAGGACTAAAGGAGTCCGCTGACTTTGGCATTAGACATAGTACGTAGCAACTATTTGCTGTGAGAATAAAAACTCTCTGTTATCAAGAAACAGTTACCTGAGAATCTAGACTAGAGTGCTCTAACTTTTTTTTACATTTGTACATGTACAGTATATGTTAAATTCTTATGATATTATAGTTTAAGAAAGAACGTTCTTCATGTTCTTTCCTAATATACTTATTAGGAAAGAGCTGCATGCAGGTTTAAGAATGTGGTAGCCATTTTTTTTTCCAGTAACTACTTATGTATGTTCAATAAATATGAGATGGAAATAAGTACATATATATCTTTGGGGCTTGCTTTGCTAGTTACTCACTCATATGAAAAAACCTATGTGCATATTTAATACAGACAAATGAACACGCAATAGACATAGGTAGACACACAAAGTGGACATGGAGCCTACCCCCTAGTTTATATTCAATGGTATTCTCATCTTTCCGCTGAATGTAAATACATGACTATTTATCTAAATTGTATTTGCTTGTTAATGAAACCAGAACAGGCAGCATTTTATGAAAGTGTGGTGAATTAATGGCTGAGATTACTTCGCCTCCCTATAGCCTTCTGAGTCTCTACAGAAGAGGAAATTAAGGGAGACAAACTGAACTGTGATGCTCTGGGACTCCCTTGATTCTGCCTGTCACCGTTATAAGCCAGCTCAAGGCCTCGGGGGAGTCTGCCTGCTCAAGCCTTCCTCAGCCAGCCAGACGGTGACGGCCCACTGCTTTTATTCATTACCCTGAATGTAATGCACTAAATTTAACAAGTAACACACTCAGCGGGAATTTATTGGCCTTTTGCAGCATGATTGCAAGGTAGGATATGGATATGGATTCCAATTACTGTTGACACCCAGATACGAAGAACAAAGCCTATATATAATTATTAATCAAAGTTGATATTTTAAGGAAATGAGAGTAAATAAATAAATAAATAAATAACTCTATTTTATTTGAAGCGAATATTCCCAAGTCGAAAGAAATCTCCCTGGTTACACAATGCTAGCATTCCAATTAAATTTAATAGCAATAATAAAATGGCAGCATAGTGGCAAAGTGATCCTATAAAGCACCAATTTTCATATCAAAATAGCTGTGTGGAGAAGATGTACAGTAGAGAAAAGGCTAACAAAATCCAAACATGGACTTGTAATATGTAAATGAATGGTCAAATAGTGATCTTTAAGGATTTAGTGTTTTTAGTTAGAAATAATAATCCATTTAATAGTGTTATTCCAGATGATAGTTATAAGTAGCTCTATGTGAATAAGGTTGGAAGAGTGTTCCATATTGTAGAAAAATATGGGGTCACACTTTCATATCTATAGCGCTGGTGTTACTTGATCATGAAAATTAAATATTGTTGGATACAGATATTTATGAGGAAACTCGAAGTCCTTGGGTCGCGATAAGAACATGAAGAAAGGAGCTAGAATTTTCACTCACTTTGGGCAAGGGTGTGTTACAGTTATGGTTTGTTTTATTTTTAAAGGCCAAAAGAACACAACACATGTAAAGGCATAAGAAAGAAAGAACAGGATTTTATTTTACCAGACTGTATGTGAATGAATAATACTAAAAATATAAGGCACATGAAAACAAAGGGAACATCACTTTCTCCATGATTAACCCAAATGGCCAACTTATTATTGAAATAAGAGGCAACATGCATCACTGGTAAAGGGTTGAACTCTCACGTTACAAAGAATCATATCCTGGCTTTAATAATTACTGGTACTCTGACCTTGAGCCACTAATTTAATCTCTCTTAGCCTGTTCCCTCAAGTGTAAAATAGAGATGATTATAGTAGCTACCTTTGTTGTTATATTGACAATACTGCATTATATACTTCAAAGTTGCTAAGAAACCAGATTAAATGTTCTCACCAAAAATAAGAAATGATCATTATAGAACATGACAGTGGTGGTAACTAATGCTATTGTGGTAATCATACTGCCATATACAAATGCATCAAATCAACATGTTATATGTTGTAAACTTACACAATGTTGTACGTCAATTATATCGCAAAAATACTTCTGATAAATTAATATGGTTCTCAGCACAAAGTAAAAACTCAATAAATATTAGCAAATTTCATGTTACTTAGTATTATTTTAATATACTCAATTTAAAAATCATTAAACCAGGAAAAAAATAGCATCATACTCTTTTACACCCACATAGGCTTCAGTATAAATCTGAACTCAAATACTTTTCAGTGGAAAGAAGGTGTATTTTATTTCTCTGATTAGTTTGGACCCCAGAGTCATAATTTTATAGAAAAGTCTTAACACATAACTGTGTGGAGTTAAACAATGTGCATTTCTAGTATTCGGAATGCTTAGGTATAATATAGGTCTAATGACACCTGCCTTTGAGGGTATATGGTAAATTTGGAGAAAATATGTGTATATGTCCATGAAACTCAGCACATAGCCTGACACCACCCAAAAATGGAGGTATTTTTTATTTAGGATCTATAGATGGACACTTGTATTTAGTCGTCATTGCAATTCCACTTAGAATTCATTATCATCCCCATTTCTTAGGAAATGTAATAAGGATGAAATGTAAATTGTTCAAGACCATAGAATTAATAGCAAGAGCTTCAACTCACTTTAGGTCAAAGTGAGCATAAGTAAGTGTTCTTTCTGCTACAGTCACCTCCTTTTGTAGGTAAGAAGATAAATGTGGATCTCTGACAGAATATGTTTGTGTGTGTCTGTGTGTGTATGAACCAGGCATGTGTTCCTGATAACTGGTATACAGTTTGGTTTTTAAAGAGAGTAGGTAGATGAAAATAGTTATGTGCGGCCATGGTTTTCTCTGACTTTCCTAACAAAGTCATGGAGCTTACCTATTAAGGGTCTTACATAATTGGTATTCCAAAGTAAAATTATCTACAGAAGTATAAAAAAGTACTCCTACCCCAATGTGACCTACTGACTGGGGATCAGTCTTCAAAAAGCCCATAATCCAAAGGAAGCAGTTAAGTGACATGATTTCCATCATAATAATAAAATGATTACCTAGACTGAAAAATTTAACTAAAACTGCCAAAGAACATTTTCTCTCTATATATACATATATATACCTTAATATTTTTACTATTGAATTCAATCACCTCTTTAGAACAATTTTTGTTTCACAATAAATTGGATCCACATGTAAAAGCTATTCATAGAACTTACAGATAGAAACCTAGTCTTCTGAATCAAAGAAACATGAATAACATTGATTTTAAAAATTAAGGAAAAGGAAATTAAGTCAAATAGTACTTTAAGTAAATCCTGTGTAAATGCTTACATTGAATGAAATTCATCACTTTGAATGGATAAATAAGTTGTGGTACACACACACACACACACACACACACACAGGAATATTACTCAGCCCTAAAAAATGAAATTTTGCTATTTGCAAAGTAATAGGAGGAGCTATTTATGGAGTATTATGCTAAGCAAAATCAGTCAGAGAAAGACAAATATATATTATTTCACTGATATGTGGAATTTAAGAAAAAGAAACAATCGATCATGAGGAGAAAAAAGGGAGGTGAACCAAGAAACAGATTCTTAATTATAGAGAACAAACCAATGGTTACCAGCCGGGAGAGGGGTGGGGGGATGGGTGAGAGAGGTGATGGGGATTAAGGAGGGCCCTTGTTTTGAGGAGCTCAAAGTGATGTATGGAGGTGATGAATCACTGTATTGTACATGTGAAACAAATATTATACTGTGTGGCAACTAACAGGAATTTAAATAAAAACTAAAAAAAAGAACAAAAGATTAAAAAAATCATCCATTCACTCTTGTTTTCAACAATGGTATACTAACTGCCTCCTTTTTGCAATGTCTATGCTAGTACTGAGGACATGGGACTCAATCAGCTAGACAAGGCCACCGCCCATACAGTAGTGAAGAAAGATACAAAACTATCATATAATTGCAATTCTAATGAGGATGTTGACTACAGTGGGAGCCTATATAAGGATTTCAGTCTGCTCTTAGAGAGGGGTCAGAAAGATCTCATTAGGAAATAACTTCACCTGTGCGAACTTGATCCTCACACCAACACAATGAGACCAGACCAGCACAACTATCATCACCCCATTCACAGAATTAAAAAAAAAAAAAAAATGAGGGGAAAAAAGGCATTCAATATCCTAACAAACCAGACAGTTGGTAAGGGGTAAATCCAAGATCCAAACCCAGGCCATCTGGTTTTAGACTCTGCTTTTCACCCTGTGCTATGGACGTTCATGTGCCTTTGTGAGGGGCAACAAACACACTCCAGAGAGAAAGTTGTAAGAGAAGAACCTGAGGTGGGCCAGAACCAGTGCTCTACGTAAGAGCCGCAATATTCAACAGAAATACGAGCCACATATGTAATTTTAAATTTTCTAGTAACCATGTTACAAAAAGTAAAAAGAAACAGGTGGTTACAACACTCGGGAAAGGTGATTTGGCATTTTCTCATGAAACTAAACACGCAGATACCATATGAACCGGCAGTTGTACTCAAGCATTTATTCCCGATAAATGAAAATGTATATCCACACGAAAATCCATACCGGAATGTTTATGGCAGTTGAATTCATAATTGCAAAAACTATAAGCAACCCAGGTGTCCTTCAGTGGATGAGTAAACAGAGTGTGCTACATCCAGCTCATGGAACGCTCTTTGGTAAAAAAAAGGGACTACTGATGCAGGCAGTGACTTGGGTCAATCTCGAGGGGATGGTGCTATGCAAACAAAGCCAATTCCCAAAGAATACACCCTGTATGATTCCATCTACATCACCTTTTGACATGACAAAATTATATAAATGGAGAACAGACTGATGGTTGCTAAAAGCTGGGGCCAGCTGAGGGATGGAGCACAGATATGCTGTGGACGTGGTTATAAAAATGCAACATAAGCGATTTTTGTGGTGAAGGAACGGCTCTGAATCCTGACATGGTGGTACCTACATATGTGATTAAACAGAACAAAGCACACGTAGAGCCACACGCATGTACGATTAAAACTAGGGAAAGCGGAGTGGGATTTATCATTGTCAATATCCTGGTAGTCACACTGTAAGGATGGAGATTACCACTGGGCAAAACCTTAGGGAAAGGGAACCTGGGGTTTCTCTCTATTACTTCTTACAGTCACATGGGAATCTAGAATTACTTCAAGATAAAAAATGTTAATTAAAAGAAAGATTAAGTTTATTCTGTTCTACTTAATCAATCCATCTGAAATACTTCCATTTCAACATATTAAACAATATAAACATTATGGACATATTTCACTTTATTTCATACTGTCCAGTGGGACCAGCCACATTTCAAGCTCCTGTTAGTCAGTGACTAGTGGCTACTACATGGGTAGCACAAGTGGTGTGAATACAAAGATAAGAAGTGAAGACAGAGGTTTAAGAGGTAGGCATGGGTCAAGCTCTACAAATGGCAGAGTCATTGCAGTGGCCTATGGAACCTGGTAATGTAGTAACCTCCTATCTTCTTTCTTCTTCATTCTTCTCAGGGACACCGGAATTCTTGTTCTTCCTAGAAAATGACAAGCATGCTCCAACCTCAGAAACCTTGCTCTTGCTGTTTTTTCTGCCTAGAATCCTCATTTCAGAATATCTCTCTGACTTATTCCCACACCAAGAGTTGGCTCTGCTCAGATGTCTCTCAGAAGGTGTTTTCTGACCAACTTACATAAAAGAGCCAATTCCACCATTCTCCAACACTCTCTATCCACCCATTATACTACTTTAATTTTCTTGATAGTACTTACACTCCTGGACCTTCCATATATCTACCTGTTTATTGTCAGTTTCCCACAGAGCCTGGAACAGTGCCTGGTGCACAGAATACATCCAGTGAGTATTTGCTGAATGAATTGTTTGATGAACAAATTAATTATGTTTAACTCTTTCACTAGTCTCAAATGAACTGCCTGCCTCAAATAAAAACTACATTTGCCTGGGATTCAAAAACTGACATAATAAATATCAGAAATTGAGTTAAATCTCCTGGATTTTTATTTATTTTGTTTATTATTTTTATTTTTTAGTCTTCTGAATTCTTAAAATCCAATCACAGAAACAATATCTTTATATTCCAATAAAATCAACTATATATATATATATATATATATATTTAATTTAATTTATTTATTACATATTTTAGAGAGAGAAAGGGGGAGGGAGCAACCACAGTGAGGGGAGGGGCAAAAAAAGAGACAGAGAATCTCAAGCAAATTCCACACTGAGCTTGGAGCTCAATGTGACGTTCAGTCTCATGATCCCGAGATCATGACCTGAGCTGAAATCAAGAGTTGGATGTTTAATCAACTAAGCCACCCAGGCACCACAATCAACAAGATATTTCTAATATATAAATTAAGCTTTTGGCTGAAAAGTTTTTTTTTAACGCTGCCTCTTATTTTTAGAGAACTTGTTTCTGATATAAGACCATTTAATTTATATTTTTTTCTACAGTCATGATAAATTTCTGTACATCTCGTTGTAAAATTCACTTTTCACCAAGTAAATTCATTTAGAAATTCTGAAAAATGGTATTCATTATTCCTAAAGGTGTTATCAAAGCCCTCCTAGTACATTGGTCCTTTCTTGACATATTGCCTTCTGAAGGAAGCATTCTCCAATAACCCCAATCAGAATTTCTTTCGCTCCTGCACTTCCATCATTGCATCTAATATCTACCTTAACCCAATGCCGATTCCAGTCTACTTATATCAAAAATATTAATGAAAATATTCACACTCCAGGAAGGCAGAAATTGTCTTTTTCTAAGTTATTAATATAATGATTTACATGTCTCAGTTGGACTGAGATAAATATTTGATGAATTGAATGAATTCTGTTTTGTTTTAATAATGTATGCTTATATCTAGTCTAGAAGACTTGATAGGCAAGTGTTGCATAAGATAACCTCTCAAGCACAAATTCATATCATCCAGTATTTTTCCCAGAGAAGAACTAATGTTTATTAAGCTCCTAAGATACATGAAAGATTTCACATATGATCTCATGTAGCCCCCATAATATATGGACTATTATTAACTCCATCTATGAAGAAATGAAAGCTCAGAAAAAAATATGTAGCTTTTCAAGTGAGGAAATCAACCCTCACATTTGCTAACTCACTAGAAAGACCCACCGAACTAACTGAAACCAACTCTACTTACAGTTGCTGCAGGGAAATGATGCCAAACATCAGCCAAAGAAAGAGACATAGTGCAGAGTTTGGGAGGGATCCAAATATGAAACCTTCATTGTTCTCAGGACCTGTTTCTCTGCTATATTGGTCTGTGACAATATGCATGTAGTTGCTTCCCAACAGGGAAGCTTACATGAGCTTCAGCATCCAGAGTATGTATGGGGGCTTTATTACATAAGCAGGATTGATTGATTTAACAGGTTTTCCAGAGGGTCCACCATGAAAAACAGAGACCCCTATCACTTGGGAAATTTCCGAGGGTTTAGAGGTACCTCCCAGGCACTAAGTACAAGGGCCAGACCTCTCTTGAGTGAGGCCAAATTCCTCACTATGCGGTATCACTTACTATTTTCTTGGATAAAATTCTCCAGTTCCTTAATCTGACATGAAATATAGTTCTAGAAGCTCAGCATATCTCAGATGCATTTCTGTAGGTTAAGCCCTGATTTAACAATATTCTTTTCTGAGGCTCAGAAACTTTGGGTAACTTTGGTAACAAAATAAATAACCGTGTCACTTGTTCTAGAAGCTATCTCTACACTGAAGCATTACTACTGTAAAGTATGAAATAAGACTTTGGATTTGGGGTTATAGATAGAATCCTGACATTCAACAGCCAATAAACCTTGAAAAGGGGCAAAGGCAGCAGGAAGAATAGAATAGGAAGAAGTGGGTCATAGACTCCCACATTTCATTTTGTAGACTTATGTAACTTCCTGGAAAAACGTTTCCAACTCCTGATATGATATTAAAATAGATCCAGGGAACCTTAGAAATTGAAGAGAACTCATTAAGGTAACATAGTTATTGAAGCCTAAGTAAGATATTCTCAAACAGTTTTATGATAGCATATGGGTCTAATATTAGTGATGCATTATTGGATCACTGGAGTATTTTATACATGATACCATAGCTTTGAATTAAAAGCACCCACTCAAACGGAAAGCTAACTATAACTTATTTATCCTCAACAAATATATAGTGGAAAGATATATCTTCTTCATATCTGACAAGGGAAATGAGATTAGAGTTCTGTCATAATGAGATAACTATAAATTAAAAGTCCCTAAAAGTCCATTTTTTTTAAGAATAAGAGGAATAAAAAAGGAAACTGGAAAACATTCCTGAAAGCCCATAAACAATCACATTCTTTTATTTCCATTTCTAAGAATACACGTGCACTTATGTTTTTAAAAGACAGTTGAGGGGTGCCTGGGTGGCTCAGTCAGTTAGGGGTCTGCCTTTGGCTCATGTCATAATCCCAGCATCCTGGGGGCAAACCCCACTCTAGGCTTTCCTGCTCAGCAAGGAGTCTGTTTCTCCCTTTCCCTCTGCTCCTCCCCCGACTCATGTGCTCTCACTCTTTCTCAAATAAATGAATGAAATCTTTATAAAAAAATAAAAGTTGAGATTTCATACCAGGTCTTCATATTTTTATCTCAATAGTGCAAGGATGTACCATTTTCTTGAAGTAGGCTGAAATACTTCACATGCTCCGCCAGAAGATAATTCTGATGCTTGGAATTGCCCCTGAAATTTAGTCCACATTAGTCGTCTCTGAAGTTTTTATAAAGCTAAGAGTCACCACAACAGTCTGGTTCTAATACAATCCTACTCATTCTTTTCTAAGAATGACTGAAGATTTTTTAAATTAGAGAAGTTCTACATATATGCTTTATAGTTGTTTAAGGATACTTCTACTAGAATTTATCCTAGAATTTATCCATAATTTAATCCAATTTCAGATATATAAGTGGAATAATCCATAGTTTGATAATCATTAGGGTAATGGTGCTCAAACTCACTCAGTTGGTAGAATAACTGAAAATTAAGGCACTCTATTCGAAATATCACAAAATAATGTTGTATTAGGGCACCTGCATGGTTCAGCCCATTAAGTGTCTACCTTCAGCTCAGGTCATGAATTCAGAGTCGTGAGACTGAGCTGCACATCAGGCTCCCTACTCAGTATGGAGTCTGCTTCTCCCTCCTTCTGCCTCTCCCCCACTTGTGCACACTCTCTGTCAAATAAATAAATAAAACCTTAAAAAAATAACAGCATATTAAATTATGACATGAGTTTGTAATAGTTTATTCCTAGATGATGCAACCACAATGTATACTTGTAAAATCACAAATATCCTCCCACTTAGCCACAAGAAAGACAAACTTTCTATGTGCTTTCTGATAGGATGTACACAATATCATTTATGAATAAATCTTGCTACACAAAAACAAAAACAAACAAACAAGCTCTCAGTTTACAGGAATTACCAGTAGAGAAGAACATGGTCAGCGACACTACAGGGAGGCAATCAGCAAAACCCAGAATGAGAAAGACACTGAAGGACAACTGATTCCATTTTACAACAAATACATTGCAAAGAACTAAAAGAAGAGGAAACTTAGAGATTGAGAGGGACTTTAGAAAGATATCAACCAGGGACACCTGGGTGGCTCAGTTGGTTAAGCATCTGACTTTTTGATTTTGGCTCAGGTCATGATCTCAAGGTGGTAAGGTAGAGAACCACATTGGACTCCATGCTCAGCAGGAAGGCTGCTTGAGATTTCTTCCTCTCCCTCTACTCTCCCCCTCTCCCTGTTCACATGTGTTCTGTCTCTCTCTTTCTCTCTAAATAACCAAAATCTTAAAAAAGAAAGAAATGTGTTAACCAAACGCTGTGTGTGACCCGTGTTTGAATCCTCATTCAAACAAATTAAGTGTAAAAGAAAAAAAAGAGACAATCAGGAAAATGTATAGACTTATGGAATATTTGGTGATATTAGGGAACCACTATAAATGTTTATGGGTATAATAGTGTCATCATAATTTAAAAAATAGTGCTCTATTTTTAGAGATATATACTGAACTATTTATTAATTCATGTATATTATATCATACATAGGCTTGTTTCTAAGTAATCCAGAAAGTTAGGAATGAGTGAATGGTAGGTATAGATGAAACCAGTTTTGTCATAAATTAAAGTTGAATAGTTGGGAATATATCTGAAGGAAATGAAATCACTATCTTAAAGATATATCTACACAAGTATGCTCATTACAACATCGTTTAAAATAGCCAAGAAATGGAAATAACCCAAGTATCTGTTGACTAATGAAAATGACATATATACATACATATATATTCAGCCATAAAAAAGAGGGAAATCCTTTCATTTGGAAGAACATGGATGAAGCTTGACGTCATTATGCTAAGTGAAATAAATTAAACAGAGAAAGATAAATACTATATGATCTTACAGATGGAGTCTAAAACAACCAAACTCACAAAAATAGATTGTAGGGGAGTGGCTGCTAGGGGCTGAGTGCTGGGGATAAATGAATGATGGTGGTCAAAGAATACAAAATACCAGTTATAAAATGAATAAGTCTTGGGGATTTAACATATGGGATGGAGACTGTAATTAATGATACTGTATCATATATGCAAAAGCTGCTGAAAGAGTAGATCTTAATTCTTCTGGATAGCAAAAAAAAAAAAAAAAAAAAAAAACTACATAACTACCTAAAATGATGGATATGTGTTGACTAACCTTATTGTGGCAATCATTTTGCAATATATTACATAATGTTATATGTCAAATATATATCAACATAGCTGGAGGAAGAAGATATCAATTCTCCCCCACCCCCTCCAAAAAAAAGTTGAATAGTTAACCTCTATGTATAATGGGCATGTAGAAGTTCATTATGCTATTCTAATTTGTGTATATTTAGAATTTGCCATAATAGAATTTTTTTAAAAAAGAAAGCTGATTATCTATAATATGTTTCCATTAATACTTGTATAAGTAGGAAACCAAAAGAAAATACAGCAAAAAAATGGAAGCACTCATTAGAACAGAAAATTCAGCTCATTTAGTAATATTTGGGGGTTGGGAGGAATTCTGAACAGGGTTTGGTATGAGGTATTTCATTGTTAAAATGAATCTTCTAGAACAGAGAGCACTGAAGAAGCAGTGCAGGAAAACCACAACAAAACCAATATATTTGAATTATGTGCTAATAGAAGCAAACAGAAAAAGATGAAGATTAGCTAGAAGGTTGAAAGGAATACTCTCCTTACCTTATTTCACAGACCAAACTCTAAATCATGCCTTTTACAGAAGTATTAAAAACTTTATAGATTGAAGAGAATGAGTAGAGACTAGTAGAGACTAGAGGGTAAATAATTCAAAAAGCAATTTTATAGTATTCAAAACAGCATATACTAGTCTTTTCTCTGAAGTTTTGAGTGTTTAGACCTAGGCTGTGTGTTAATCACTTTAAGGGTCCATATATATTTTTTCACCAACGCTTTCAGATTGATGTCTGTTTTGGTGTCTGGTTATCCAAACCATTTGTCAATATTTTGTCTGCTATTTCACTTGTTTTCTCCAACTGGGACTGAACTCTGTTGTTCATGGTCAAATAATATAAGACATCCACGTTCCTAAGTCAATCTGAGTGTTTGCATAAAAACTTGAGTGAAACCTTTACCCTTTTGTTGGCCCATCCCTGGTCTTGAACTAATTGGAGTGTATTTGTTTGGATTATCGTCAAATTGAATCCACCATTCAATCGATAATTGAACTATGCTCCTAAGATGCATTCTGTTTAAAATTGAAGGAAAATAACACAGCTTGACCCTTGTGAAGTGTTATGAAGAGCTGGGGTCAAGTGGAGACTTCTTTTATTCTGGTTGGAGTATTTTGTTGCTATCTTAAATTTATGCTGGGCAGAATCATGAATAGCTACATAAAAATTCCTTTATCTTTGTTGTTTCAATGTCAAGAGATCTTATTAACACAAAGGCATTAAAACTGGATTGAGTCTGTAGCTAAACATTTAATTTTAATGCTTAAACTAACCTAAACTAAGAAAACAATAGCTGTCATTTACTGAGTAGGTATTTTAATCAAACATCAGGCAAAGGGCTTTACATACAATGTTAAATTGATAGACTTTTTCATTATTTATTGATTGGCATTCCAAGAGATCGTCCACCCGGTTGCTCCCATCAAACTCACCACTCTTTGCTCCAGACTTTGCAATGGCAGTGAGCAAAATTATTGCAGCTTTTATTTTTTTTAAAGATTTTATTTATTTATTTGACAGACAGAGATCACAAGTAAGCAGAGAGGCAGGCAAGAAAGAGAGGGGGAAGCAGGCTCTCTGCTGAGCAGAGAGCCAGATGCAGGGCTTGATCCCAGGACCCTGAGACCATGACCTGAGCCGAAGGCAAAGGCTTAACCCACTGAGCCACCCAGGCGCCCCATTATTGCAGCTTTTGAAATATGCATCCTGCTGTGGGCTGGAGCCAGCTCATACTGATTCAGGTGACTATTCTGTACATCTTTCCCCAACTCCACATTAAGTGACATCATATGGTAGTTTAAATGGCCATAGAGCATTTGCACTACAGAAATTAGAAAATGTCATTATTTTCCCCCAGCGGGCCAGTTGTTAGACATTTACTATACATCACTGTATGTATCCTTCTTTCATCTTCGCATAAATGGAAATGTCATTGGGAGGATCTAAAAGAGTCCAGTTACTGTTACTGCAGTGACAGTTAAAGTTAGGACTAACTTTGAACAAACAAGGGGAGAAGGGAAGGAAACAAGCATCAACAGAGTTCCACAACCAGGCATTCCCCAATTTGATTTCTTGAAAGAACCACATAAGATAGCCATGATCCTTTGTGTATTCTTTCAGTAACTTGGTGGGGGGAAGAACTGGGGGAACACTCTCCACATGGGGGTCAGCTAACTACAGCCCGTGGACTAAATGTAGCAGACTTCCTGTTTTCCTGAGTTTTACTGGAGCGCAGACACAGCCTCTTGTTTCTGTGCTGTCTATGGCTGCCTTCGCACCTTAACAGAAGTGCCGAGTAGTTACCACCACATGGCCTGTAAGGCCTGCAAAGCCAAAAATATTTACTATCTGGCCCTTATAGAAGAAGTCTTCCAGGATGACTGGGGTTGTGATACGTTTGGCAAATGGAAGATATCTTAGTTGGAATTTAATTCTTGCAAGGATGAGGTAGAAAAAAGCTGTTTGCTGGTTTTCCTTGTTTTATCTTCATCTAATGAAGGCAGTCCCAGGAATGTAAGATATGTCCCTAAATTTTATTGTATCTACTCATTCAATTTCATCATGTATGGGAAAGTTTCATTTATGATGTCAGGAACACTCATTATTGTTCTCACAATGATTGGGATACCCAGACCTTCTACCTGGATCTCTTTATTCCATTATTTATTCATTTATTCATTCAACAACTATTTATTAAAGTTACTAGGATCCAGCCTACTAAGTTCTAGGCACTAGAGGTATACTCATGAATAATCAAATTTCCTGTCCATATGGAGCTTATATTTTAGTGGGAAATGCATATAATGGTTTGCATACTGTCTAATATCATAACAAGACATGATAATCATTATGAGGAAAATTTAAATCAGAAAAGTTGCTGGGGAATGAATGAGGTGCTTTTTAAAATGTTTAGGGGGAAGAAAGCATCTCTCAGGAGGTGACATTTGAACAGGGAGACCAGAATAAAGTGAAGGGGTCGGCTGTGCATTTCTGGCAGAGGGAACAACAGAGGCTAAGGCTCTCCAGTGGGTATGTGCTCGGCTGTGAGAAAACGAAAGAGAGAATGAAAAGAGGGGTTGGTGATGTCAGAAAGGTAGGCAGGGGCAAGGCCATATAGGACCTTGTGAGCACAGTAAAAGTTTTATATTATATTTAATTATATGGAAAACCATTGGGAAGCTGTGAGGAGGGTGCTGACTTCAGGTGATTTGCCTTGTAGGTTATCATCCTCTCTCTCGTGCAGAGTAGAGACTACAGTGGGCAAAAAGAGGGAAGAAGACCAGTTACAAGGCTATTGCAATAATGCAGGCAAGAGATGACCTGCATGTGTAGGGTCTAGGGGTTCCTGGGAACCGTGAGGAGGTAGTTAAAATGATTTTGGATTGAAAATGCTTGTAGACTTCTTAAGTCTTCTTTATAACTGAGTGCTACTTTAGTTCTCACTACACAAAATAGAGGGTAGGGGAGAATTCACGCATTTATTCAACAAACACATTGATCATTAATAAGGGAATGATAGGTGCTATGCACTTGAGATCAGAGGTCAAAAGAAGTTCAGTTGAATGGATATTTATTGGCAACAGCTGGGCTCCTCATCTGTCAACTCTCTCATTTAGTACGTACGAGTGAACCCCTCTGACTCTGACCCCGACACCCCCCACACTGGATTCACAGGATACTCTGGGCCCATGGCTGCTTGGACTCAGGATATGAGGCTCCTGCAATTCAAGATACTCTTCTCATCTAGAGTTTGAGAATGGAAGAAATGGGTTTAAACAGAATGTAGTTTACATGGTGCACACGCACATGTACACAGACATGCACACACACGTCCCAGTTCCAATGGACAACAGTTGAATCTTCTAAGTCTTGCCTTTTATAAATTTTACTTATCTCTACTAACACATTTATGTCATTCTTCAGACAATTAAGCTATGGAATTTCTTTAATTAATGTTTTAATTATGGTGGCCTCACCTGTCCCTTGTTCCTTCCTTCCCCTTTCACTGTTAAGGTTTTAGGTGAAATGCACCAAAAGTTTTGAACAGATTTTCTTGAAGGTCTTTCCTATTTGTTTGACATACAGAGGCGTACGTTCTCATATTAACCCTATAGCTCTCCATGTTGCAATGGGTACTGTGAATTCAGTATCTGTTGTGAAAGTTATGTTTCTTTGTCCTAAAAGAAGGGCAGATCTTTGTTGGTTTCCCAAAGCAGCAAGACTCAAGCCCTGAGTGAACATTTGGACATTTTAGTAGAGTGGTGGCGTTTCTCTCTGTAACATAGACCTGCCTGTGACTCCATAGGAACCTTGCAGTGTCAGCGAAAATTTAGGATTTACAAAAAGGAGGAGGGACATGAATCGATTGGCAGACAGTTCTTGAAGCCGTGAATTAGTGTACCAAGCTAATATTCCTGAGAATACGGTTTTTGAAATCTAAAAACTGTGGAATCCAAATTGCAACGCAAGGCATTTTGATGGAACTGAAAAATTATTTAAAAAGCAAGGAAATGGTAATGGCTATGGGAAGTTTTATATAATTGAGGTTATATATAAGTGCATAAGTATATATGTCATATTGTTGATGTATTTTTAATTCTGAAAATGCCCTAAGTGTACAACCTTGGCCATATTTTCTTTAGTATTATCATGAAGAAAAATAAAATGGAGACATGGTAATCCTCCCCCCAGGTGTCACTGAGCTGCTCTGGACTTTTTCCACCTCACAAGCAAGGCTTCGGAGAGTGCCTCAGGAGCCCGGGAAGGGTTAAAGTTTTGTCTGTGACACTGAAATTGAGGCCAGCTGTAGGTCATATTCACGTCCCAGTCACAGGAAAATGAACCTGTGAGACAGAACCTAATTATCTGCTAAACCAAAAGCCAGTCTCAGTTCAATAACTTACGACAGAGCTAGCAGCCAGATATAGTGTTACCATGGCAACGCTGGAAAAAGCTCCACTGCGGTTGAGAATAAGGAGGAAAAGAAGGAGACTGTAACCCTAAATGTGCTGTAGCTGTTTGATCTCAGACAAGTGGTCTGTCTGGAAAACCAGGTTATTCTATACATGTCTACCATTGTCTATTCGCTTTAATATCTGCTACAATTACTGAAAGGGAAAACACAATCACAGTGTCCTCTGGGCTTAAAAATAACCCATCAGCAAATGGCTAACTGGGAATTAATTTTAAAGAGAAATACATAAGCTTCCTCTTTCTATTCCTCTGTGCCATCCCTAAGTATAGAGAAAGCAGGACACAAAGGGTGGGGATTCTTGAATACCTCATCATTGTAATGAATGAGTTCTGTGTCCACAAAATGCACTGTCATCCTATTTTCTTCTTCCCAAATGCTGAGAGAGTTTTGAGAGAAAACTTTGGGGAATTAAGCAATAATAGTTGCTTTTTGAAGGGGTAGGAATAGAATTGGAGAGTAAGGGAGAACTAATTTTTCTTTGTGAACTCCACCTAAACTTCCAAGTGAAATGATTTCCTGGAATATCGAGTTAGAAAGAATCAAACATTAGAGGGAGATAAGCCCTGGCAGATTGGTCATTTTTCTTCTTGCCAGTTCATCTTTGCAGTTTCTGGAACAGCACTGGATTTCTGAATTTAAGAGATGATATAGCTTCTACACATAAAAACTTCAGAAGCCCAGTTATCATGAATACTGTGCAAACAACATCTCACTAAAAATATTTGCAGAAGAAGAAGCAATAGCTTATCATACAGTCATACCTGGAGGAGAAATTCAAAAGTGCCTTCCTTTCCTTCACTCCTTTCAATCTTTCCCAATGGAGACAAATCATGTTAAAGCTTGTCAGTTACAATTATTGGATTTCACCATATTTGACAATTTTGATATGCCATTAATGATGTAATAAGACACATCTAGCACATTATCACTTGGGCTTGCTATCCAGTTGTAATGCCAACTTTGAATCACATGTACGTATAAATATACAGATACAGCAGTGTTTCTTCATGTATAACTCATAAACATATTGGGTTTGGAATATGGACAGGAAGGAATATGGAGATGAATAATATCCTCTTCATATGCATGAATAACTTTGCAGTAATGCAAATGAGGAAACACAAAATGGAAAGTAGGTTTCTTCTAGCAGAAATACGACTGAGAACGTAGCCTGAAATTTGCCAATATATTAGAGTCACTTATAATGTCAGTGAATTTTCTTTGAGATGGCACTTCTTTTAAAAACATGTTACCCTACTCTATTCCGTTTTCACTATATAATTACATAAGTCCACAATTTCAAATTTCTTTTTTTTTTTCACAATTTCAAATTTCTTAAAACTACCATGATGTGTGAAAAGGAACTTTAGGATTTAAAGAAGATAAAAAGGTGGTAGTAGTTGAGTGTTGGGGGGGGGGGGGACAGAAAATCAACATCAAAGGGCAAAACGAATTTTCTGATTATTTTCCAGGTAGAAGTAACCTAACCTCTGCTCCTGACCCTAACTTAATTCCTTTTCAAGTAAATGGAAACCAGAAAGTATACCCCTTTCTAAGACAGATGTTTCTGAGATCTGATTATTAAAAGGGTCTTATTAGTTGCAAAGATGCCAACAATACAGTCCAATACACTGTTTGGATCCTATTACTCCTAATATAAATAAGTTTTTCTTTTAATCTTTCCACTTAGATGAATTAATTACTTAGAAAAGAAAATGAAGCAATTTTATCAGAAAAGCATCTGAAAGAGCTATTGATTTAAATGCTTTTACATTTTAGCCTTATCACACATGATTAGCTTGCAGATATGAGCTTAATAATGATGCAAAGCACCAGATTTCACTGGATTCTCTGTTCCACTTGAATTCCCAGAAAAGATACTGGAAGCACTAACAAAGAAATAATATTGTTTTTCTCACGATGTTCTTTTGGACAGTCTTTTTAAACTATTCCATTGCACATTTTCCTTAAAAGCATCAATCTTTTTCATATCTTTGTGAGTAAGTATGCTTGTGTTTTTATTTCTAAGTGTAATCCTAAAATCCATCCATAAGTAAGAATTGTGTGAAGCATACACTCCATCCAGTACAAAGGCACTGATATGTTCAATTAACATTAACCAAATACAATAAAATAAATTGTAGCTGAAAGTAAGTTTACAAATTAAAACTGAGTTTATAGATTAAAATAATCTGCTTGCCATATGGAAAATACTCTGCATTTGTTGATTGAGTGAATAAAATAAATAAACTAGACTATCTGCTAAGGACTAAAATAGAAGGAGAAAATGCAAAGTCTTTAAAGAAACTAAAAAAAAAAACCAAAAAAACAGATTAACTCATATGCTACCCTTGGATAAAGAACTGTGAATGAAAAAGAGTCCAATTCTTAGATGTTCTAAATTCATTCACTAGGAAGGAAAAAGAAAAGACAACCCAGAAATATAATTATCAGTATTGGTTCTACCATTTTCAAATGGATTAGAACATTCTGGAATACATAAGAATTGAGTATAAAATAGAGGTGACATTTCACATCTCTGATTTCTACTTTCTCCCCACTTAAGGCTACCTACTGTTTTCTAGTCCTCACTAACTTCTTCCAATATGTCTCTTTGGGTGCTGGTCTTTCACCCTTGCAAAATTCATGAAATCCTCCCCTCAGCAGTAAAACCATATAATGCTGCTCTGAAAAAGTCCAGCCTGAGGATTAAACCTCTCCACATTGGTCTAGCTGGTGTTTTGGATCCTCTGAAATTCCACAACATCCTCCTTCTCTTGTCAGCTATCTCCTTGATGCCCCTTGCAAAAAAGGGAGCTTCTCCAGATTTCGTCCACGCTTTGCTGAAGGACTCTCTTAGAAGATGGTGATGGCTAGAGGTTTAGAGGGGAACGGGGCAGGTTCAGACTCCCTCTAGTTCGCCCCTGATGTCATTCCTCCCAGCATGTACAAAGCTACCTCCCTAGGATTCCAAGTGGGCAGTGACCATAAACCCTCTGGTCTTTATGTCTTTAGATTTATCTAGTGGGAATCTATTACCCACTTCCTTCCTATAGAACCTCCAATACCAGGAGCCAAAATGTGATGTTCTTCATCTACACCCGTTTCTGTCCTTTTCTCTTGTACTCTAGGCTGGCTCCTCACTGCCCACAGCCTAGAAAGTTTCATGTGGTCCTGTGTGATGGGAAACTACCTCTAGCTCATACCCTGAACCCTTTTCTCCTTTATTGTTAGCCTTTAAAAGTTCTATGATCCAGGTTCTAGCATCAGAATAATATTTCTGGCCATGTCTTTTAGGAATTAAAAATGAAGCCATTTCCCTCTCAAGAACTTAATTCTTTCAAAAGTAGAGCAATTTGTTTTGAACTTACTGTATTTGCTGAGAAAGTTTTTTGAAAACATAATCTATTAGGCACTTTAGTTGTTGACTGTGTTTTTTTTTTTTTTAAGATTTTATTTATTTATTTGACTGACAGAGATCACAAGTAGGCAGAGAGACAGGCAGAGAGAGACGGGGAAGCAGGCTCCCTGCTGAGCAGAGAGCCTGATGCGGGGCTCAATCCCAGGACCCTGAGATCATGACCTGAGCCAAAGGCAGAGGCTTAACCCACTGAGCCACCCAGGCGCCCTTGACTGTGTTTCTTGATTGTGTCAGACGCCCTCCCTACAAAGCAGTAAATGTCACTGATTAAATGGACAGAGAATATAAAGCAAAAAGCACGATTTGGGGAAGAAATCTCCCTGGTTGAAATTTTCTAGATACCATTCCCACATACAATTAATAATGGATCCATCAATTCTATCTTCTACAAATTCCTCTGATCCCTCCTTGTCTCTCCATTTCCACTGCCACCATTTTTGTTCAGGACATTATCATCTATCCCAATTAATATCCTAAGGGAATGATTATCTATAAATACATAAATGTGTATTTATCATGAGAATACTATTTATATTAGAGAAAAAAGGATGAAAGAAAACCCAATTATACTTTCAAATGGATTAGTTAAATAAATTATACTGAAGTAATAACATAATTAGCGTATGTTAAAATGACAATATGTGGGAAAGTATTCATTTGGTGTTTAATAATTAAAAAGTAAGTTAGAAATGATTATGAAAATATTGAGTGTATATGTGTATGTGAGAAGAGACAAAGAGAGGGAAGGTATGAGTATATACTAGATGATGAGATTAATATGTTTTTTGCTTTTTTGTCTAGAATTTCAAATTTTATAATATGAACTCTTGTTTTCACTATGCAGGTAGAATTTAATTTATTTTGTAAACAAAGTAGCTGCATTTAGAATAATATGAAGATATTTTTTATTGGCTTAAGACAGATTGAGCCTACTAGGCTTAATAAATTTGAACTAGCAAGTTTAACTCCATTCACAACCAGTAATACTATTTTCCCAATTGCACATAGAAGAATTCATTATTTTCAGGAAATGAATCACTTGAGGAGGACAGGAATTTGAAATAAGATATGTTTTCATAAAATAATGTTATAAAGAAATTTCTACCTTTTTCCAATCAAAATATATTATTTAGGCTGAAGGCTGAGCTATTCTGATTTTATTTCATTAATTACCGAAAGCTGCAAGATTGCTTATGTTCACTATGACAGAGATTGCTAGTCTTCCTGCAATATCTGTTCTCCTCATTTTCCTCTAGTTTTTAGTTGGGTGAATGACTGCCCAGAATAAAGTGTACCTTTCTATGCAAGCACTCTCCAAAAGCTTTAGTACCTGGTGCCTAAGTTCTAAGGGTATAGTGGATATGTGTATTAAAAAAAAAAAAAAAACCAGAAATTATCTTTAAAAGGAAGTATAGTGTCCTTTTTCTCTTCTTTTTCCTACTGATTGAAAGTAAACAACTTGGTGGAGGTCCAGTGGTCATCCTGAGACTACCTGGGAAATGGAAGTCACTTAAAAAGAGCACCAAAATAGAAGAATCATAGGTTCTTGACTTCAAAGTGCTGAACTAGGTTTCCAGGAGAAGGACTCTTGAAGATAGGTAATCACCTCCAAATTTTCCATGATTTGTTTTACATCTACCTCTGGATGTCACAATCACACTATAAATCCAACATGTCTGATATCAAAGCTCTATTAACTGAAATGGGAACAAAGGAGGAGTCTGATGCTGGTTCACAAAAGGATTATCACGATTCTCATTCTTCTAGTGGCAAAACGTAGAGAAATTTAGTGTCATCTTCTACTCCTTTCTTCCGTGCCACAATCTGTATCCCCATGCAATCTACTCAGTCATTAAATCCTTGTATAGTCAAAAGATTTCTCACATTTACCTCCTCCTTTTCACACTAACTATGGGTTAGTGGTTCTTCATTTTGGGATGGTTTAGTCTCCATAGAGAATCTTATAAATACTATTCAATCATTTCCTCCAGAAAAATGTATATCCACTTGAAAGATCTCATGCAATCTCATGGGAACATAAAAACCTCGAAAGAGCAGGGATCTGTGGACCCCAGGTTAGGAACCTCTGGTTTCGATATTTTTGTTTTGTTTTGTTTCTTCTTGTGTCTAATTATCCCCAACATCTTCTCATTTCAACATTCTCTATCCAACTATGTCTCGGTTGGAGTGTTAGTCAATCATCTAGGACGTTTTACAGAATGCATCTGCATAGACTCTATTCCAAACTTAATTGGAATTTATAGGATAGCAAGAGCGGTGTATCTTCATAAGTAGTTCTGATATGTCCTTTGGGCTGAGGTCTTAAGTTACACTGACCTCAGATTAATCTTTTGTCTTTCATCCTTGCTTCTCTCCCCCAAATTGTTAAAGGGTTCCCTGTGCCTACCACAATTACCAGAAGACCCCCCGTGAGCACTGCAGGGCCTCCTTCAGCTGATCCTAGCCAACCTTTTAATAGTCATTTTGTAAAAATAAACCCAATCTTAAAAAAAAAAAACAAAACTGAATGTCAAAGATAGCCTATCATTTCTGTTCCTGCTCATTTGTACACACTGCATATTCCTCCTGAAATTTGGCCCCTCCATTACTTCTTCTAGAAACTCTTCCTATTTGTCACAGAGCAGCTAAATATGGCCTCTTCTAGGGATTTTTTTTCTTGATTCTTAATAACTAAAGTAAATATTTCCCCCAAACATTTTAAATCCCAAAGCATTGTATTTTCATATTCTTTCAGGATCTATCACATTATGACTTGATAACTTTTTTTTTTTAGTTTTTCTTATTTTCTCATAAGAACATAATATCCTGTGAAGAAAGAATTCAAACTTCATTTTGTGTTTCCCACATACCCGGGAAAGATTCTTATTCTGTATAGATAATGAAAGAAAAGATGGATGAGTGGAAAGATGGATAAAAAGATTGAAGGGTTAGAAGTCTCCTGTTTATAATAATCTATAACTCTACTTGTCTGTGGGGCATTGCCAAATAATGAATTTAGCAATCAAAGAGCATTCCTGCTGAGAAGTAAGATTTGTGGGGCACCTGGGTGGCTCAGTGGGTTAAAGCCTCTGCCTTCGGCTCAGGTCATGGTCCCAGAGTCCGGGGATCGAGCCCCGCATCGGGCTCTCTGCTCGGCAGGGAGCCTGCTTCCTCCTCTCTCTCTGCCTGTCTCTCTGCCTACTTATGATCTCTGTCTGTCAAATAAATAAATAAAATCTTAAAAAAAAAAGAAGTAAGATTTGGGATGAAGTCAAAGATTAATGATGAAGATGATAAAGAGAAATCATTACCAGGCATTCTGGTAACCTCTCTGTACCGGACAAGACCCAGAGAGGCTATGTCCAAATTTTCTATTAATAATTGTGTTTAGCAGATCTAAGGTTTCACTGAGTTTAGATCACTCTTGTGGAGGGAGCAAGCAAAAGCATAAGGAAGCATAAGTTTTTTTCCCTATATGGTTTTAAAGACACTGTAACGTTCTTCTAAAGGTGGGAGACTTCACACAGTCGGTTAATTTTTTAAAATCATTCAATTCCAAGCTCCTAAAATATCTAAAAATAACTTCTTTTCATACTAGTCGAGTGTGGAGTTATCTCTGTGTCACCTGGATTGAATGCTCAAAATCACTGAGGCAGGGTTTAATACTCTATCCACCTAATACAGGTAAAAGCATGTTACTCCTTATTGACTCTAAAACATGTAAACCTAGTGTTTACGTGCAATAATGTAAAAGTACAAATACCAGGCTTTGAAATCTGCTTGATTGAAGTTCAAAATCACTCCATAAGTGACATTATATATTATGAAATAATCAAAGGTTAATCTGTACATGTGTGTACACAGCTTGTATTTTTAAATCACGGAACATTCTATAAAAATTTTGCAAAACTAAATGGTGTCTATTGTTACTGCTGATACTACCATTTTTTTAAACTACCAGTATATCATGGTTAGAATAAACTCTGGTGCTCGCTTCGGCAGCACATATACTAAAATTGGAACGATACAGAGAAGATTAGCATGGCCCCTGCGCAAGGATGACACGCAAATTCGTGAAGCGTTCCATATTTAAAAAAAAAAAAAAAAAAAGAATAAACTCTGGCTTATTGGTGATTTTTTTTTCTTATATAAAATTTTAAAAAGCAACTTTTCCATTTTGAGATTGAAAAAGGAAATAAGACTGTGCTTTATAGCTAAAAGGAGCAATAGTATGACTGAAATAATCCTCTGGTGATCATGAAAGTCCCAAATAAGTCTACAGAAGACATAAGAAAAGGCTTGGAATAGGAACCCAAGATTTGTGCAATGAAATTGATTTCCATTCAAATCAGGTATTTTACTCTTCTTGAAAATGTCAAGGTGTCAGCCTTGGCCATTTCAAGACTGTGATTTATAGTTGAGACAAAGGGATAGTACCAGCTGACTGTCTGGAGCCCCACTGCAGAGTCTGGAAAGGCCGCGGATGACAGCCTTCGCTTTTCTTAACCAATCAGCAAGCCTTAAGGAAAACCCAGGTCTTTCCCCCTCCATCTTGGTAAGAAAATGCTACAATACAATCTGGAAAATTTACGTGGTGGGAAATAAACAAGCGTCGTAGGAGGAAGTAGGTATCGTACTTCCAGAGAATAAATAACCAACATTATTTATGGTAATCTATATTTCAGACATTTAGTAACACATATTCATAACAGGAGCATAAACAGATGTTCCCAATATGACAACTTATTTTCATATACTGGAAACCACAGCATAATTTTGTAATTTGATTAATTAAGAAGAAGAATTGTGAGTGTTAAAATCAATTTCCAAACTCTCTAAATTATATTTATAGCATAGCTCATCTGCATCACAAAAAAATTCCAAAATGTTTTGCATTAGAAACATTATTCATAGCAAATTAATCTTTTTCTCATTGAGAAAGATCCCTAAATAGCACTTCTTGATAGTAAAATGTTTAAAACTGTCCAGGTCATACCATGATAAACAACCAAGCTGAGATGAACAAGCATTTAACATCCTAATCATATAAAACCATATAATGGCTACAATTGTATACCGATATAATCATATATATAATTATATATACATATATAATACATATATATAATCATGTAGTAGACACAGTTATATACAGATATAATTATATATCTCTATATAAATACAACCAAATAAGTTGTCCTATCTGTATATAATTACAGCCATTATATAATTTTATATGATTAGGATGTCAGCAACATAAAACTCCCTAATATCAGTGTTGGAAGTGGAAGGGATATAAAATTCTCTGTAACAGAACAGCCTAAACATATGGTGGCCAAAGATAAACACTGGACTACAGAATATAATCACTATGGCTTCTTTACCAAACTCCCCTTTCTAATGATCCTACATAATTTTTAAAATGTCAAATTCCCAAATGAGTCCAAACACTGACTTTCCTGATGTATGCCATGTATTAAATGATCAAGAAAAATGTTAGTAAAATGTAATTAATCTCCAGGATTCTCAAGGTCGCAATGTGTTGGTGCAGATGTTGTATAGTTACAATGCTGTACAGAGCACATTTGGACTAAATAAGCTAATACTACTTGTATGTTCATAGGCTCCACTAAATTTACCAAGACCAATATACATAAAAGAAGCCTATATCATATCACTGTGCTAAGCAATTTAGAAATCTGTAGTGGTTGGTGGGAGCCCTGCTATATTTTGCCTGTCGGAACTTTCTTCAACTTCTGCCCTAGACATTAACCTTGCTATGTTAGTCTTACTCTGCCTCCCTACACAGCCTGTCCAATCTGAGTAACTCTCATCTAGACAGAGAAGTGGCTCCAAGACAGAACCAATCAGAGACTTTCTGAGAAATAAAATTGATGTTGGGGTAGAGAGAACATTTCATTTTTTCTTTCTGGAACCCCCGGCTCTAGGAAGGATGTGTGATGTGGTAGCAATCTTTGCCACCGCGGAGAGAAAATGTGAGAACAAAGTCAATTGCCTAAGAGTGAGGTTAACACACTGGAGAAAGAAAGAGAGAGAGAGAGAGATGGAGTGGGAGAGGGAGTGGAGGAGAGGATGTGGATAGAAGAGGAGAAGACGAGGAGCAAGAAAAGGCTCTGGAGGGAGAGGTGGGGGTCCAGAGGGCAGAGAGATGATAATGATATACATACAACTTCCTAATTTGAGCTCGGTTGTTTTTGTTATTGTTGTTGTTGTTTTACATTCAGCTTTATTTATTTTTTTTAAATATTTTTATAAACATATAATGTATTTTTAGCCCCAGGGGTACCAGTCTGTGAATCGCCAGGTTTACATATTTCACAGTTGACCTCCGTTTTGAGCCTTAGCTACTGAAAGAGTCTGATTAATGCCGTGATTTATGCTAAGGCTAGTCGTCCTACCCTTTGACTCAAAAAGTCCCTTGTGGAATGGAATAGTATCCAACAGCCTAATCACAAACTAATTTTTTTTTATCCAAAATTCACTTTAAAAGCATTTTCCTTCACATCTTTATTTGATAAATCAGTTGTTAATGAGGAAAGTGAAAAGAAGAGAGGTTCAGTTCCGTAAGATAACTAGTGGTTGGACCAGTGCTAGAATTCTTGTCTTCTAGCTTCTACTCCACTATTCAAATTCAATGGTGGCATTTATGATACAGATATCAAAAGCTCCAAGTTTATTTGGCATATTTTGTTAACTCCCGGAGAACAGCCCAATTAGAATGCTTTGGCCCTTTGACTAAGTGATATAATTGCCACTTCAAGAAACTGCATGATCGGGGGTGCCTGGGTGGCTCAGTGGGTTAAAGCCTCTGCCTTCGGCTCAGGTCATGATCCCAGGGTCCTGGGATTGAGCCCCACATCAGGCTCTCTGCTCCCCGGGAAGCCTGCTTCACCACCCGCCCCCACCCCCGCCGCCTGCCTCTCTGCCTACTTGTGATCTCTGTCTGTCAAATAAATAAATAAAATCTTTAAAAAATAATAAAATCTTTAAAAATTCTTTAAAAAATAAAAAAAAAGAAACTGCATGATCAATATTATTAACTTACTTCTTTTTTTTTTAAAAGAAATTAAATGATGGCTTTTTTTAGAGGGATTGAAATCATATGTAAATATCACATTTTAGTCCAATTATTCTGGAAATACCATTTTTATTTTTTTTAAGATTTTATTTATTTATTTGACAGAGATCACAAGTAGATGGAGAGGCAGGCAGAGAGAGAGAGAGAGAGGGAAGCAGGCTCCCCGCTGAGCAGAGAGCCTGACGCCGGACTCGATCCCAGGACCCTGAGATCATGACCTGAGCCGAAGGCAGCGGCCCAACCCACTGAGCCACCCAGGCGCCCCTGGAAATACCATTTTTATAAACATGATTATTAACATTTTCATAGTCTATGGTTTTAGATCACCAGACCTTTGCCTAATATAGGAAATCATAAGACCAACAAGTAGACACTGCAAAATTCTAACAACAATCCATATCTTGCCCAAAGCAACTCAAAGGAGATAGGTAGGTTACTTTATCTGCGACTAGAAAATAGGACAAACCACATAGAAGACTCATCCATAAAATAAAAAAAGAATAAACTGCCAAATTACAAGATTCATGAAATGCTAAGTCACACAAAAAGGACAAAAAGTGTTAGATAAGTGAGAGCTATCTTTTGTAGACCATAAGCTATTTGACAGCAGAATTTCTCTTTGTCTTTCCTCATAGTGGGCACTCAGGAAACATCTGATAAAGACATTGATAGCACAATTTTTGAGTGTTCCTGGATCTGAAATAATTTCCCAATGGTGTCTGCCTCTCACCCTTGGGGACAGTGTACACCCAATAAATTTTGGTGATAAAAACAATAGTGTGTTTAGCTAAAGCAAATACTGAGACCCAACCAGGAAGAAACAAACTAATATTCTTTGAGTGTTTTCTTGGTGCTAAAAACTAGGCTAAGAAGTCTACTTGGATTATTTCATTGATCAATCATTAAGTCTACTTAAATCCTTGATATTAAAACATCATTAAAAAATTAAAAAAATTTAAAGCGTCATTAAAACTTAAATGGAAATCAGTTTGGATGTTTGGTAAATTATGATTCAGGCTATATCTCAATGCATCGAGGGCAAAAATTACTTTTTATCATTAATATCTAAAATCTATAATATTCATACATTTGACATTTCACATTTTTTTTAATTGAAGATTTTGTTTATTTACTTAACAGAGATCACAAATAGGCAGAGAGGCAGGCAGACAGAGAGAGGGGGAAGCAGGCTCCACGCTGAGCAGAGAGCCTGATGCAGGGCTGGATCCCAGGACCCTGAGACCATGACCTGAGCCAAAGGCAGAGGCTTAACCCACTGAGCCACCCAGGTGCCCTGACATTTCACTTTAAAGCCAATCACATTTTACTAAATAATTAAGTCTTAACTGGCCATAGTGGTCCCATGTGTTGATGCAACCTTAATACACTGAGTTGGTTTTTGTTTTTTTTTAAGCTGGATAGACATTTACAAATAAATGGATTATTAATGAATCAACAACTTATTTTGAGTTGACAAATTATATTTATGAACTGGCAAATTCCACCTGGTTTTCATTCTCAAGCAGGATCTTTCCACAACAGTAACAAAAGTGCATCGCTAGTGAGTTGAAGTTTCTGTCCTCTTTACAACTTATAATCCATGAGACAAAGAATGACAATCTTTTTCCAGAACCTATATTAATTCTAAAGGAAGACGTGAGGAAAGAGGCTGCTAGAAATTTCATCCCTGAGTGGGCCATACTGGCCTTTATATGGATTTTATAAGCAGTTCTTTCGCTCAACACTAGGAGTAATAAATTATAAATTCTTCCAGATGTGGGTACTCCTTATAGATGCATGTCTTATAGATAAATAAAGGGTAAAGAGCATTCTCTAGAGTCAATAACAGATACGGTAGGAATCATTTTTTTTATCTTTCAAATGTGGCATCATACAGAGCTATTATTTATCAGCAATTTGCTCTTTCAGGATTACTTTATTACATTTATTTATAATATTATAAATCATAGAAATGGATGGGAGGAAATGAGCTAGAAAGAACATGTAAGTTGCGTTATCGTTCTCCCAAAGTAGCCAGCGTACTCCCTGTTGTGATACGTCTAATTGTCGAAAAACACATTATTTCTTTGTTTCATGTATATATGTAAGTGATTTTAGACAGTGCACTAGGTGGCCCTCACTAGAGCACACCCAATGGAAAGAAAACACATTCTCTTTAAACATAAGATACAATTCCTTTGAGATCCATTAATCAATTTTCCTTTTTAATTGAAAAAGTCACCACAGAAATTAGAATACGAATTTCATTATTCTAGAAAGAACCTTAAAAGTTGACATGTCTTTGAACAATTGTATCAGAAATCCTTTTTTAAGTACATTTTCATTTTCTGGCATGGCTTGAATTGAATTCTAAACTTTCTGCTGCTTGTCCTCTAAGCCCCTCTGGTGAATTTAAATAGGCTTCCCTATATATTTAGTACATTCAAGAATTCTTTGTCGCAGTGCCTACTCTGCTTTATTATTAGAAGGCTGTCTCGGAAGTCCAGCAGCCAGTTTGTTTTCTGCCATTAATAAAGAGTCTACTTTTTTTCCTCACTTCTTTGAAGAAGTTGAAAAGACTCCATGTTGGGTGGGGGGTGGGGGCAGGAAGAGAGACAGAAGTGAAGTGAACCAACTGTGGTGTAATCCCCCAACAAAAAATGTTGTCTAATGTAGAAACCTCCCCAAGGTTTACAAATGCACAGGCTGGGCTTCTAGTGTGATGTATAAGAGAGTGATAACCTAGCCACAGCCCGGTTTCCCTCTCCCCAGTAAGAATATGAAGTCTACTATGAGAAAGATGTTACACTTTTTAAATCCTACAGAACCAAATCCTTCCACTGGCTAGTGTTTCACCACCACCCAAATCTCTTACTGAAGATGTCTGGAAACTGGAAAGATAATCACAATGCAAATCTATAATTTCTCACAATTCCCTTGTATGTCTAGGAAAATAAATAGAAGGGTTTCAAGAAAGACCTACCAATTTGGATGTACAAAAGATTGAGGTTGACTCATGGCCTAGGGAAAGCTAATTCAAAGGCAAGGAAAGATGATTCCACAGAATAGTCCCTTGGTGCTCACAAATCATCAGACACCTACCAACAGAGAGGGAGAAACTTCTTAGAAAAAAGGAATGGTTAAATCCACCTGCACAAAAGACACCAAAATGCCTTACAAGGCTAGGATGAAACCTGGAAGTTATTATTCTTATGCAGTTGACCTAACAGAGAGACAGTCCGTGATTATTAACACTCTTGTTTAGGAATTAACTTTTAAGGTAACAAACTTAAAATCACATTACTTATAAGAACAATGAAAGATTTAGTTCACCATATGAGAATTTTTCACTTCTAATTTCCCTGTACAACATGCATGAAATTAGCTGATTATATAAAACTATTTAAATCTTAAATTCACTTAATATCATTACCTTTCAAGTTCCTCTTACTTTTAAACCTTCACAAGTAAAACATTACATATGAGTTAATGTTGTTGGCTAGTTAATGTACTTCATGTGATAAAACTACATTGAACATAGAGATATTTGGGGAAAAAAGGAATGAAAGTTGAAGCTTGAAGCTAGCTCATTGAAAAAAATGCTGTGGATGATTTTATGAAGATGTCTCAATTTTTATACTGATTTTACTAATGTTTTTTAAAAACTGAAAATACATATACATATATATGCATATATAATATATGTGTATATATGCTTCTGTGTATTTGGCTACTGATTATCGGAAAATTAAGTATGCAGATGACAAATAATAATAACATCTAAATTTCTGCATACTACATGTGCATTTGCAGAGCTACACTAAAAAGTCTTATTTTTGAAATGTTTACAAATGCCCAGGATTTTTAAAAACTTCTCTGTATGAGAAACTTCATTTTCCTTTTCCAAATACAGTCACTAATAGATCAGTGGAATTTGAGTACCGAGTTAAAGGTCTAGCAAGAAATTAAACAAAAGAATCCAAGTAATCAAAACAATGCCTGCATTTGCTCCTACCGAAATGTAGGCTGCACTGTGTGTGTAAATGGCAAGAAAATTTGGGCGTTAGCTAACCCTTTATGTACTGTTTTCTCCAAACTCATCCAAACATGACAGCTTGTAAAACCATTTACATATTTATCAGGTGAGTTCCACCAAGCCTAGGCACGTCCATTCGAAGAAGAATGTAAGGTAGTATACACCTTTTCTCATTTCATTAGTAATTAACTTATACTATAATTCCCCTGTGATACTTACACCTCTTCTAGGTATTATTAATATAGCCTAATGCTTAAGAATATCTGTATATAGCTCTCCTTCAGCTTCACTGGAACACTAAAGTGTTGCGGACTTTTATACTAAGAAAATATTGATCCCGTGAACCCTGAAATGAAAAATAATCATATTTAGATATGGCAAAATTCCAGAATTGGCTTCCTTGATGGGTCCTAAAAGATTTAAAAGACAAACAAGCAAACAAACAAACAAAAAACACCATTTTGGAAAACTGATGTGTTCCTTACAGAGATGAAAAGTTAAATGCACGAGTGTCACAATATTCACAGAGCAGTACAAAAGAGAGAGAAACAACTAATACTTCATTGGTCTTTGATCGATTTTAGCTGCTAAGTTTAAAGTGAGTGAGGATTGTAAAAAAAAGGAACTTGAAGTTCATAGTAAATTAACAAGCAAAGTGAAAAAAGGAGAAAGAACCAAGCGGGCGTTAGTGTGTTTATGTAAAACAGTGATTTGCTATTTCCAAATTAAAATGTGAAAATAAGCTGGTGTCAGAGAGGAGGTGATTCCTCATTTCCACCGCATTGAGCAAGCTCACATCGGCCGCAGACAGCTCTTAATATATGCGTCTGGCTCAGGCTGGTCTCCCAACCAGGAAGCCATCGAATTGTTAATATCACTGCTTTTTTTGTATGCAACACACATCATTTTCTCGCTCTTTGTCGTAGACCTCTCCTTTTATTTTAAGCTTAGTCTGATCTGATTTTCCAAATCATATTTTATAGCTCCAAATACTATTATTCTGTGACAGCTTAGATAGAAATGCAGAAAAAAGTGGCATCCGTCTATCCATATACAGCATAAAGTAGTTTATATAAACAAAGTCACCCACTTAAATCTCTACTCACCTTTAAGGAGTAAGAGAAAAGCTTTATCAATGATAGTCTCAGAAAAGATAGTTTATATGCAGGAAGGTTACACAGGGAGGGTTCAAAGAATGCACGATGATTAGTAAAAAATAAACATCACTGCATTCTAAATTCAGCTTTGGTACCTTTCCTCTACGAAAAAGAAGTTAAAATATAGTCTAATTCATAGATATAATAACACAAAAAATACTGCATTTGAAATAGATTATATCTGATATCACTATAACCAATAAACAACCATCCCTTACATTATTTTAGAACTAAATTTATGAAACATCATTTACATATTATGATTATGATAAATTAGGTGTCTGTAGCTATATACCTGTGTGTGATATTGTTTTATATACGAGGTAGTTTCTGATCTGTTGGATAAACATTGCTATTAAATATAATCAAGTTTCTTGCACTTGTAGATACACACACATATAGAGTTCTTTGTATTGAGAAACTTGGGCTTTTAGAAGTGTTTAAAGATAATGAAAATGTGGTTCAAAGAAGTAAAAGATAAACACTATCGAAAGTCTACTGTTTATACTACCTCCTTTCAGCTGGAGTTTTAAGACGAATGTTCATACACACACATACATGCACTTAAAATTTCAGAGATTCTCCATAAATAAAATAGGTGATATAAGGAATCTGAATAGGCACAATGTGGATACATGCTTAAACATATTTTACGTGGCTTGTATAGAGGAAGAACATGTTTACGATATGGCAGTATCAAATTTTTTAGGAAATATAACTCATGGGTGATTTGTAGCCTATGATAGTTCAAACATGAGTAATTGTAACAAATGCAATGAAAAGGTGAACAAAGACTCCATACAGTGTTCTAAAGTACATTCATAAATTTATTTTAACAATGCAGAAGGTACATATAATTTATAGCACCCATGTAAAGCATTAGAGTTAAAAGAATGAAATCATTTTGGTTCTTCTATTATGGGCAGTCTCTCATCTCCATTGTGTATCCTGGTATCTGCAATATTATTGTAAAATTTGTAAATAGATTTAATATATTGATTCTACTTACAAGAAATCAATATTTGATGTGGCAATGTCTAACAGTGTTCAAATATGACACATTACTTATAGTTGGAGTAGTTTATAAAACTAAAATTCTCATCAAACTCAAACTATGCAGCTCAGGGTCCGTTGACAGATGAACCAGAGCAGTCTGACTTTAGAGGTGGTGTTTACTGATTTATCTCCCATAGGTCCATGATACATACAAAGTAAAATATAAAGACTAAAAGGCACCATATTTTTGCTAATTATTGATAACTCTTACAACAAGAGAATGTCTTGTTATAATAGGACATATAAAGTATTTTGTCTGGTCAAAAGACTAAGGAAAACTCTGGTAATAAATACCAAGTATAAAATAATATTCTTCTTAAATCAGTAGTAAAATCTACTAGGGTCAGTAAAGAAGATTGTAAATGATTTATTTCTAGGCCTCGAGCATGATTATAGCTACACATTACATATTCTAAGCCACAGTTACATGGAGACATATAGGACTTATTTAAGAAGCTAATGTATATATTTCTATGCAAATGACCGAAGTTATAAATATAAGCCACTCTCTTCAGTATTAACTGAAGAGGTATATTCTCTTAGACTAGCCACCTTAAAATACATCCAAAGAAGCGTTTTAAAAACACCTGTCTTTTAACTTTGCTTCTTACACAGTTATCTTACACTGTTTTTATAGGGTTGTTTTAATATCATACAAATGCTATTCAGTGCAACTCAGTAATCACTTTTGAGTACAGTTTCTGAAAATGGTATTTTTGGGGGTGGGTCATGATGAAAACATTGCTGATTTATAAAGAAGAGCATTGTTCTTTTCTCCTAGGCAGAATCTATGTATGTTCTTTTGTTCTGGTGGTAACTGCAGACAATCAATAAGGTCCAAAGCTGCTGGTTCCCCTCCGCCTAGGTCCCAAGAGCCTGACTTGTGATGTTCCTAAAATACCTCACAAGTTAGGGTCTCAGGGACTAGGAAAAGTCTGGTTTGATGCGGTAGAATTCTTCTTCCAGTAATAAGGCTAGCTTAGAAATCACAGTTGGGTTCAGTTAAACTTTTTCCTCTAAATACTAATTAAAATACATATGTAGAAATAGATATGATATATAAAAGTTAGGATTAGCTGGATATTCACAACGACTACTTATAGACTAATTCCAGACCTTAAAATAATGAAGACTATGAGAAACAATGCAGACAATGAACAGTTAAGAGTCATTCCATCAGCTCCAAAGAAAAAGACTAAAAATGGGTTAAAATCGGTTTCCAGCAGATTTGTACAGCAACACCATAGCCTCTATTACATTAAAGAAGGATTATATGCCAGTTAATGGGACCCTAATTGAAATTTTGCTTCCCATTACCCTTCTATACAGTACAACTGTTAAGGTGGGCCAAGGACACATAACACTTTAAATCTGATTTCAATATATACACTGCTGCAGTTAAGAATAAAACAAAAACTTTTTTGCATGTCATAATTTAATACCTCCAAAGCTTGATTTTTCTCTCTGAATCTCCAAACTATTCAGACAGCAAATATTTCCATGCATACTCTGTAGCTATTTGAGCAATGCCACTCAATAAACATGTAACTTAAAATGCTGGCAACATGAGAAGAAAAAAAAAAGATTCTATTTCTTAAATAATTGCATTATAAAGCTCAATACTTTTGAAAATACACAATCCCAATCCTGTATATTCACTGAATTTCCTCCGCTCTTTTAGCCTTGTTTGTGGTTCAAGAACAGAATTGGTACTTTAGGAATGATCCAAGGTTTAGTAGCATAGAACGCAGGGTATAACAATCAGACCAGCCATAACATAACAGTCCTGGCCACAGAAGTAGATTCTGGTTCTTCTGAAGTGGTTGATCTTAAAAGGGAAAAGAGGAGGAAAAAAAATGGAAAGAATTAGAATGTTTTCCTGCAGAACAGGTGAATCATCCATTTCCAAGTAAGCTGCAAGGAAAGCTATGCTGAACAAAATATTTGCTAACTGGCCCCCCTCCTCCACCCTAGTACCACACCCCTTTCCAACCACCACCCCCCACCCCCTGTCCAGATCTTTACTTTGCCTTGTAAGACTTTAAATATTCTGCTCCATGATGTAATGCGTCATTATATAAGATCTCTTTCTGTTTATCATTTGATTTTCCATACTGAATCCGTTATGGCTTAAAATAGTAAATAGTTAAAAAAAAATAAAATAAAAAAGCAGCACTCACAAAAAGCAAAAAATAAAACAGTCCTTAGATATAAGTCCATGCTTTTCCTTAAAACTGAATATGGCTTTACAATTTTTGACCATAGCATTCAACCAATTATTAGAATGAAAAATCTCACCCCTCCATAAATATGACATTAACATAATTATACCACCCCCATCACGGAGACCCATCCTCCTTAGGGAATACATCTGATGCTCCAAAGATGGAAATCAGTCAGATTTTAGTTGCTCTCCAACGTACCTTTGCTTCTCACTGACTGACTGGCTTTTACCCTCCACGCACTCACACGCCACCCCCTCCCCTCGGCTAGACACGGATGCCCGAGCGAGCACGCGCGCGCACAGGCATACAGACACCCAGCGAGTGGCGAGGCAAAGCATCTGATGCTGACTCAGAGCGCTTCTGTGTGCAGGGGGTGGCCGCGGCTGGTATTTTCACTGCGTTCATCATTAACATTAACTCACAGTCTAGCATCCACCCTCTCCCAGACCTGCGGGACTGCAGCATTTGCATGACGCTGTCACTCTAGCCTTTGCAGGTCAGATGATGGGGGTGGGGGGGGGGGAATGGAAGCAAAGGAAAGGAAAGAAAGAAAAGGACTGGAAAGAAAAAGCCCCAAGACTCTTGTAAGAAATGCATTCGTTTCTTCCAGGGTCTCCTGATTTTTCTACCTTTCTACTTCCTCTGTGGCTAGGTCTCAGTTGTTTGACATCTTTCCGGAAGAAAATGTCTTGTGTTTCAATGAGCCAGTAGTCAGTTGGCCCTCCCCTCCCCTCACACTCAGATCCCCACCCCTTTCTCCCCCTAATCAATAAGACGGATCTCCAAATGCAGCTGTGGAAACAGGCTCTGACACAGTCTCACCCTGGATCCACTGCCTCAGAGAGCAGGCAGCCAGGCTCACATGTGTGAGAGAGAGAGAGGGAGACAAAATGCCAGCAATTCTTTAACAGTCTCAGACTTCATTCTACGCTTTCTTTTTTTTTTTGCCCCCCCCCCCCCCGAAGAAAGAGCAAAAGGAGTGTTTCCACTTCTATATGGAGATCCAAACATCCCAAGGGACACACGAGTGAGACGGATCTGTATAGATCAATCATTTCTATTTAATAATGAGCAAAACTACAATTTTAATAAAAATAATTGCTTAATATTTTTATTAGCTGTGCTCTCAGTTCACAGGAATTATAAGATCTGCCAGGATCTGAATCATCAATATGATTTAAACTGTGTTGAAATCCTAATTTGCTGGAAGGAAATCAACCAACAGGATATTAATATAGTTTTATTTTTATTTTTTGATTTAAGAACTTATAAAAATAATAGCAAATAGCTGCGTGTTGGTGAATATGTCAAAGCTTTTGAGATTAAGACATGCTTGCGGGTGATAACTATTAAAGACTGACTATATGCTCACATAAAATATGGATTTGTGTACATACATGAAAACAATCTAATATATGCATTGTTACAAAAGGAGCTAAAATGTTTGGCTGAACACAGTCGTGTTTGTACTACAGTATTTCACAACAGAAAAGACAGTATATAGGTAGTTAGCCACTTCCTTTGTTCTTCAATTGTTCTTTTTAATGACAGAATGTGGTAAGCTGCCTACCTTTCCTTTCTACATGAGCGATATTTCTGAACTGCTTGCCAGCCAGATCTAGCCATCGGTGACTCTGCGGCATGCAAGAAATACATACAAAGGAAAGAAAGTACGACAATTCTCAAGCCCACTGTAATGCTGTCTGGTGCTGTAGAAATTTCAGTTTACTCAGACAGATCCCAGCATGCATTGCAGCACCGCAGCACCAACTAAGGTAGCAGTTTGGCCGCAGATGAGTGGCAACAAACGTGAAGGACAACCATTTGCAGAGGTTCCAAAGAAAACATCACACAACCCATAAAGAGAAAGATGCATCTGCAGGAGGAGAGGTATCTCTCAAATCAGCTCCTACAGGCTCCTGATTTAAAAGAAAAAAGCAAAGAAGAAAAGGAAACCTTAAGCATGAAAACAAACCAAAAAAACCCCACAAATAAAAGAAGTGGGCACCCAAAGAAAACATGGAGTTAAGTACACACTCTCTCATGGGAGAGAAAGGCAGGAAAGAAAAGCTAAAGAGAGGGAGAAAGAAGAGGAAATGGAGAAATGGGAAGAGGGAGGGGAGGGATGAAAGAGGGGGAGAAAGAAACAGGAAGTAAAAGAGCACAGAACCCCTGGGCAATGAAGCAACAAATAACACGAAATTAGACTTCAGAAACTCGAGACTCAGGAATCGTGCTCAAGCTTAGAACTTAATGAAAAACTACAACAGAAATTAACACATGGCCAGCATAGCTTAAGATACTTATTTTCGGGTAACAGATGCCTGCTGACTTCTTCCTTCCTGTTCTACGTGTAGAAAACTGGTCATCTCTCGAAGTCTCTTTGCTCTTTGCTCAAACCCATCTTTTTTTGTTCTTTTCTTAAGCTCTCTAGCGTCTGTCCCCTTTACGCTATTTCTTTTCTAGACAGTGCCCACAATACTCTGGATAAATTAATGTCATGACCTTGCTATGGCTATCAGACATAAAATGTCGACTATTTTAATAATTGAACATGCGCTTACAGCAAACTGCCTATTGATATCTTAGCTCTGTGCACTATCTGCACAAGCACCTCACTCTTGGCTCTACGAATCAGAAACAACAGATGCAAATACAACTTTCCCCCACCCTGGCCGAATCCACGACATCTCTTTTTCTTACATTCAGAGACAGACACACACATCACTCAACTTTACAGGAGGCATAAAAATATTAACGAAGGAGGTTAAAAAATCAAGGGGGAATAAATGTTTGGAGACAAATAATGATTATAACTGAGTGGCCATGCATTTAAAATATTTATATCCAAACAGGAGTTAGCCAGTTTTGAGTGTCCAGGCTTCTGTCAAGATCACCATTAGGACCAATGGGAATGCAGACTTGATTAAATCAATATTTATTTGAAAGAAGATGTTGTAATCTATCAGTTCAATTGCCGCTGTCATAGATATGGGTTTAAGGTCTTTTCTGATTCTAATTTCTAATCATCAATACTAAGATATCCCTGAGTGAGGCTTTGACTATGGCTGAAGTGTTTATAAAGGAAAAATTTCACCCTGCTTTATATTTCATTTAAGCAATGTTAATGCAAGTATGGTCTCGCTAGAGCAATTATTTTTATATGTTATTTTCTATGTTTTCTTTCTTAAAAATATAACCAAGATAGATCTGACTGTATATCAAATGATATATTAAGCTAGAGGAAGCAATAACTATTCTGCAATACTTTAATACAACCTGTCCTCCACCTTACTGCTAAGGCAGTGAGGGATCTTTTATTTCTTATAAAGGTCATTTGAAATCAGTGTAATTATGGGAATCGTATTTAAAAACACTGGTGGGGTCTGGGGTAAGAGAGACAGAGGACAGGAAAAAGATTTACAGTTCAAACGGATTCAAAATTCATGGCTATGCAGAAAGTATATATATATATATATATACATATATATATTTTACTAGCTGCATAGTATTTTCTTTGTTTTATTTAACCTATACTCTCTAAGAAGGTACATGTAGGTATTAAAGGTAAGTAAAAGTAAAAATTGATTTCCTCGGTTGCCTTAGCCATATTTCAGTGTTTAATAGCACACATGGCTGGTGGTTACCATTTTGGACAAGGCAGCTATAGAACATTTCCACCCTTGCAGAAAGTTTTACTGGACAGTGCTCACTTAAACTGTCCTTGTGAAAAGTTTGTAGCATAACTAATCACTGGGTCCTGATGCTTTCATTCCAGTCTATTCTGGAAGAATCAATTTATATTGATTTATTTGAACATCAAAAAGAAGACAATTTCTTCTAACTGAAGAGCATCAAGTGCTTTAGTTTACTAATAGTTTTAACATATGCAAGATTATTTAAAGGGAGGGGTTATAAAGAAAACAACTTTAAGGTAGTTGGTAACAAAACCATCAGAAGACACACGCGAAAAAAGAACACTCCTGCTAAAGTCTCTGAATTAATCTGACCGATGCTTATTCGTCTAACTTTTCCAGAAATGAGAGCCATGTTCTTTCTTGTGTCCAACAACATATATGACATCTTTCATTTTCAATATTTCAAAATATTTTCATTTTCAATAAAGAAGGGATGTAATAGGGGCGCCTGGGTGGCTCACTCAGTTAAGCATCTGACTTGGGCTCAGATTATGATCTCAGGGTTCTGAGATGGAGCTCAGCAGGGAGTCTGCTTGTCCCTCTCCCTCTCCCTCTGTCCCTCTTCTAACACATGCTCTGTCTCTCTTTTAAATAAATGAATAAAATCTTAAAAGAAAAAAAAGAAGGGATACAATAGTAGTGAGCAGCAAAAATCCAGGGAAAAAAGTAATCTTTAAAAATCCTACCCATATAAGAAAAGAGTAGCAGTTAAAGAGCATCAACAGCTATGGTTAGACATTTTTTAAAGAGAAAATAGTAATTAAAGGGTAAGGGAGATAAGAATCAGGTGCTAACAAACAAGATTGATTTGTTTGGGAACTTTCTATTGAATGAGACACTGGCAAAAAAAACAAAACAGGCGCGCGTGTGTGTGTGTGTGTGTATCTTGTTAAGGTAATTTTGAGTTACCAATGAGATTCTGGAACCAATTATCTTAAAATAAAAAAAAAGTATAATACAGATTTGAGTTACTATTCTAGAAATTTTATGGTGAAGGAGACAGTTCTTAACCAGGGAAAAACCTGACCTACATCTTCCTCTCAAAGTTTAGTATTTGGACTAGAGGGTGATTCAGTGTTTAACACAGACACTTTTTGACTGGGATGCAAAAGGTTTATTTGTCAACCTGGATTTTTTTTTTTTTTTTAATCTCTCTCTTGATCAGTACAGAGCATCACAACTGGGATGGAAAAATAATCACATAGGTTTCTCTTCCTTTCAGGGATTATCCTTTAGACCCTGGTACATGAAATCTAACGTTCATTCCTCTCTCAAGGAAATTCATATGATAGTAACTCTCAATGGGAATCTCCCTCCCTTTTTCTTTCCCTCTTCCCCTCCTTACCTCTGCTTTCCCCAAGTGTGCAACCCCTTGTCAATCCAGCCTGTCATCAATATCCACCAAGGGACCCCATTCAACACCATACCAGTGAGATGAGACATGAGGAGAGCTTGTCTGAGGCAGGGTAATTAGAGCAAGAACATGAACTTGAGGGAGGTCTTGAGGGGGAAAGTGATAGTAACAGCCACACATCGGAACAAACAGGTCTTGAGGATGCTGGTGGAATATTCCAGGAAATCAAGAAAAAAAGAAAAGGAAAAAAAAAAAAAAAGGAAAAGGAAAAAAAAAAAAAGAAAAAGCAGGGTATGATAATGAGAGGCAATTTAGAGACGATGAAAAATTATGCCATATCAAATTATATGTAAATCTGGAAGAGTATTTTCTGATAGTTAGCAGGATTATGCACACCAATAATAAAAGGACATTTCTGCTTGTTGATGTGCAGGTGAATGAGAAAAGAATCATTCTTGACTTTTTAAGATGGGACGTAAATAGAAAGGATTTAAATGATATCAACTGACTTCAGAATTCTTGTCATATTTAGAGCTTGAATATTATGGCAAAGGGGCAATAATAATGTCTATTTTAGCTACTATGATTCTAGAAAAATACCATTTTTTTTTACGTTCTGTATACAACACTTTTAAACAAAGTTGGAAGTGGGAAAGAAGCTAATCTATGAGTCAGAAAACTGGCTTTAGTGTCAATTCAGTAAATAATAGTTTATGGGCTTGGATAAGTCACTTAACTCTCAGAACTTTGGTTCCTGTCCCTTTAAAACTGGGAGGGATGACTAGGTTAATCATTAAGGCCTAATTCAGCTCTAAAGAATTGTGCAATGGAAGAGGAGTAAAATTAGAAACACGTGTTGGTCATTACTACTTACTAGTTAGATATTTGTACACATGATTGTCTCATTTGGTCATCATAGTCATCATAGTACTGTTAGTAACATCTATCTCCAGAAAGATCAATGATAGCCTTTCCTATGTCCCAGTGATATTTCATGTAATAACTAAATCTCAAAAATTTCATCTCATATTATTTTCAGACTATGCTAATATTAAAATTTCTATTAGATATTTTATGTGGTTTACCTTATTACATTTAAATTTTCACTAACTTGAAATAATATATAACATATTTTCATTTTAGAACTAAGGACATAGCAATTTTTTAAGATTTAGAAAAATGTATACTGTTATGGTACATGCACTAAGGGGAGGAAGTCATTGTTTCCTTAGATAACTCACTTGTGAAAATTAGCTATATGGATAAAAAAAAAATTTAGAATTAAATGGTTGAATAGACCTATTTCAGCTTTAATAACACATTCAAAATGTGAAGCTAAAATATGTCAGGTTATAAAACCTCCTTAAGTAGCTCTTTGAAATTTTAAATGAAAAAAATCAGAAAATCAGGTGAATCATAGGTTTGAAAATTTCTGTCAACTACCAAAAACTTTTAAAAACATCTTTTTTGCCTTTTAAAAATACTCATTTTGAATGCTGCTTAATTTGGGTGGAATAAAGTTATTAATGGATAGTTATTATTCTGATTGCTCATAATCATTCTTATTCTAGATTTTTTAGTTTCCTTCAATATGAAAAAATATGCTAATTTCATAGGGGTTTTTCCCTCATAAAGAAAAAAAGATTTTATATTTTATATATTGATATTTTTATATTTTATCCACTGATCATGATAGGTAAGAAGGGAGCACAAATGATTAAGTTATGTTCAATAAAAGTATTCTCTCTATAGATACTTTTATTTCCTTCTTGATTTTTTTCTATTAAAAATGCTTAGTTTAGAAACCTAATATCATTCAATCATATGTGTTCAAGGCTGAATTTTCACTTTGTTATCTCTATGCTCAGTGATAGAAACTGTTTCCTGATTAATACATTTTAGAAGTATAAACACTGGGAGACAGATGTAACTCTTCAAAACATATTCTTTTCATTAGAAAAGAATGCATGTAACGTAACAGTATGTACATATTTTTCTAAATCTTAAAAAATTGCTACCTCCCTTAGTTCTAAAATGAAAATATTTTATATATTATCTCAAAACGTATTCTGCCACTACACCGTACTCTCAAACATTATTACATAGGTTTTCCATCCAATTTCATAGGATGAAGAAGATTCCATTACATGGGAGTACAGGGGAATGCGTCTAAGCATATAAATCTCATTTAAATATATCTGAACACTAAAGGTTCAGGTGTATCCTGCACTCTCATGCTTTGTTCCCATCCTTTCCAATCAATTGTATTGATTTGTTAAGGGTTAGAGGGTATACTTTCATTGATCAAGGAAACAGCCTGACACAGCAAACTTTCTGAGAAGTCAAGGCAGATCAATCCCACCTTTGCTTCCTTTAGGATACATTTATGGTTATTCATTCTTCATCCCCTAAATTCCGTAGTACATATCTTAGTTTAAGAAAGGAAATGGATAAAGAATCACCCATTTTCTCAGGAAAAAAAAAAAAAAAAGATACATATCTGGATCTTCCCCACCCTGAATTGCTTTTGAACTTGATGGATATTATATCACCTGATGAAGAGATTGGGATTGGCCTCCTTTTCTAATTCACTCAAGAATCCTGTCCCTTTTCAGGATTTTCCAAAGTCTTGGGGGGGGTGGTGCTTAAAAATGTTGAATCCACTTAGAAAATGAGTGTCTGTTTGAGAAAATAAAAATGAAAACACACCATTGTAGCCTTCTTTTCCAGGGCTGCCTACCCATTCATTTGTTTAATGCCTTGGTGGAAAGGGCCAAACTGCTCCCCATCCACAGGTCCTGATAGCTTCATCACTTCAAGAAACTCAAGGACCCTAATTACCTTGGAAAATAATTATTTAAAAACCTTCATACAGTGTTATATTGGTATATTAATTCTCTTATGAGGGTATTTTGTAAGGCCCTGTACTCAAAACCTCCAGGAGTTACTAGTATTTTGATTTTCATTGTCTTGAAAAGTTACATGCTGTTTAACACCCTTCTTACCCTGTAAATTTTATTTTGGTAACAAAGTAAATATTCATAAAAATTCAAAGCCTCATAACTCAAATGGCCCAGGGGCCCATCAGGGTATTTTTTTCTTATATTATTATTTTTAATTTTTTTTTTAATTTTTGCAGTCATGCTTGATTATATTTCTTTATTTAGCAATTTAATTAATTTATTTTCTCTTACATGCTACAAGCCATAACTCATTTGAGAAGGTTCAAGTTTATGTTCAGACACTCTGCCATTATAAAGCTTTGAATTTAGGAGAAACATATTTCCATTCCTGTGCCTGACAAAGACATGTTTTAAAGTACACATTAAACAAAAGAGAACAGCTTTTCCATTACTAAATGCAGTGCTCAGTAAGACAGAAAACTTACTGGTTCTCTTAAATGCTAAACCTTTAAAACATTTGCTGGATGACAGCATTATAGAAAAAAAATAGTTTCTTTAGCAAAGAATTAAAGCTGAATATGCAACATTTCTTAGGAGCATTGAATAAGTCTATTTGTCCAGCTTACTTTGCAAAGACTGCGTAGAAAACAGCACCATAAACACTTTCAGTCCCCACACAAGGGCTAAACAAAGAGTCCTCTTTCTAGCCATCTAATCGGGTAATTTATTTTTTCAACCATCACATAAATCGAAACACAGCTGTAACCAATGACTTGCAGATCCAGTTCCCAGCCAGCTGGAATCAGTTCTGCTGAAACAGCAAGATTTTTACATTGTTCACTTCTGTACATCTGGAGAAATCATTGAGGTTCAAAGGTGACCAGAAAAGCTCTTTAAATAAATTCAACCGACAGTGAAGATTTGCCTAAGGATCTATAAACTCCGCATTCACTTTTGCAAAATGTTCATTTCATGAAATTAATTCTTATAAAGGCTATTTGCAACCTCCTCTGTATATACTTTATGAGTTGCTAATTGAATTAAGCACTTAAATGCCTGTTTCTTTCAAACAACTTGCTTAGGGTTCTTCCCAACTTTTCATAGGAGTCGTAGCTATTTAAAGATGGCTACATTAAAACATTATGTTACAAGCAGAAAGGGACTATAAGGACCTGTAACAAAAGCAGATACGAGAAATATACCCACTCATATCTCAAGTTTAATCTTGTTGAACTAATATAATCCTCTATTTAGATAAAATAAAGGAGAAACACTATCCAAAAGAAGGCAGAGCTGGAACACCTCCATCAAGCCAGGAGGCAAATCCCTCAGGAGCCAGAGTCCTGGAGAGACAAACTCTGATTAGGAATGTTCCACATGCAGTATTACAGGGAGGTGATTCTGGCACCAGAAAAGAATAACCCCCACCCCCAATAAGAAACGAAAACCAAGATCAACAGCCCTTTTTGCTTTACCCTAGAAACATAGACATGCACACAGAGCAGAAGTTAAGAATTCCCTCCCCACCACCACCACCACGACAAAAACTGACACAGGCCATCCTTGACGTAGAAAGCTTTCCACAAAAGTTGGATCAACTCAGAGCAAACAAACCCAGAAGAAGCAATGTAGCTTGGCATTTAAATCACACACCATATATCAGTTGAAAGACATCATTTTCTTTACTTAAGCCATCACAGAGATATTCATCTTGGGGAGAATGAATGTATATGTCTGGCAAACTTCTCAATACAGGTTTTATTGTGTCAAAAAAACCATTCACAAACTAATCACATAGGTTTTATTTTTTCCTCCTTTGGTTAAGTGAATACACAAGTAAACAAATTATCTTCAATAGTTAGTCATCTTATTCAAGTATGTGGCTATTTCAATCAGGACTTCCTTATGAATTATATCTCTTGTTTAAAAAAAAGTGAAAAATCAAGTAGTAACAAAGTATACTTTTAGTGTTTACTGAATGACAGGTGGTGATCACAGAGTGAGGGGCAATTCCCCATTAGATATTAAATTCAAATGCAAGTGTGTAAATTCATTCACTTGGTAAACAAACATGTGGCTGATTTTTATGTCAGTCGCTGGGTACAAAGGCTATAGAAAAATACTCTGGAGCAGAGAGAAATCTGATTTAATAAATAATAAAATATTCAGTGTCATGAGGATGAACTTTAAGAATTTCAGGATCCTAGAAAATTGAATCTAACCAAAAGGCAGGAGGTCTGCCCTCTTGTCCGCTACTGGTATCAAATGGCTGGGGGATCTAGAGGAAGGCAGCCCAATGGATCCCCTGTGAAAGAGGAATCTAATGTCCTTTCCAGCTCCATTGTCCATATTCTTTGAAATCCCAATATATGTCTGCTTCTCCTGTTGTTCTTCTTGAAAGGTAAAATCCCAGATTTTCTTTTTTAATGTCATCACTTTGGGAATGAACACCATTTTAAAAAACAACAGACAATCTGTCTTATTTTAAGAAATGAACCAACTAACCCAGAGATAACCAGAATCCGCTATACCCTGTTCTTGATGAGTCGAGGGAAAGTTAACTTTATGGGAAAAATTCTTGAACGGACATGGCTTAATTTTATGAATATGTCATTAAATATTAAGCAACCAGTTAAACCTCTCATTGTCTTTAAATAGGACTAAAATTGGGCAGCTCCCATACTCTGCTCTCTACTGCAGTATTAAAGGTGCTTTATGAAGAAAGTCATAGGACTGGAGTTTCCTGTGCTATTTATAAACATTTTAGTTCTTTGGATTCATATGTGTCCCAGAATCCTGTGATCCCTAATGTCTAAATATTCATTCAAATGTGCAATATTTCTAAAACATTTGTAACATATGACATATATACCACATATCTACACATTTATACTAGTAAACATTATGTTTGTAAAAATAAAAATATCCCCAAATCTTCATAATCCATGATAGAAAATCACCTGTACCAACAGCATAAAAAATTGTTATGTTCCACAGACACTTGTTCAGAACAAGACAAAGAAAATAGACTTCCCATAATAATTTCAGCTGGGAGGAAAACAGGCGGGTAGGTTCTTATTAGAAAGTAATTTGTCTTCAGTATTTCCTAACTGATAATATGTTGTAATATCCCCAGCTTAGAAGTCAATTTAATAAATAATGAATTGCTCAGTCATGAGGATTACCTTTAAGAATTTCAGAGTAATAGAAATATGCTTTAAAAAGGATTTGGAATACATATTTAATATGGGATCCATGTAACATAGGCTAGGAAAACCTCATAGAAAAATGCCCTATCTGTGTCATTATGAGTCGTTAAAATCTAAAAATGCTGTCAGTCCTCACTTGTCTTCAAGAAACTAAGAATGGGTTTCTCATTAAATTTTGAGCTGGTAGACTAAAGGTCTAAAATAGGCAAAAGTTCTATGTCCATTTGTGAACTTTGCTCTTATCGTGCTAAGAGATTATTTTGTCCATTAATATTAGCCTGACTCTTTTTAAGTCCTGGTAAGACATAGTATTTCATCAATATTCCAAATCCTTTGTTAAGCATGTTACATATCATCTTGTGTGATAATAATAGTTTCAATTTCTTTGGGCTAGCTCTTCAGAGATAAATTTTAAAAGTACGTATTTAAATATAATTACCATTAAACTAGCTTAAAGAATTATAGTTGTTATTTAACGAAGGCCTTTAAATCCTAATAATTGATTTTTTTAACCATCAAGGTAACTTTTATTTATATGAGTCATTTGCTTAGAAGTATACTTCATTAGTAATGGTACTCAAGTATCACTCTCTATGGGAAAATGGTAGAATTTTACATATTTAAAGTGGTTTGAAACGTGGCAAGGTAGACAGTACTAAAAATCCATATTCAGGGAGGGGTGAGAAATCCTGTTTTGTTACATAAAGATGGGCATGAGGAGAATGCAGGGAGGTGGGGCTGGAGAGGCACCATGTGGTGAAACAGAGAAAGAACTCTTAAGACAAGATGGTTCTTCACATATATTCTAGAACCTTCTTGAATTAAATAATACTTCCAAGTTAGGATTATCCATGAAATAATTTGTCTCTTTTCTATTTGAAGAAAAATGTGTAATATTTAAACAATTTCTTCTCAATGTCTGATAAAAGAGAACCAGATCTTACACTGACTTGCAAAATCCTGACGGATTTATCTTTAAAATTTTAGCTCACCACTGCATATAATCAGGAATAAAGATTTTTGAAAGTCTACTCTGGCCTTGGAATTTTAAATTTTGATGGTTTTTCTCTGTCAAACTCTGGCAGGTCCAGTCACTTCTCTACCCAGGGTTGGATCTTGGTAATACTCATTCCACTGGAAATAACAAGAGAAAGTAATCAGGAATTAAAGATCATAAGATTATGATCAAACACTTTGCTACCTTGACTGAATTATCAAATATACTGAGTCCTTGTCACAAAGTTGGATATCATGAACCATTTTAGAATGTTTTTACACAAGGGTTTAGCCAAAATCTAGAGGTCAGGAAGGAAGAGACCGTTAATTCCTATAATAAATTCTTTGGGAAAGAAAAAGACTATAGGTATATATAATATATACATATAAACATACTTTTGAAAATAAAATACATATATATTTATATATACATGTATGTGTATACTTATGTATATATATAATTTTATATATATAGTTATATACATATATATATAATTTTGTAGTTTAATCCCTTCACTCAGAGATTTAGTTCCTGTAAAAATGACTTATAGATTTGTGGAGATATGAAGAAGTAAAAAATCTACAAGGGGAGTTTTTGTCTTTGGAGGATTGATTAATCTATCAATGGGTGGTTACAGAACAGGCTGCTAACAAATTATTTTTATTTATTTATTTATTTATTTATTTAGAGAGCATGTGCAAGTTGTAGGGGAGGAATAGAGGGAGAGGGAGAAAGAGAATCTCAAACTAACTCCATGCTCAGCACAGAGCCTGATTCATGCTCAGTCTCAGGACCCCAAGATCATGACCTGAGCCAAAATTAAGAGAGACACTTAACTGACTGAGCCCCCCAGGTGCCCCTAAAAAAACTCTTTTAATGAGGTTAAAACTAGGAACTCTTTCAAAATCCGCTGATATTCATGATAGGGTCAGATTTCATTTTTTTTTCTTCCTTCCCCCGATCTTACCACCCTTGTATTAATCAATTTTAAGGAATAAAAATTTCTTCCTTTCCAGAGAAAGAACTGTAAAACATTAGGTTTGAAATCTCGAGTTTATTTTCTTTCAAGAGAATCTGTAAGTCTTGCAAATACACCATGCTAATAAATGCATTTAGTTGTCATTTATTTAAGTAGTAAACGCTTCCCAAAATATCGTAGACACTGTCATAAGCAAGCCAGGGATAGAGCTCAGGATTTACATAAAGGCTATGCCCATGAGCAAGCCTAGACAGAAAGAACACTATGCCTATAAGCCTTATATCTGTGCCATAAATGAAAATGAGTTAGGGGGAAAAGTGATTTGGGGTCAAGTATCTCAATATTTTTTTTGTCTTTTTTAGAAGCAATCTCATATAAATGAAAAGTTGATATGTAAAAAATTGGAAAAATCACATTCAGTTGGACCCTTCGAATAGTACACACCTGTCAAGAGGAGTTACGTGCGGTACTTGCTAAGCTTTCACTCACTCTTGAATTTAATTTGACATATATTTTGTGAGTGTCCACTATCCATGAGTGACTAAGTTGCTAATAGCATTAATAAAATAAGGGGAGAAAGGGCACCTGTCCGCAAACACCTTAATATGTAGGGGAAGTGTCGGACACAAACAAAATGATAGGGTATGGACTTGTGAATCATGCTATTTTATACAAAGTGATATGAAAACAGAGGGGAGAGAGAGAATAAATACTGAGAGCTGCTGAGAAGGCGCCAATCAGGACCCTCCACTTGAGTGGAGTCTTGAAGGAGAAGGACTGCCAGAAGAGGCAAAGTTAGAGGGGGAAAAAAAAAATGATATCTAGTTTGTGGGCAGAGAAAGAGGAAAGGCTCAAAGGTGGGGAATCATGCAGTGTTTGGGAAATGGCCAGGCAAGGATGACAGAACATTGGCTTCTGCAAGGAATGGTATTGGGAAAAATGGCGAAGTAGGTGGACGGGATCACAGTTAGAGTGCATCTTTAATGTTATGCTGAGGATTATTTAGGCAAAAATAAACAACTAAAATCATCTTGAGGAGGTTTTTTTGTTTTTGTTTTTCAATTAGTACAATGACTCCACAACAAGAATACCAAGAATTCCCATGTATTCCAACACCGAATCCCTAGCTAGCCCTGTGCTGATATACGTCATGCCATTTTATCATACCAGTGACTCCATGAAATAAGTGGTATTCCTTATTGGCAATCTCTTGACTGAGCTTCAAAGAAAGTTAAGCAGTGTGCTCAATGTCGTATCACCAGTAAATGGCTAGAATTTGATCCTGGCCTAAAGTCTGTCATACCACCTCTCAAAATGAAATTGGTCCATCTGAGAAAACACTTTTGAATCTGAGTCTCACTACCCAAGAACACGGGCAGTCTATCATGCTAGGAAGATCCTACAAAGAACTTCTAAGATGGTACAGAGAATCCAGGAACCCCTTTGAATATTCTGAACATTTTGGAAGTGACAAGGATTCAAAATAGGTCCATCCAGTCCCAAAGCTCGTATTCTTTCCTTCATAGCATGCTTCTCTTTGTCTAATTGATAATTAAGCAGCTGTATAAAATTTCATCTTGGGAATGTACCATAATTTGCTTAACTGCTTCCTGAGTGTTGAAAATCTCTAGGGGTTCCAATTTGGGTGTATTGTAAATAGTGCTGAAATCAATGCTTTTCTCCACATCTTGTGTTCTCTATCCAAATCTCCTCCTTTGTATAATATTGCAGAAGTGGGAAGGTTATGATTTAAAACAGCCGAGGAACTTTGGCATAACTGAGTAACAGGTGGCCTAGAGAGGTGTTACATTTTTATTTGAAATTTACAATATCTCAAACAGAAACACAACATCTAATATGATTTCTTTAAAGCCTTTGCTTCTAAGTTTCATTCATGCATTCAATGTTTTATTGGTTCATTACTCAATCACTTTGTTGTTCATCTATTTCTAATCTGACCACACATTATATGACTGAAAGATCGGGTAAAGATAAGAACTTTTCTTTATCTGGTAGACTTTGAGAGTAGCCACTGAATATTTCAATGTTCAAAGAACATACCAACAAAATATTCTATTTTCTCTCATGTGGCAAAATCTCAAGTGACACAATAAAAGAACATTGAGCAATACACCATTATGTCTATTCCAAGGAATAAGATCGGTCAGTAGAACATCAAAGTTTGTACCAAATTTCCCACGAGGATTTTATCAAAACAAGAAATCTACCAGAATTTGGAAGGTTTTAATGGCATTCTATTTCATTCACATTTCAAATATTTTTAACCTTTTGAAAATAAGCACTTGAAATCACAGAGAAGTAAGCATAAGTGTATCACAGGACAAGTGTTTTTTGAGAGGTCTTAATTAATTTTGAAGGCACGCAGCACTTCTAATTTGAGAATTAAATATATAAAAGAAAAGCAGATAAAAAATGTGCTAAAACTTAGAAACTCTGAGTTCTAATTTTGTCTCTGCCATGTTCATTGTGCAATGACAGACAAGCTAGTTAGCACTGCAAGGTTCTGGTTTCACCGTTTGAAAAAGCATTAAGCTACCACAGTGGATTGGAATGTCAGTTTTGCAACTCTCAGCCCAATGAAAACAAAAAGTGCCATATAAAGGCAAAATAACATTTCCATGTAACAGATTGATATGGGGTTATTTTAGCTGCTGCATTAAAATCAAGTTTTGCTAAATGAAAAGAAAAAAAAAAATTCCCAATTCATCTGTTTCTTAAACCAGGCTTTACCCACCTGGATGTGGTAAGAGTTACTGGGTTTTGAAAATGTGAAGCAGAGCAAAGAGTCAAGGAAAAAGCCTGAACTTTTTCCTTTGATTGAGGTACATCTGGTGTAGTAAGGTAAAAAGAAACAGAGCCAACTAGTGGAATTTTCAGGACTCGAGGGCACTGTTATCCTGAGATGAAAAATCAAATAAAATTTCCAAACTGTAAAAATGCCATCCCAATTCACATATCCCTTCCCCAAAGCTTTTACATTTACAAACCAAAGAAACATATGAAAGATATTCTAGACTCCTTAAAAAAAGATGACCTTATGATAATTTTTAAAATAACAACTTGTGAGGGCACCTGGGTGGCTCAGTTGGTTAAGCATTTGCCTTCGGCTCAGGTCATGATCCCAGGGTCCTGCTCCTTGAGCTCCCTGCTCAGGGGGCTCCCTGCTCAGAAGGGGGTCTGCTTCTTCCTCTCCCTGTGCCCCTCTCCCCCACTCCATGTTCTCTCACGCTTGCTCTGCTCTCTCAAAAAAATAAACAAAAAATCTTTTATTTTTAAATTTTATATTTTGAAGATTTTATTTATTTATTTGACAGAAAGAGAGAGAGAGAGAGAGAGCACAAGCAGGGGAGCTGCAGAAGGAAAGGGAGAAGCAGGCTCTCTGCTTTGAGTGGGACTCAATCCCAGGATCTTGGGCTCAGGCCATGAGCCTGAGACACTTAACCCACTGAGCCATCCAGGTACCCAATAAAAAATTGTTTAAAAAAATAAATAAATAAAATGACAACTTGCACACAGATCCTAAAAAACACATCTACTGCTTGTGGGAAGGAAGAAGTGGTGAGTGAACCAATTAGGGACACATAATATATAGGGGTCCTTTCACTGGTTTCTTCTATGCACCCTGCTGTTTCTGTCTAGGGTAGGAGGGGATCTGTTGGGTGAATTCTCAAATAACCCCAACCAGCTTTAAAGGACACTGACTTGTGACTGTGATAATTTATTCAAACCTCAGACATCCAACATTAAAATTATAAAGTGAATCGTACATGCCCATGGAGCTTGGATAATTTGTATAGTTTCCTCTCGCCTTTATTCATTATTAGAAAAAAAAATCAATAAATAGAGTGGGGAAATAGAAGGCATATTTTCACTCTGACTACTCCTCATCTCCTGTTTGGGTAGGAAAGGTTTTTACCAATAGTCTAGACGACATCTCCGCACAGATCGCTGTTGACTAAAAGAATATCTGTGTATCTACACATCACATTGTTTAGAAGTAAAAGTATTTCACTAAAGGTTACTTCTTAAAGAGAAGGAAAACATGTTGGGTAGGGCATGAATTGGAAGCATACAGTACAACAACAAAAGAACAGCAGCAATAGAACAAAGTCGAGCTTGTTTAATAAAAAATGCTTATTCACTCATTCAATTCTTATAGTCAAAACTCTTTTCACAAAGAGGATATGTTGATTACAAATTACAGAAGTAGAATTTCGAAACAAAGAGGCAACATTTGACTTCCCCAGATTTCAGCACAGCTACCTAAACTATGCCTCAATTTCTCTAGGTGCCAGGGATTTCAGAATTTTGTGTACCTCACACATGCCTGGAATTTTCTGTTCCTTGCTTCAGAACGGTTTGCCCTATCTTGAAAAACACTGAGTTGAGAATTTAAAGAAACCCTGTCAATTTTCCTTGAGATTAAGTACAAAATGTGTTAGATACTATTTTTAAAAAGATAGGAACACAGGAAAGAAAAATCACAGAACAGCCTGTTCTTGAAGAGAAATAACAATGGTACATAATAATAATAATAATAATAGATGAAATTACTAAGGACTTTGAAATTTAACAACACATGAGGTTCAAACATGTTTCTCTCACATCCTCACTCTCCCGTTTCACGGGCTTCTATCCTTTCCCACTTGGGATTTATCAGACAACCTCCCCATCATCCGCTACTCATCCACTGAGCAGATGCGTCGACACAATGTGAAAACCATGCCTTCTGGTGCACATTTGATCACTAATGCAACCACAGGACAACAGAAATCCTACTACACTTGACCAGGTGAGTATCCTTCCATTTCTACCTATATTCAGGATGCTTTTTGCTGCCTTTCATGTAATTTCCATCAGCTTTTAACCAACTACGAAACGGTTCATTCACCAGGCCTAGTGAATTTTGTGATTGCCTCTTTTTCCTTTGAGGCTGTTATGATGACTTCAGAAAACACTCTACTAATTTTACTCAATTGTCTTCGTTTGAAGTTTAGATGTAGTTTAGCATGTTTTTTTTTTTTTTAAAGATTTTATTTATTTATTTGACAGAGATCACAAGTAGGCAGAGAGGCAGGCAGAGAGAGAGAGAGGGAGAAGCAGGCTTCCTGCTGAGCAGAGAGCCCGATGCGGGGCTCCATCCCAGGACCCTGGGATCATGACCTGAGCCGAAGACAGAGGCTTTAACCCACTGAGCCACCCAGGCGCCCCTAGCATGTTTTGTTAACAAATGTCGATCCTATTCATTGAACTTGACCTTGTTTTCAAACAATAATATACTGCCCACTTCTCCCTCTTTCTACATGCAAAACTTATTATATGAATTCTTATTTTACATTCCTACATGTGACTGGAGCAAAGAAAATCTTTTAAGTCTTCCCCAAAGTGCAACAGTAACACAGCTCTAAGGGAAGATAACTTGAATAAGAAAGAATATCCAGGGAATTAAATTTCATAAATGTAATAACAACATGGAGCTTTAGGTTACTCTAACCACGTTGCTGGTAATGAAAGAAAAATTTTATACCTTGAGGCCTGGTGATCAGAGAACTTTGCTTAGTTCTAGGTTAAGAGTCTATGCCAAGGGGATCATTACCTATTAGCCTTACCTGATACTAAAAATAATTTATTTTTAGAAAAATTACTAAGAAAGCACATACTGGTTTTAAAGTTTTCATTGAAGAATGAATCTAACTCATGTATGATTAAAGTAAAATGTACAAACATATTACATGTAAGAGAATACAACAAAGCTTGTATCACAAGGCCTCTCTCCTTTGGTCAAAATATTATATGGAAAAGAAAATGCTGGCAACAATGAAAGAGGTAATATATGCATCAAGAGGAAGTCCAGCTGCCCATATTTCAAAAAGAATAACCTTCGCTATGTTGGAACAACCTGTGAATTCAACAAGGGTCTAAGACCAACCACCTGATACAGACTCGTTGACCAGACTACTGCCAAGTCCACCACTATTTTTCCTGTGTGAGCCTGGACCAACTTTTGCTTCTACCACTGAATAGGCAGCTCAGAGGGGGTGGGATAATGTTTAACTGAAATAAATGGTATAGGCAGCACTGGACAAGGCTTAAAAACTTCAGAGAACTATTTAACTGTTCGAACATCAGCATTCTAAGCAGGCCTAAGAAACTGAATTTAACATAAAGAAAAATATAATTCAAGATAAAGGTATCAGAAAAGAAGACTTCATGAAATAGATTCACTAATAAAATATGCCAAAAATAAGCCCTTCTATGAAAGCCTGGTTATCTGGTGTTTGGGGTTTGTATACTGCTGATGTGCTGTGAATTTTGGCTGCCCTAAGAACTATGAATATTCCTGAAAAAAATGGGGGCCACATTTAAGCCATACCTTAGGTAAGCATCTTTTTTTCTTCAGAATATGTGTAAACATACAATAAATATAAAGAACAAAACCATTATAATTACTTAAACATAAACCTTTTTGAAGAATTACGTGTAAGGCTATTCATAGTGATTCAGAATTAATATGTATATTTAAGTAAAGTAGAACTAATTGGAAGGAATGTGTATTTTTTTTTTTTTTCACAAAAATGAGTACTACAGACAAAGTAATGCAAGAGTAAATCTTTCAGTAGCAAAAGGAACAAGTGGGTAACACATTCATTTTGAATATCCATCATTCCCCTGCAAATAGATAATGGGGATCAAAATGCCTATTCAAAAACCTCACCATAAAATAACTTTTTCCTCCCCCAAATCTATGACTAAAAACATCCTGACAGGGAACTTTTCACAAATGAGTATCCTAATTATGGAATTCAAAATCAGGACTGTATTTTCCAATACAAATCATTTCTTACAACGCTCTTTTCCATGGAGCCTTCTCCAACGCCTGTTTATAGGACGTAGCTCAGTTCATGAGGAAAGGCCTTCCATCTTGCATTCACTGGATTTCAGTTGAGATTAGACAGATTCAAGGCGGAAAATGTGCCTGTAATCAGACCTTCACCCCTAGATCCACCAGAAGGAGAATCTACACAGGCAACAGTTTTGGAGGCATTAAAAGTAGCAGCCTCAGGATGGTAAACACAGACTACGAACATTCACACTACATATTGTAAAGCGTTAATTGAAGAATGTTTATTTGGCACAGGAGCCTTTCCTTTTTTTTGTACATTCCATAAGATGCTGGTGTCATGTTTACATGGATACGCCACCTTCCAGCACTGCATTCTTCAAAACAGTTGCTAAATGCTTATAATTACCTTTCTTTCAATACCAGATTCATACCCTTAATTTGCTCTATGATTTGGAACCCTCCATGCAGACAACTATTATCAAGTAGATTACATGTCCTTTATGATGTTGAAAGACAGGAGTCGTATAGAAACTGGTTCCACTGTGGAAGGTTGTTATGGGGCACATGGGTGAGTCACCAGTTCAGAGGAAGTAAGTAGGGAACCTTTGACATTTTTCTCATGTGGGATACTCACTTCTTCTTAGTTTTCAAGAAGTACAAAGCTTGAAGTCATTCTTTCCTCTGACTGAACAAGATAATTAACAGAGAGATTGATCTTGGCCAAATATGGAATCAAAAGATGTATATAAACACAGAGGGAAGGTTTTCTTTATAGGAAAAATATTAGTGAGCATGTTGAAGATGTAATAATTACTCTCTATAAAGCAGACCTTCTGGTATAGATGCCTGATGTGGTGGTATTAATAGGCAGTGAGAGAATAAGAACACCAAAAATGTTAAGGTTTGATGAAATGGTCTCAGAGTAAACCCTAAGGACTCTCAAAGACCAGGCAAACATGAAAAATGCAGGAGTCTTAATTTCAATAATTCAAAGTAAAGCTTTCTTTTTGAGTTTAGATCAAATTTGATTTAAACTTAGTATACATTAAACTAATGTATGAAAGTCACTAGGTTAAAAAATAAAAAGCCTTTGTAATTGACTGCTTTACCATAGGGATCTACAGTTTTCCATTTCTTAAATATTAAAAGTAGTTCTTACAAAGAAATCTGTTACTAAGGGAAGGAGGAGGGCACGGTGGGCCCACTTGAGGCTGGTCCACTTAAGGTTGTAAAAATCTGAATTCTCTCTTTAAAGCTTTTTTTAACAAAAAGAAAAATCACAAGGAGCTCCTGGGTGGCTTATGTCAGTGATACCTCCTACTCTTGATTTCGGCTCATGTCGTGATCTCAGAATCCTGGGATCCAGCTTGACAGTGGGCTCTGTGCTCAGCCCAGAGTTTGCTTGGGATTCTGTCTCTCCCTCTGCCCCTCCCCCTGCTTGTGATCTCTCCAGCTCTCTAAAATAAATAAGTAAATCTTAAAAGAAAAAAAGAAAAACAATAAGCTTGCATTTTGGGACATATGATATTATAGAGTTATAAAGTTATAGACTTAAAAGTATCTAACAGGACCAAAAGCTCAGAATCATCACAAAACTCCTAAACATCTGTTCATCTGTATCTTTGTAAGAATTTCCAAATAAAAAATTTACTGATAAGGATGAAAAAATAACTGTGGGATCCATACTCAAATTAAGGGCAACCACTTCTATTTGATGGACGTTACTAATATTTTTAAAATACACATCTCATGAATTTAGATTACAAAATATCTAGCCAGAGACATCAGAGTCTGACCATGCAGAATGCAGTCCACTACTCGATGTAACTTTTTCCTGACCAATTATATTTAATGTATTATGCACTTTTGTCAGTAGGCATAGCTTTAAGACAAAGTAGTTACTACTTAAAATTTTATATTTAGTTTTTTAATTTTCAATTTTGAGCATAGCAATAACTGTTTTGAAGTTGAAATTATGGTGTTTAGAACATTCAAAGTATGGTTATCATTCTACTTACTCTCCAACTTACCTCTTCTATCTACACTATTTTTCAACAACGCATCATGTTACACACACATAGACACACACACACACACACGAGGGATTTGAGGGCAGACTATCAAGCGAAGATGGGAAAACAAGATTGTAGGAATGAAGTGTAGTAAGGACAAAGTCCTACCTAGAGTGTCATATATGAGACATTAGACTAACAGTTCACACTGGTTTCAACTCCAAAATGTTATTCAGAATTTTACAGATATATTCTCTCCTCATTCTTGATGCCTCTCAACTAACCAACAGGAAATAGATCAATTCTCATTGGAGGACTTGAACTATAATTTATTATATTTTCTGTAGATAATTAGTAAAGGTAAGACACTGAAGAACTGATTTACTCTATTTGAGGATGATAAGAAGCACATATGCCAAGAGTTTGAAATATACACACAAAAATTCAGAATGATGTAGCTGGAGTGTTAGGAAAATACCAGGCAGGTAAACCCTTAGGACATAGTTTGCCTACTTGGCAGAAAGGCATGAAGAAATATAGCTATTTTAGGAAAAGTTTATTTTTAGCTTTTAGTTCCATAAAAAGAACCTATCATATTAACTATTTTTCATATGAAGGAAGAACTGGAAAGTATTACCTTAAAAATCAGAGTCAACTAGAATTAGTATAAATTCGCTTTCCATAGCCAATAGCATGACAAGCAGTGATAAATGTCATTTATTTTAGAATACTTTATAATGTTTACATAAAAGCAAGACTGAAATATGCCCAGGATTTGTTCAGAGGCAAACACACACTTCCATCCTCCCACGTCTGTAATTTGGAAAAAAGAGAGGAATTTTTTTTTTTTTTTGAAAAGAGAGGAATTAATCAAAAGCAGATTATAACCTCAAGTTAATATATGGTCATAATGAAAATTAAATGTTAAATTAGGTTTCCCCCAAGAATATGAACCTAGACTATAAAGATTTTTCTTAAAAAAAGATCCAAGCATGATGTCTCTCTGGTAAAAAAGTGATGAAATATTATTTTATGACAGGTGTTAATACATAAGGACAAGGTAAAAAAAAAAAAGTATGATTTACAGTGAAGTCATACTAAATACAGATAATTACTAGACCTCACTAAAGTTATCTTGCTTTTTTAGAGTAGAAATTTTAGTTGTGTGCAACTCATTTTTTAATTTTAGAATCTTGCTAAAGTTTTATGAGTTTATTAAGAAAAAATATATGGTATTGATAGAAAGCAAAGGAATTGGGAGTAAGTCACTTAAGATGCATATGAAGTTCCAGGGTCTCTTGAGGGTTATCTGGAAGCCATCTACACAGCAGTAAAAACTAGTGAAGTAGCACAATGAATGCGCTGTGCTGATTTACTTCTTCTGGTTATCAAGGATGTAACGAGTTTCCTGATATTCTTGCTTTGCATGTAGCAGAGTGTTTCTGAACCCTGGTAAAAGCAGGGATTTTTGACCATGGGAAGTCATTCACAGGACTCAACCACAGGTGACATGGTCCTAAGACAGTTCAACAATCCCCTCCTCCATTCCTTCACTGGGAAAATGAGCGCATCACTTGAGGGTGGTCAGATGGGGATTTAACCAAAGAATTACAAAGAGGAAAAAAAAAATCTAGCAAATTCTGTGTGGGCTACTGTGTTTATCCCTGTAGACCTTTTCACTTCTTTCACCGGAAACTTTTGGGTCCACACTTTCCCCCTTCTCACAATGGGATTGTGACTTTTGTAATTGTTAATTACGAGGGAGCAGGTTACCAATATGGACAATTCCAGAAAAGCGTCTCTCTTCTTTCCCCCGTATTAATTTTTGCACAAGGCAGTCTGAGGTGGGTAACCACTGGGCTGAGCAAAGTCACCAGGGGGAGGTGCTCTTGGAATGTGTAGAATGTGCATTCTTTTGATGCTTGGGAGGGGTGGCTGCTCTCTTCTTGGCTTCTACCCATTTTCACTGGTTTGGCCGCTTTAGTAGGAAACAGGTATTACTTTCAAACACTCAGTGGGTTCCCTAACTCTTAATCACTGACAACTGATAGTCTCAGGGTTCTGGAATCAGGCTTTAAAGCAGAGCTATGGATTATCCACATATGGTTTGGGTCTTCTCAATTTTTTGTTGCATTTATTCTATTTCAAAATTAAAGAATGAAGTTGAGAGAGTTATCTGGTCTTGGTTGAAGTCTTCTCTGTGATGAGCATGGCCGTGTACTTAGCACTGGAAACAGATTAATAAGGCAAGACCCCTTTCAAGGAACTGATATGTTCATGGCTTGTCCTTCATGAGCTTTTCATTTTGGGGGACTTGGTGATTAATAAATATTGCATATAGACTCAAGCTATAATTGGCATTTTCCTGTAGTTTTCATCTATTCAGTAAAATATTTTAATTGCCATTATAAAATACCACTCTTTCCCATGGCTACTTCCTCTTTTCAGAAGAATAATTTAAAAACTGAAAACTGAAGTAAATCTTTTTATCCAGTCAACTGGTTTTTCTTTAAGAGAGTTTTAAAAACAGCAGATGAACTTCTGATCAACTCATGCACACAGCTGTTTTCTAGAACAGTCTTGCGAGTCCCTGACTCACTCTAAGCCATCTTCATGCCATATTGCACTCCTACCCTCGTTCTTCCACTCATCCATTCCTGTTAATGTGCTTAGGATAATTCTCTTGAGAATTATCTTAGGTTTCCAACTTGTGTAAATGACAAGACGACAATTTGGCCTAAGCAAGCCATCTGAAAATGTCACAGATTAGGCTCTATGCAGACTGCTGTTTGATACTCAAATTAATTTATAATATGAGCAATAATGAAAACTAGTTGGTCTAGCAATACTATTGCAACACTTAAAATTTCATTAGTTTGCATAAGCCTTTGCCTACCTTTGTCTGAATCAGAGTGGTTGTATACTACACGTTCAGACGTAAAAGACTATTAATCAAAAGTTACGGGGCACCTGGGTGGCTCAGTGGGTTAAAGCCTCTGCCTTCGGCTCAGGTCATGATCCCAGAGTCCTGGGATCTAGCAGCGCCTGGGCCTGTTTCTCCCTCTCCCCTCTCTCTGCCTGCCTCTCTGCCTACTTGTGATCACTGTCTGTCAAATAAATAAATGCAATCTTTAAAAAAAAAAAAGAATATTAAAAATTAAAATAGTGCCAATGAATATGCACAATTTTTATTCCTTCTTTAGAAATCCCATGGCACAAGAATACATTGTTCTGTCAAGGCCCTTATCACAGTGTATTATAATTACTGTTTATCGTCTATTTTTCTGACTAGGCAGGGAGCTTCAGGAGGTCTTAACCTATTTATCTTTGGATCTCCAGCTCTGACATAATGTCTGGCATGTAGAGGAAGCTCAGCACAAATCCCCTGAATGAAAGAATAAGTGAGGAAAGAGAATGCACTGTATTTCCCTACTCTGCCCATTTATGGTGCCTGACCTCCTCTAGTTCTTAGTCTGCAGGAGTCTCAGCTTCCTCATCTGTGATATGGGTGAAATCAGGGGATGTAAAGAGTTTCCCAAGATACCCTGTGTATGTAAGCTATAAAGAATTACACAGGGCTTGGTTAACTTTTTTTTTTTCAAGATTTTATTTATTTATGTGAGAGAGAAATGAGCGTAAGAGTGTGCACGAGTGGAGGAGGGGCAGAGGGAAAAGCAGACTCCCCGCTGAGCAGGGAGCAGATGTGGGGCTCAATCCCAGGACCCTACTCTGGGAGCCAAATGCAGACCCTCAACCAACTGAGCCACCCAGGCACCCCGGGGCTTGCTTTACTTTAGCGTATTTTAGTTCCATCAGAGCTGATCAACTTACTGTGTGTGAAACTCTGGGCCAGGTACTGGGACAACTGGCTCTTTTCCTGGGGGAGTGGAGAGTCTAGTAGAACATAATGCCACATAAATGAGCAACTGCTGGGCAATTTACATGACACTGGGTAGCATACTAGAGGTCTCTACCACAGTCTCGGGTGTCTGGGAAGGATTCTTGGAGAATGTGGTATTTAAGACTATGTATGCCAGGTAAATATTTCAGACAATGGAGGAGAAGGTACAGAGACCTGTAAGGAAGAGAGAGTATGATGTCACATACTAATCCTCAGACACCAATGTTTAAAACGGACTGTAACAACATCAATAAAGGAAGACATTTAAAAAATAATTTGATGGATCCTGAAATCCAACACAGCCGGTAGAAATAAGATAGAAAGGATTTTGATGTTTTGACAAGTTGAGAACCTTAGGTATCTCTCTAGAAATTTTTGCAAGGAGGGCTTCTTAAACTCCTCATGTCCTAGTGTTCTTCCAAAGATCATGTGACAATGCTTTCATACTCTTTTACGGCCCATCTGTTTCCATATTATACAGAAAAACATCTAAGTTAAATTATATTTTTTCTTCCACCACATAGGAAATTTTCTCTTTGGAACTACATTTCCAAAAGTCTCTTAACTCATATAACCTTATTTATCACTTTGGTGATTTAGCAAATGTTTCTGTCAAAAAAAAAAAAATCAGAATCCCATCTCCATGAGGGAAAAAAAAATCTTGTTAATAATGTTCCTGAATAATTGCATATGACTAAATTAGTTTTAAAAATCTGAAAGCATTTCATCATTGAGTGGTTTCACTTCTCATTAATTACTGGTATTATTTGGCTTCCTTAAGGTTAAAAGAATACTCTTCACAGAAATATTTATATTGACAGAATTAGCAATTTAATGAATGTTTGTCATATTATATTGCTACTTATGATTAATTATCATGTATCAGATGTCATATTAACATTTATATTTTGTATGTTTCATGCCAGTATAATAGTGTGAAGTCTATTTTATACTAACAAGTAAAGATTAACCCGTGTATTAAGATCAATCATCTTAAAACTAACTAAAGAAGTAGTGAAAAAAAGGCCAGCAAATCAGAAAATCTAGGTTTGATTCTTTAGGTAGCCATAAACTAGTTCTGTGGCTTCCAGTGGGTCACTTAACTTCTATTTTATTTAATAACTGTTTTCTTTATCCTTCTCATTTATGTTTTAAACAATGTGGAGACAACATTTGAGAGGTCTTTGCATAGAGACTAGTTATAAAATAGATACTTAAAGCTTATTTAAAAAGTATGGCTACATCCTAGAAATTCCTGTTAAAACAAAACAACACAGAAAGCCTTCTAACACATTATCACTATCTATTTCAGTACATGAATTCTAGACTCACAGCCATAACCCTGAGTACTATTTTAAGTACAAATGTAAATGATACATTTTACTGAATCATTGTTTACATTATAACTAATCCTCAGATATCAATGTTTGAAATGGAAGGTAGCAACATCAATAAAGGAAGACATTTAAAAAATAATTTGATGAATCCAGATAGCCAACATAGTCAGTAAAAATAAGACAGAAGGAATGATGATGTTATGACAAGATGAGAACCTTAGATATCTCTCTAGAAATTTTGAATATAAATATGTTTAAAAGAACAATTTTATGGGCTGAGGGAAAGAAATATGCTACAGAATGATTCCCATAGTATTCACCCCATACATGAAATAATTCACTTTGCTCAGTTTGACCTACCTAAAATTACACATACTACTCTCCCTGAAAAGAGCATATAGTAGAAAAATCTGGTGCTTTCATCATTGCTGAAAGAATTGAATGTTAATTACCTTGGAGGATAAACGTGGCTTAAAATTATATAATTATTATATGAGTTCTTAATTTTTCCATATCCAAATTTCCTAATGATAAGAAACAGCCTATTTTAATCAAATTGGCTTCCATGACGCTCCTTAAGTGCAAGAGACACCCATATGGGCCTGGACATAATGATGCCATGAGATGACAACTGAAGTTTTAGGCCACCGTTGTCAGGGCAGTCTTCTAAAAATAAGTAGCCATTTAAATGCTACCATATCTTGTTTTGCAAATCTATCCTCACACAGCAAATCATCGTTTTTGGTGCAAAAGTTAGTCATAAAATTCTCCATTAGTGGTTGGTAATGGACCATAATATTACATGTTTGTAAAAAGTGCATTTGGAAAATGAAATGCTGGAAGTAATGGCCATGTAAGGAATATTAATATTTATAAGAGATAACTTCGTAGGAAGAGATTTCCTTTTTCCTGTCAACTGCCCTCACAGACTATTTCCCATTTTCTGGAGGAGAAAGCTTTGAAATTCTATCATTTGTCAAGCTGTATTAGTCCTCTGCTTTGTTGTGTCCTAGCTGCTTTAATAGAAAAATGGGAGTGATTATAATTGTTAGCTTTACGATGGATGTGATAAAATAAATCAGAAAGGAGTTCTTGGAATGTTAAATATACTACAGGCAAACAATATTAACCTGTGTCTAAATCAAACTGAATGCTTACAGCAGATTTCCACCCTTCATTATTAACACACAAACCCTAAAGGGATGAATTTCAGGCAAGGTCTCAAGAGAAGGTCTGGTACATGTAACCGCACCTTCAACTTCAACATGAGGATATTTACTTTCCCAATGTGGTGCCAGTCACGCGAGAGATGTGTGCCATTTCCACCACGGTTAAAAACGACAAAGATGTTTCCACTGAAAATGAAGCGAACTAAAAATCACCTAATTATACACAAAGAAATTCATCCCAAACCGTTTTCGCTCTTGTTTTAAAAGCAGTTTGTCTACGTAAAGAAAAATGTGATCATACTTTTGATGACCAGCTCGGATAGGATGAATGTTGCTTTTAGGCTTCACCAAGTCATGAATAATAATAATAACAATAATAATGACCAGGAGTAGCATTGATTGAGCACTCACTACGAGCCAAGACCCATTCCACTATCTCGGTTACTTCATTTGCCCTTTTCCACAACCTTGCGGTTGGTATCAGTTTACAACATAAAGCATCTGAGAGGCTCAGAGAAGTTAAAGAACCTGTTTAGGGCCATACATCTCACGAGTGTCTCCAGCTCTGACAAACAGATACTGGAGCACACTCTGTCTCTGTTTGTTGATCCCTCTCTCCCTGAGCAGGGAAATGAAAGACTCATTGAAGGTTATTGCTCAGTTCAAGTGCTAATTACCAAACGCTGCCTCGCATTCCTAAACCACAGTCTGAAGCACCAGCTGTTTATTTTCAGGAACTGAAGGGGCCTTGAACATGACGACTCAATGGGTATATAGCCTGTGGCTATTCTTGGAACTTTGCTAGAACTTACACAGAAGAATATGAGGTTTCTCCCACTCGTGCAGAATAAATATAGAATATGGTCTTAAGGCAGACCCAACCCAGTGGTGAGAAGCAAAATTATGCAGTGTAAACTCTAAGATAGCAGAAAGGAAATCTTAATTCAGACCAAACCTCAGTTTCCTCATCTATAAGATAATGGACCCTCATAACTTCCCTACTTCCCCTTCGGTTATTAGAGAGTAGAAACAAGGTTAACGAGCATGAAAGTTGGACACAGACAGCCACGAACAACACAAAACAAGTCATTATTATGAAGTAAATTTGAAACTATCAGTTATTAGACAAACGAAAGGACCAGTGGGTTTGATGTCAAGGGTAGAAGAGCCCCATGTCTGGGAACTTGGCCAGGGAAAAATAAAACTGTTTCAGCTTCAATTCTCTCTGGGCCTGCCTCTTGGAGTAGGCATCATTACAACTCCAAAGCAAGTTACATGACTGCATTGTGGAACCAGAGAGTTCCTGACTCTTACAAGGATCAAAACTTTGATCAGGACGATCAAAAACTTTCAAGAAAGACTTTCAGTACGTGAATCTATAGAAAAAGATGAAGTTTGAATGAGAGTAAGTAGAAAAGAGCACAAAAGCACTAACCTAGAATTCAGAACTCTGCCCAGAAGCAGTTCCATGACTTTCAGTTATTCCAGAAATATCCATCCTGTAGGTCTGCCCTGAGCCAATCACTATGGATAAGAACTAAACTGATCAGACAGACATCGCTTTTCAACTTGGGAATTCACAGGCCACTGGGGAGGCATATACTATACAATTAATTGTAAAAATTATGTCATTAAGGGGTTTGATTTCAGTTTTCTTAGTTTTTAAATGAGGATATTGGAGCAAATGATTGTCAAAGCCCTCTTCACTCTTACTACCTATGACTGTTTTAAAAAGAGACAAACTAAACAGAAAATGAGAAATGCCAATGAAGACATGAGAGTAGAAATGCAAAAGGGTGTGCAACGTAAACATTATCAATGACATATCCATGTGAACAGAAGGGATAAGCAGATATTGAAGAATAAATGCAATTTTGCCACACATATAAGTAACTTAAGTGCTTTTAGACAGAAGGAACCAAATAAGCAAAGACTTCTGAGTTCATCTTTACCACATCACAATACCTGCCACATATTGCCTTCTATGTGACAAGGAATTTATAACATAATTTAAATCATGCTATATTTTTTTTTAAATCCTATAGGAGCCTTACTACCCTAGCTTTAGATAAAGCTAGTGAGGCTTAAAGAGACAGCCCCCACAACTACAAAACGAGATTGTACATTTTTCTCTGCTTATGTATCTTACTGCCTTCTAGTCTACAACATGGTTCATGGGCGACTTTTGGGCATGGAGCCCCAGTGTGGGTGGCTACAGAGTAGTGGTGTATGGGTATGACCTGGAAAGACACGTGGCCAGGACATTGGTGGGGTACCAGGACATGGTTTATACCGGTTCAGTGAAAACACACTGTTAAGTTCCTTAACGTCCTGTAGAGAAATACAAACTTTATTTAGTGTATACAAGGCAATAATGTTTTACAAAATATGCACTAGTCTTTGAGTAGGGACTTAGAGAGAAGGAAAGGAGTTTTGGGAGATGAAAGAAAGCCAGAGACTTCAGTGAGGGTCAATGTGAAATACTGTGAAGCTGAGTGAAAGATCATACTCAGATTTATGGGACAGTTTTTAAAAGAATCCAATTACCTTAAAATATCCCATGGTCTACTTTAAAATATCCACAGGAACCATATAATACCTCTACTATTAGTTTCAAATGTGTCATTAAACAGTCAAAAAATAATAACAATATTGGACACTACGCTATTTACTCATGTGTTTATTAATTCGGAGAAACTTACTGAGTTACCACTATGTGCTAACTAATGAATCAAACTCTGAAATAGAAAAATTATACAATCATATATGCACAGAACATTATCATATGGCTAAGAACTATGTCCAGGAATAGGAAGATTAAGCAAATTTGTCAGGGTCAAAAAACAGGTTGGGCAGAGAGCAGGGAATGAATGCAATTCTTAGCAACCAAAGCCCAGTCTCTTAATACATTTTATTAATAAATTCTAACAAGTTGTTTCTCAGTTTAGTGAAAATGGGGAAAGGAAAGAAACATTTTCTGAAAGCCCCCAAAAAGCAGTTCAGCGAGATACTTTAAGTTCTCATTAACTTTTCACAAAAACACCATTCTGTGGCCGTATGATCCCATAAGACAGAGGGAAAATCTTAAGTCTCTGAAAAGACTGATTTAATGAAGGTATCAGGGTTCCAGCCTTGACTCCTAAGTGACTATGTGACTTTGAAAACAATCTCCTGATCTTTACGTGCTCATGTCCTTCTGTATAAAATAAAGGAAATGGGGCCAAGTGTACAGAACAAATTGCCTCATTAAATGAAAAGATTCATTGTGTGTGAACACGTGGACAAGCATATGTGTGCCTGGTGTGACTTGATGGGTGACACTGAAAGTCTCCAGGTCTGTGATTCTCAGCCCAAAGCTGCAAGAATAGGAAGGAACTTAGCGCTGATGAGCGTGGGGAGAAGACCCAGCTGGGAAGCTTGGCTCCCTCGGGAATCTGAGCAAAACTGGAAACTGTGGGGGCAGTTGCGATGCTTGGGAAGGAACAGGTCCGGCCGGGAGAAATGGTGAAGTGACACACATGTGAACCCAGTGAGGGAGTTGCTCACCGATTGCTAGGTGCCACGTAAAATTTTCACCGAGTCTAAGGCAAACACAGACCCAGTGTAGGTTTTGCGTGTGAGATTTATCTGGTGATAACAACTGTGCTAGAAAAGCTAACAAAGACGAAAGGAACTGACATGACAGATCATGTACAAAGCAAGGGATGATTTTCATTAACTCACAAGTGAAACTGCTAGAACCAGGGTATTCATCTTTTGGGGAAACTTTCCCTCTAGAACTCTCTGAAAACCCTCAAACTTTTGCCATTATTAATGTGAAGAATGCTCAGAACATCAGAGAATGCCCCCGGTAATGTGGCTTTGATATTTTAGCACATTTTTTTAGTCCACTGAGTTTTATGCTGATCTTATCAACTGGCTTCTACTTATTAACTACCATTTGCTAAACTGCTTTGTTTAATCATGTGAGGTAATACAGCCTCGTACTTATCTTACTTGACCCTAACATTTAGGGGAAAAAATTTATTTCCAACTTTCTATTACTCTAATAGAAGTTGTTAAATTAATTTTACATGCTTTTCCCTGGTATTTTGTATCATAAATCTTACTCTGGTTTCTTTATTAGCTTGTACTACTCCCTTATTTAATAAGAGTGCGGTATACATGAAGAAATGGGATAAGACACTTTATTATAGAAAATGCCACCACAAAAGAGTTGCCAAATGAAAATAGAATGTTTTGTCAGATAACCAATGAAAACAATTAACTATCAGACGTAGGGATATTAAAAAAATTATTCCTTGTGAACTTAAAATTTAAATTTAATTGAGCACCTAAAATTTTTGTCTGTTCTCTATCTCTAAAACCCATGATTTATAATGAAGCTAAGCAAAGAAGGTCTACTTTCCCTAATCCCAAAAATCATACACCAAATCTGTGAAGATCTACTCTGAAGGCTACAGTACTTTCAAAGCCAGCAGCAAAATAATCAGTATTTGAAAATGAGCAAGTTCACTATCTCAGCTTCTGAAATGTCTGACACCACCATAAAAGGAATAATAGGCACTTAGGGCCAAGCAGGTAAAGATGCTCTTTCCTAGAGGGTGTTTAGGTTCTCATCCAGGACCCAGGCATGTGGTGTGGCCTTTCCATAGATTTGCGGGACAGGGTCAGAGCCCTGGTTAATGGGTATGAGGCTCTAGATGCATTATACCATTGAATTTTAAATGCCTATTCTGCTTCCTCTCTGGAAGTTGCCCTGCTTTAAGAAACTATCTAATACCCTGACAAAGAACTGTGTCCAGCCTGCAGAAAAGAGGGAAAGAGAATCAAGTTCAAAACCTCACCAACTTTTGAACCCAGTTCAGATACCTCCTATCTAGAAGATTTTTTAAAAAAATATTTTATTTATTTATTTGACAGGCGAGAGAGAGATCACAAGCAGGCAGAGAGGCAGGCAGAGAGGGGGAGGCAGGCTCCCTGCTGAGCAGAGAGCCTGACACCGGGCTCAATCCAGGACCCTGGGACCATGACCTGAGCCGAAGACAGAGGTCTTAACCCACTGAGCCACCCAGGCGCCCCTAGAAGATGGTTTTTGAGTACCATCTTCCCAGGTTGCCGGCTTTCTGAATAAAGCAATTTTCCCTTCCCCACCAAAAAATTAAAAAATAAAAAATAAACTCCTTCTATTACTTAGACTGAAAATAAACTACAGTAAAATTACTGAATATGCTTTCACCAGACTCGAGTGGCAGACTGAATTTAGTTTCTACAGATTAAAAAATAAAAATAACTTAAGCATGAAACAGAGACCCACCCAATTTTCTGTGAGAAACAAATTTAATGTCATCAATCTAATCCCTCAGGCATGGTGCGTACGCACTCACTCAGACTGAAATGATTAGCTTTATAAGAAAGGAATGTGTTAGGAAGAAATTACAGGACTGACCTAGCTTCCAGTGGCATCACCTGACCAAGATGATGACCAAGATAGGCCAACAATGAGTATTTTAATTACACTGTAGCTAATACCTTCCAGTTTCACACGAGCTAAAGTCTGCATTTCTCTAACTGCTCTCATCGATTTAATTAATTCAATAATTCATTTATCTAGTAAATATAATGTTCTTGCTTTTGGCATTTGGCTAGATATTAAAAAAAGTGATTTATATGCAGTAGTGGAGACAGATATTACACAGAGAATTAAGCAATAAAAATATAAGCAGGATCTACCTACATAAAAGGGAGAAGGGCAGAGAGAGGAGGGAGGGAGAGAGACAGTCACAGCAAGAGAGACAGAGGTACTAAAGAGAAATGCAACAAGAAGGGATTGTTACCCCCATTTTACAGATGGGAAAAGCAATAAGAGTCTTAAGCATTCTCATTTCATTTGTATATACACAGTAGTGATACATTGCTTATGTTTACAAACCATGAAAAAAACTAATTTCAGACATATGTAGAGGGACTATAATGCCAGAAGGAAAAGGTGAGACTTCCTGTCTACCATGACCTGGCAAGGAGAATATTTGAAATGTGACATATTCAGAATAAACGCAGGCAGAAAAGCCACAATGATCAGGAATCCAGGGAGAGGTCTCAGAGAAAATAACACCTACCAGTGTTTCCTCTGCCCATGTAAATTTCACAGCTCTGGACATGTGGATGTTTAATAAGTGAACAGTACACTGGACCATTTCATATAGCAATGATGGTCATAATAATCATGTTCTTTCAACTCCTATTATCTGCTAGGTATCATGCTGGCTAAATGTTATATGCATATAATCTTCTCATCTTCACAAAAATTTTGCAATGCTGGTTTCATAGTTTTTTCCTTAAAGATGGAGATCAGAGAGCCCTGGTGAAAAGGTCAGTTTTTGTAGTAGTCGTTGACTCAAGACTTGCTATAAATTCAGGTGTGTCTCACTCCAGGGCTGGAGTTCAACTCCTTTATTACTGGGGAGGGGGAACAGTCCATCTGTGTTGCAAGTTTAATGCACAGTGAAAGACCAAGCTATTTCGGGCACAGGTGACCTTTCTGAGGCCTCTGAAATCTTACCAGATAATGGATGCCTATGGAAATGGGTGCCTATACAGATGGAAAATCTGAATAACACTGAGAACTTTTTCAAACTACATCCACCTTCTATCCCATATTCCCCACCATCCCCCCCACCCCCCCCCCCCCGCCAATCTGCAGGTCCCTGAGTGATTAGTTTGAGAACCACTGTTCTAAGAGGTCTTAAAACTAAAGGTAGAGAATAATAAGCAAGTGTCAAGCTAATATTTTTAGAGGAGGGTGAAGGAAAAACAAGGGCTTCTCTGAGTCCCTAGATTATGTAAGGAATGATAGATCCTTTCCAAATATTAATCAGTTAATCTCAAGTAGTCTGCATTGTTTATTATACTTCCATTTTTGAAATATTTTAAAAACAGAAGTAATCTTTTACGTAATAGAGAGATGCTGCTCAGTGTTTCTCTTAATCATTAAACAAACAATTTACCACACGGAGCTGATAAATTCCCATTAGAAGTAAATATATTTGCTGTTTTTATGGCAACCTTACAGTATTCAATGTTTTAAAAAATCAAACAGAAAAGAACCCACTGAACTTTTGTCATGTGAATCTCTAAACTAAAGAAACACTGGTCCAGGAAATTTCTGGAAGAAACAAAAAGGACTGGCCAGTTCAACAAGTGGGGCTGAAGTTTCATTCTAGACGGAGAGGAGCAAGTCTTACTCTCCAATTTTGAAATGTGGGTACCTACAGCTTGCAGATTGCCAAGCCCCTGTCATGGAAGGCATTATAACAAAGTAGCTGAAATCAGCTCCTTTGGTATAAGACACATTTAAGTCCTAGGATTTACTATTTAATGTGGTTGTAGAAAATAACAGAAACCTCTGATGCATTCTCTCACTTTAAAATAAGGATTAAGACTATTACTGTAGTGTCCATCCTACCTGATGTGTTTGACCAGTGGTTGATGCATTAAACAAAAATACTGGTCAGAAAGGGAAACACATTAAAACATATTAAAACATAAATAACTTAATTTTTCTTAAAACATATAAAAGTTCAATTTTCTAATTTTCCCCATATTTTCATGTACTTTTATTGAATATGGGACTGGTGACAGTCTTTTTGTGTTTCATAAGTTGTACCATAATGCATCACTTTAATGGACCTGGTCATTCATAAGCAAGAACATTTGCAAATGCACTGATATAATAAACTGAGAGATGGTTTAATCTATATTTTTATGATTTTTCCTATAATTTACAGCAGAATGTTCACAGTTAATATGGCAGTGATTTTAGCCATCTAATTTTATTGAATCCCTCCAAGAAATTACGCTATTCTCTCTCTTTTCTCAAATATATTCCCCAGGTTTAACCAATTAATTAAATTATACATATAATCTTAATTAAAATGCATATAATTACATATTATGCATGTTTATTTAAAATTGAACATATTTCATTACACATGTGAACTATATGATTTGAAATACATATGCAGAGGGATGGATAGAAAGACAGATTTACAATGTTTGTAAGAAAAGGTTTCAATTCTATGAGATTACTACTTAATTAACTTCTGCATTAATTAAAAAATAAAGCATTTTTAATGCTTAAAAAGCATTAAGCAGTAACCCAATGAAGTTATTCTTAACTTTTTCGGGAAATGATGGCCTACTATGATAAGCTGAGAAGAGCTGGGACTTCTTCCTCCGAAAAATAAGCACAACCAGATACCTTTAGAGTATATACACTTTTTTCAAAGGGCCCAGAGACTCAGCAGGTTCATCCTATGCCTCCTATGGATCCATGATCCTAAATGAAGAACACATTTTTGTTTCTGTTTTGCCACTGCGATAAGGAATGTTGTTTACTTTCCAATTAGGTTTGTGTTGTTTGAATGCTCCAGAAAGAGTTGCGGGTCTCTGTAGTTTCTAATGTTTTGGCTTCCTTCTGTATAAATTTTTAAGATCCCTTCAAATTAAATCTATACTCAAATAGGAGCAAAATAAGCAAACAAATAAGAAACAATAAAATAAAACAAAAATGAAATCCAAATCAATTTGAGTTTCCCAAGCCATTCTTCCCTTAAATCTTAATTTGGCTACAGCGGAAGTACTCTTAACCATTTACCCCTTCCTAGATTATCTGACATTTTCCACAGATGCTCCAGCATGCTAAATGCAAGTGTGTTACTTTCCAGAACTGCACTGTCCCATACACTAGTCTCTAGCACATGTAGTTATTTACATCTTAATTAACTAAAATTAACTAACCTTAAAATTCTTCAGGGGCATCTGGGTGGCTCAGTGGGTTAAGCCTCTGCCTTCAGCTCAGGTCATGATCTCAGGGTGCTGGGATGAAGGCCCACGTCAGGCTCTCTGCTCATCGAGGAGCCTGCTTCCCCCTCTCTCTGCCTGCCTCTCTGCCTGCTTGTGATCTCTCTCTCTCTCTCTGTCAAATAAAATCTTTAAAAAAAAAAATTCTTCAGTCACACTAGCCACATTTCATATGCTCAATGGCCGCATATGGCTAGTGGTTACTGTTTTGGACTTTGTAAAGAACATTTCCATCACCTCAGAAAGTTCTAGCACACTCAAATATTTCTACTTCCATCAAGTGATTTTTGTATGCTTGCAGGAAGTCCATTATGTTTGTTCTCAAATCAGTTTATGCCATTAGGTTAATATGCAATTGTAAAATTTAGTTAAATATTATATAAAGCAATTTAAATATGAGTATAAAAAGAATGAGAGGTGTCTTAAGCCTTAATATTTTGGAAAGACTTTATAAAATTCAGTCACTTCCAAAAAGGCTAAGAGTTGGGGGTGCCTGGGTGGCTCAGTGGGTTAAAGCCTCTGCCTTCGGCTCAGGTCATGATCCTAGAGTCCTAGGATTGAGCCCCGCAGAGCCTGCTTCCTCCTCTCTCTCTCTGCCTGCCTCCCTGCCTACTTGTGATCTCTGTCTGTCAAATATATAAATAAAATCTTTAAAAAAAATGCTGAGAGTTGGACATAAATAAGACAACTTTAAAAGATTAGAAACAATAATAAAAAAAAGTAGGATTCTGCTCTCAGATTTCTTTGTAATAGATTTGCACTCTAAGACATTTGTGAAACAACCGAAATTAAAAATCAAGGTGACGCATTTTGGGATTTAGAAAAAAAGAAAAAATACTAAGATCTAATCAGCAATCCAAACTCAAAAGTAGTTCTTGGCTTACATAAAAATACTGGCAAATATATAATCAAGTTTTAAAATTTAAACAAAATGTGTTTGTATCCATATGTAAATTTTTAAGATCCAGTTCTTTAAAAAATCTGTGTAATATCAACTGCTGATCCCAACTGTATTAAATAGGAAGGTTTCTACTACATACAGCAACATTGCAAACATGAGTCTTTTTCATTACTCCAAACTCAGTGTTTTCATAATTGGTCATGTCATTTCTATTTGCCACATTTAAGTTCATTGGATTAAATTATATTGAAAAATTTATGGACAGGAACCTGATCTAATTCCAGATATATGCATAACTGCTCTTTTAATTATCACATAATAAAATATAATTAACAACAATACTAGTTACTTTATTCTTGAGCTCTACCCAGTGGCCCAAGTCTAAGACATTATATAGAGATGAGAACCCTTGAACTTTTATTGCATTCATTCTATTTAACCTTTTGATTTTCTCTGACTTCAAAATGCTATCTATCCATCTATTTATAGCATCAATTACTTGAGAAATAAGAAGTATGAGGATTTGTTTCACACATTGAGATTCAGATACAAATGGAAACCTAAAACAACATAGTACTATTGGACTACTACAGTAGTACTGTAGTAGACTACTACTTTTCTTTTCTTTTCTTTTCTTTTCTTTTCAAGATTTGAGAGAGAGAGAGAATGTACAAGCAGGGGGAGGGGCAGACCCCAATGCAGGGGCTGGATCCCATGACCCCTGAGATCATGACCTCAACCAAAATCAAGAGTCAGATGCTAACCAACTAAGCCACCAGGGCGCCGCACTGCTACTACACTTCTTTCGTTAAAATAATGTCAAACTAACATTGCAATTGGTAGTTATTGCTTGACCAGTAGATATTTTTCATTACTCAACTAAATTCAAGGAAATATTTAGACTGTCATGGATCATATGTGTCTATCTGAATAATAGCATCAACATAGAAGTGTGTAAGAATCTATCTTTTTCACACACCTTAGAATTACTTAGAAGTATCATACTGCCAATTATCCAGGTCAACTGTAAGAAAAGATGCTGTTAGGTTCATTAAAAGAGCAGATTTATTGTAATTTGCTTTGATATGTGATGCCTTCATATCAAATATGGAAAACTGGTTGCCCTTGGGAGCCAAATTTAGGTTGACTGATGAAGTCATTTTAAAATATTTTGAAAGTGAGTATGTCTTCTTTGGTCTATCACAGTCCTTACTACTTCCTCTTGTCTTCAGTCTGGCTCACTGCTGAGACCCTGACACTATTTAAGTTCGTGGCCCCTAGTAACAATATTTTACATAATGATATCTTGCTTATCTTATGGGGGATAAGGGCAGTTGACCTCTGAAGTTGGACTTAGTTATGGTTACTATTTCATATTAACTTTTATTCTTCCAGGCAACATAATGCTAACAGGTTAACCAATTCACAGTTCTTTCCTTTTTACTTGAGAGACAGCACTAACAGCTAGGCTACAGTCCTCTCCCCTGGAGAAGGGTTCTGAAGGAGGGGAAACGCCATAGTGAATCTAGAATGTAGATAAATTTTTCTCTAGGCCTAGAAAAATAAGATTGCACTTCTACTTGAAAAGAAAAAATAAAATGAATACGGAGTTCATTTTAAATGGTACTAATTATATATCTATCATATTTGAGTCTGCAGATAAATTACTGTTTTTTGTACTCTTTCAAAAATAAAACCTTATTATCCTATTTCAATTTATTAAAATTTGTTTTATGATGCTACCTAAAAATCTATGGATAGCGAACATAATATATATCTTCTTGCATAGATCATTGACCTGGATAGAAATCTAGGCCATATCCATTACTGGTAGACTGGCTCTGACAAACATCGTTAAGCATTCTGGGCCTCAGTTTGGTCATCTGGAAAGTGGGCTATTGATCTCTAAGGTTTTTACCATGTATAAATCTAGATTTTATGTTTAATTTCAATCAAGTACTATTTAAGTTCCTACTAGGTAAAAGTACATATGAATTACACGACTTAAAAAAGTAACTTCACTATGTACTATGTAAACATATAATAAGTAAAAGGATATATAAGGCTGAATGTGATTGGGGTCAAGTAAGTATTCCAGCTGTTCATAGCGAAGAGAAACAGAATTAGGATTTAAGAGGGATCAGATACAGGAGAGAAATGTGGGTAGTTTATTTAACTCACACATGCCATATAGAGCAGAGAGAAGTTAAAAATGAAGGTATACACAACACAATGCCAACTTAAAAATCAAGAACTACCATCGAACTTGCCCAACGTTAAAAGTGATATGCCTAATTTCTCTTAAATTCTAAATTTCTAAACTTTAAAAGCTTGAAGAAGTCCATCTAAATTTAGAATTGTCCCACTGTATCACATAATGTTTTTGTTTCATTTTTTTGTTCATTCACCAAAGATTTCATCTTATATGCAGGCCCTAGGGTAGGGAATTTGTGAATTTTGAAAAGACAGATACTTCTGTGCATAAAGGGCTTAAACCTGTAAATAATCCAGAGTAGCTAGTTTCATAAGTCACCCTCAGATGGTATATCACAGGCTCAGTTAGACCTCATAGACAGTGTTAAAAAACAAACAAATAAAACCTCCTTAGCCCATTATGATATATTCTGAATCTCAGATAACACAGGAATTTACTGCCAAAGCACAATTTATTCTAAGATGTGCATAGGTTCTCACCATTGCTCGTAAATGATCTGAAGTTTTACTCAAGTTAAGAAAAAGGCACATACACTGCAGGAGGTCCAAAGGTAAGTCACCGACCCCTTGGGCACTTGGAGTTACTACTAACGGAAGTTAGAGAAAACTCTGCGGGAATGAAAGTTACAATGACTATGAGGATTCAAAATTGAGAAGGTCCTTAGACAAAGAGTAAAGAGTACAGGCTTTGGGGATGAAGTGATATACATGAATCCCAAAGAACATGATATTAACAATTTCATAGGCATTCCCTATAGGTCTTTTAGGGAGTTCCCATGAATACAGTCAAGATCAGTGACCTCCATAATTATCCCTGTATTTTGTGGAAGAGAAGGTAGGCGTGGGTATGAAATAATGTTCAGGGTGGCAGAATACTGTATCACATTATTTGGGGAATCTTGGGGAATCACCTATGCTCATGAGTCAGCATTTGATAACAGGGAATAAGAGAAACAAAATGATTATTTACAGAAAGTGACTCATTTATTCTAATAGCATAGTCCATGTATTGCTGGACTGTTTCCAAGAAGGCTCAGTCCAACTGCGAAATAACTTATCTGATTTCCTCATAGTTCATTGAACTAATATGAATAAGAACCAATATGAGAACATTAACATGAACCAGTATTATGAACTAAATTAGACTTCTCTAGTATGATCCAATCAATTGCTTTGCAGTTGGTTTTCCTTTCCCTTTCTCTCTCCCTCCCTGCTTCTGTGCTTCTAACTCCTTCCTGCCTCATTCCACAAAGTATTTAAAGGAAATCAGCTACTATGAATATAAAGATATATACACAAGTCTCAAAACATCAAGAGAAATATTGGTAAAGCATAATTCACTGATATTTGTTACTTCTTTTGTTACCAAATGAGGAAACCTTGCTATATAGTACAAATTGACACTTAAATTCTTACAGGAATTATGCAATCTGCACAGTTGCTCCCTCATTGAATGCTAACTCTCTAAATGTACATTATTTCCCCAAGGTTTATTTCTAGATATTGATACCAGCAGTGGTCCTGAATCTGGGTTTCTTTAAGATTATCTTATCAATTTGTGTATTTGTCATCTGCCATTTTTTTCATAAAACATAGTAAGTTAAATAACTCCCATGCAGTATTCTCACCCTCCAGAGTTTTTATTTTCTGCATTGATGCTAATTATATCCTTGCCTTTCAGAATCAGTATGACTTTGCATGACTAACGCTTTTGATCATAGCTACATCTTTGTGATTTTTCAGCTATTCTTCTAGAATACCAGCTCCCTTTAGATAGGGTAGATAAGAGACCATGATTTTTATGCATTTGTGATAGCATTTTCATAAGATTATCCTTAAACTGCACCTCACAGTTGATTTCTATGACACTTAACTCTATTGTACCACATGGAAACAGGTATTTCTTGAAAATAGTATCCTATTTGGCCCATCAATGACACTGACTTGATCTCCAAATCTGTACACAAGAGTATTAGAATTACACACACACACACACACACACACACACACACACAGAGAGAGAGAGAGAGAGAGAGAGAGAGAGACAGAAGAAAGGGACTGCAGGCTCTCAAAAGCTAAACTACTAAAAAAGATGTAATTATTTATCACTCAGTTGTTAGTTTCTTCCACCTGTATGTAGAACTGTTACCATTATAATTTTTTCTCTTTTCTAAGAGTATTTTCCTTCTGAACTCTTCATTTTCTCTGTCTCTTACTCTCATCTATGCCTCCTGACTGATCTTCATTATCTTTTGATCAGTCCTTGAAAAGATCTTTCTTTCTTAGAGACTACTAGTCTTTAACCTCTGCTTATGAATCAAATAATTTTGCTTGAAATCATTGGTATTCAGCATTCTAAGCCTCCTGTGTTCTTCCTATGGGTGATACAAAAGTTCCTTCTTCACCATTGCTGGTAAATTCTAGATTCTGAGATATTCTGGGTGCCAGAGTGTTCTATAGGAAGCTTATCACCACACTGATAGGATCTTATGGTTCTTAACATATTTATATCTAAAAATCTTTTCCAATGTATTCAATGTTTCATACTCAGAGTTTAAAGTTCCAATGTCTATAACTAGTCCTGTGATGGAAAGACGTTCTATATAAACTAGCCACTGAAACTGATGGCAAGTTAACATTCTACAAAGAGATGTTGTTTGCTTTGTATAGACAGAAAATTGTAGGTGCCTTCCCTTCAAACAAAAATGTGATCCAATCCTCAATTATACTTCATATATTTATTACTAATTTCTTGACATGTTTCTGGTACACGTGTGACTGTACAAAAATAAAGGGCAGAAGAAAAGGGAGGCACACAAAATACCAAAAGTTGATTTATAAAGGTGATGTTGAAAGAAAAACCATTCATCTGGAAATCAAAGGTTTTAAAAATTCAAAAGAAATACACATAATCTAAATTAAGGGTTATAAACTATAATGAACTTATTAATAAAAATGAGTTTGCTTTATACTTTTTATTCTAGAAAAAAAGCAATCCTAAGTTTTAAACTGTTTGTCTAGGATGAATGGACACACTCAACACAGTAAAAACAAAACAAAACAGGTATTACTGATGCAGAGCAGTGTGGGAATTAAATTTAGGCAAATTTTAGGACCAACAAACAATACTCAAATTTTTGACTACTGTTGTAATTCATTCAAATATTCAATAGAAACTCATCACAGGGTGAGATCTTATATTCCATTCATTCATCCAATAAATCTTATATGTAAAGCACTTTAGGGGATACAATGAAAGATAAGGCATGGACTTTGCCCTCAAGGAGCTTACAGTCTAGTATATACTGGAAAAAAAATAAACAAGCACATAGATAACCATAACATAAGGGAGAAAGTGATGTGTCATAAGAAAGACTCAGATAATGTACTATGAAGACATTGACACTAGAAGACTTTTTTTTTTTAATTCCAGTGTCTAAGTAGCCAATAAAAATTTAAAAAAGACCAATGATCAGTTTGTAAAATTGAGAGCCAAATTTTGTGAATCTGTGACTGAAAAATTCAAATATCAATGTGGTTTAAGTCACTACTCACCCATTCTTAAAAATGTTTTCTCATGGAGTAACAACCTATTAGAAATACCAACTTGCCACTATTTATAAGTAGATGTAAATGGAATAATCTGGTATTTAGGGATAAAAGGCTCATTTTAATGTAAGAAAGGCTCAAACTGATTATCCAAAATACTCATGACACATTACCTTCTTGCACAGAAATTGGCTCAATCAGATAAAAGTGGTGAAGTATTCCTCGATGGCTCAAGTGTGCTCCAAGGAAAGCTAGAAGGTTGTACAGTTAACTCCCAGGGTGTAACTCTAAACCATACAACCTACTACCTCAACCTGGATGCACACAGCTTCCAATGTTGCTTCAAACTCCTTATCATATCTTCAGTCAGCTCCTCCAAATATGGCGGCCATACACCTAAGGGCTTGGCAAGGATGTAGATATAATATTCTAACATTTCACCAATAGACTTAATATGGGTCTACTAGGATTATCTAACCTCTTGGGTTTCCAGCACAGGTCATACAACACGTCCTCTGACATCTCTCCTGACATATAGTTCTACTAGCAATTAATAATATTAAAAGCCAATAGCATTCAGCTTCATTTAAGAGAAATCAGTTCAATAGTAATACATAAATCCAATTACAGCTTTTAATTTTCTTATTGAAGCTGCTGAGGTGTACTAACCACTACAATGTGAACTTAAGTTTCTGAATCATTTCTATTCAGCTCTTGTTTCAAACCTTGCTATAAAAAATTCAAGTTTCTTAAGTAATTTACTATACTTGGATTCCAACTTTGAATGGCTATGCTATAAACCCTTCCTAGAGGTCAACAATTAGAGGTTGGTTCTAAAGACCAATGACGGTTAATGTACACTTGAGAAACAAAAGAAAATATAAAATACTTAAAAAGTAATTGACTAAAGTTTAACAGGAGTTTGACTGAGATATTATTTAACAGCATTTGGCTATAGCATTTTGTTAGATTACCACACTGACACAGACCCATAGAAGCGAGCTTGCGCAGTCCATTTCACCACAAGATCGGATCTACGGGTTTATGCCAATGGGCAACATCTCACTTGGGCTCTCTATTAATGCAGGATTTGTTGTAAATATCTGACAAAATCAGATGAAAATATTAATATTGATCCTTCACCATAAATATTTTTAAGGCTAAAATAATCTTAGTATGCATATTCCCAGTTAAAGGCCTTCATGAATATTCTGCACTAAATACAGGTTTATATGCATGAGAATTTAAAGAATCATATACTGAAATATTTTTCACAGATTACTTTTGTTTTAATGGGGAATATTTTGGATTTGGACTATTCTAATTAATAATGAGTTTTAAAAGAAAAAAAAAGGATCCATACATGCATGTATGAATTATGTAATTGTGAAGCATGAATGTAGTATTACCAGCCTATAATTAAGACCAAATTAACTATTAAGCTAATTGTGTAAGAGTCAGACTGTGCTTGTTTTAACTCTTTTATAAAACCTCAGTTAGTGGTTTTAAGAAATGGGTAACATTGTAACTTTCTCATAAAACAAGTAAGATCTTGTTGACTAGGCAGAGAACACAGGAAGTCACTAAAAAGTCTTAAATGTATACATATGTGTCTGTAGTTGGAATAATACTGAAATTAACAATATTTGGGTAAATATTATCAGAAAACTAAAATTAATGACATATTAACAACATTATTACTATTAACAGTGTTACTACTACTACTGCAATTTATACTTCAGATATACTGTATGGAAGAAGATCTAGCTTGCCTCTTAAACACAATAAATTTATTTTTTAGAAAAAATATATTCTTAAAACATAACATATAGCTACTTACAACTCTTACCTGGTCAACGGGTTGGGCAAAAATAAATTGTTATTAAAAAAAATATTTAAACCACCACACAATAAGCAAACACACAAAGAATAAACATAAAGCCAGCCACATACACGTTTTTTAAGATTTTTAAGCTCAACAGAAACAAAACTGTAAGTTGTACAATCATTAATCGTTTCACTCATATTCAATATATTTAGCATTTCTAAACTATATCTTCATTGTGAAAAATAATAAAAATTACTTCGTGTTTTTGCATGTTTTGAAATAAAATAAAATGTGTTTTATAGACATTATATAGATAATGTGGTCTTTGTAAGTTTTTACCACTATTTATTTTCTAATTATTCCCATACTTGCTAAAAACTATAGTAAAAAATCAACAGTCATAATTGCATTCAATTATAGTAAAAATATCTTAACATGTATTCATAAACTTAGATGTGAAATAAAAAGCAACATTTGTTTTGGTTTTATCATAACTATAAGAAGGTATATTTTGGTTTCATTCTCTTATTAGGTCATATTTTTTAAAAAGCACAACTTTATTGCCTCCCTCCAGATTTCACTACCTTTTATATGGTATGACAAATGAAAAAATATATTTTTTCCTTTTCTAAATTACTTTCTAGTCAACCATTACATGAATGGATATATAGATATATGAATGGATATACAGATACATAATTCCAAGGGACTCAGACTGCACATTGATCATAAACTCAGACAAAAATTTGTCACAAACGTAGGTAATAGTACAAATTCTCAAGCCATCAATGAAAATCCCAACAGCTAGATCCATAGACTATGAAACGAATTCTTAGAACTAAACACAGTCAACACTGTTTTTTTTCTTTAAAAATATTAAACAGCAATTTCTCTTTTGTTTTTTGTTTTTACCTGAGATGATTTTCTCCTATGATCACCTTCTTCACTTCTCATATCCATTTTAAGTTTTTCCCTAAAACAACCACAAAAGGAGAAATATCAGACAATTGCTTGTCTAGGAGGATCATCTGGCTGGATGGTGGGAATGAAGGTAGATGATCGAGAAGAAAACACAATATCAAAATGGGCAAAACCTTTTAAAGTATTTTTTTAAAGGCTTGGAAGACTCCTAGAGCCCCACCCAAGGCTACTCATATGACATATAATGTGGTTTCATAGTTTGCTTTTACGCGTTCATTTTGGTTGGTGTTGTTTTCACAGTCACAGTTTTGAAAGTGAAAGGAGGCATAGCTGTTAAAGAAGCGACTAGATTTTGCACAATGAACTAGTGAAAGCTGAAAAGAGATTTGGATTTGGCATGGAGCTTAATAAGATAATTAAGAGTGTAGAGATTAATGACTCCTAAAAATAACATTTAAAATAATGTTTTTCAACTAAAGGATCTTGAAACATGAAAACAGGTTTATAAATGTTAATTAAGCCTGTGGAAGTTGATGTTCCATTAGCTGAGGCAGCATAAAGGAACAAGAGCTATTTCTTAAATAATTAGTGAACAATAACCGACAAACTTAATAAAACGTTTTATTTGAATGTTATCATATATAAGGTAATTGTAATTTCCCATAATTTTTCATAGAGTAACAAAAAAAGGAGGTAGAAATCATCAGTTCTATAATATTTTCTCTCTGTTTCCCCTACATACTTCCAATATGATAAAATATGATTTTAAAAGCACAACAGTTTGCTCAAAGTTTATTCTTTTTATGGAGAATATTATAGCATCAATTCTTAATATGCAAATTATAGTCTTCACTTATACATGCTGTATTTTTAAGAAGCACTTTCTCTTTTTAACAATTTTTAAATATGTTTAGAAAGAGTTTTAATCGAAATTAAAATAGGTGGAATACATCTGCTAATCCTTTTCCATTGAACCAGGCAAAACTGGTTTTGTTATAAAATGCTTAAATTACTTAGCAATTTACTCCTACAAATAGACAAAATAATTAGAATGCAATGCATTTATCTGCTGAGCCAATCATTGCTTTAAACTTAAAACAAGTTTGTATGTACTTTTTCCACTGAACTACTTAATGGATATTTCCAACGCTCTCTGCAACTGCCCTAAGACAAACGCTTCTTTTAAAATATATTTTAAAAAGAGAGTATTATTGTGGAACAAGCTTCTTTTCTACTTAGCAACTGAGAACATGATCTTTTCATCCTTACTTCGGTTATACTGAAATCCTGGTAAATAATTTAAATATAACTTCCCCCAAACTAATTTTATTTCTCACCAGTTTACTGTATCTCCTAATATGACCCTTTTTTAGAAGTTCAAAAAGTTTCTTCTTTCACATTTCAAATCATGAGTCACAGCAAATAAAAGATTTAGTTTCTTTAAACAACTAGGATTAAATGTTCACTTTTCTTAGATAGCAAAAACTAATACTGTACACGAAAAGCACAGATAACATATTAATGTCTCTCCAGACTTCGACATATAACCCAAATAAAACATGTACCGTCTTTTCCATAGACATTTTTCTATTTTTACGTAAGTTTCTATTCTAGTCAGGATTAGAGCAAGAGAGCAAAAGGAAGAAGTTAATAAGAGTAAAGTGGGTGATGAGCTAAATAAGAGTACATTGAAAGTTCAAGGATCCCCTTTTATCTAAGAGTAGGCTTAAAAAGAAACAACAAAAAAAGTTATACCTGATATGAAAGGTGCGATTTCACCAAGTGCAATACATTGCTAATTATGCCATAGTTTTGAAATAATAAAAATAAGGAAGGCTCATTTGGTTATGTTGCCTTACAAAGCTGCTTTACAAAGCCCGATGTCTCTGTAGGTATACAAGCCAATGTTTGCTTTTTTTTGGTTTGTTTTGGTTTGGATTTTTGTTTGTTTGTTTTTGTTTTTGTTTTTGAGCAGGAGCGTCTCATTTTTTTTCAGCACTCTTGCATGGAGTAGGACAAACTCAGATTTTTTTTTTTTTCTCTTCGGGGCTCCTGTTATTTCTTGGAAAAAAGGATCAGGGTGCTTGTCTTCTTTTTCTTCCTTCTCGGTATTCCAGGCACAAAGCACTGCGCAGAAGCTGCACCAATCCTTGCTGTCCCTGGCAGCGGAATGGTAGAAGGTGGGAGAGACCAGGAATCCTTCCAGGCTGAGCTGACTTTAGAAATGAGGATTGCACACGTTTGTCTCCTGAACCAAAAGGGTGAGAAGGCAGGGTGCCAGTTTGCTACACGGCTGCAATGATCTCATGCTCAGTGCTGCGGCCGTCCTGTTTGCCCTGTTCAAATGCCTGTTCATTATAAACCAAAAAAAAAAAAAAAAAAGTACTTGGATTCTTCAGCAAGCAGAAAGGGTATTAACATTAAAAAAAAAAAAATCAGCAGTAAGAAAAGCCAAAAAACAAAAAGCACATACAATTTTAGGATTCACTTGTTATGCCTCAATATTCTGTTTATATTTTTCTTTTTTTTTTTTTTTTTTTCCTATATAGAGATAAGCAGCAGAATTTATCAGGCGTGAAAGGGACAGCCTCCTGGTGGCCTGCCAAAAACCCAGAATAAAGGCGAAGTTGTGCTTCAAAGCTCAGTCGCTTGCTGAGTCTGGCTAAAGTCAAGTATTAAGATCCACCATTTTCTGAGCCATGCTAGAAAAGAAGAAAAAAGTCAGGACGGTTGCTGCTTTCCAAGTCTCCGTTGGCACCATCACAAAATCTCAGTCGTAAGGTCACATGATTCTCTGCCAAATGTAGAGTGCATTCCCATCAACCATTCTGCTGATACTGCGAAGGCAGCTATTGTCTCGTTTAGACCCAAAGTTCAGCCCACTCTTCATTGAATTAGCTGAAAAACGCATCACCTTTGGGGGCTGGGAGTCATGGAAACGTCTACCTGGCAAGCTGCCCACTTTTTCTGCCCATCAACCAGAGATGGAATTGTGCTGCCTAATGCAATGATGACTTGGAATGTGAAGACTCGTCCAAAGTGAATCTGATTCTTGCGACGCCTGTTTCAGTTTGCACAGAAAACTCTGGCTTCTTTTATTTAAGGTGGGGGGGGGATCTTTCCTACTAACTGTAGCAAATAGAGGTCTGAACATGCCTACTCTGCAACTTGATTTCACAACACACCCAAATGGTTCTCAAATGAAAAGACCGAAGCCCTGCAAGTTTTCGGAGTTAAACGCATCCCTTCCTCCGTCTCCTTTTTCCTAACTAGTAAATGCAACAAGCACAGGACATTTGTTGTAGTCTCTCACATTAAGGTTTAAAATCTGTGAGATTATTCTCGCTTTCTCTTACTTTCTGATTTTATCTGGCACTGATTCTGTACTGCCTGGCCACAAAACCCACCCACAACAGTAGGGATGCATTATAGCCACCCCCTTCGAACTGGTCCCCAGAGAGAGGCAGTTGTCTCCTCGACCACACAAAATCTTGCAACTGGGTTCTGTGGTAATCCTCACCAGTACCTAGCACGGCTGCTGTGTAAGTTTGCTGAGAGCGACTCATGTAAGAAGTGCTCTTTCTGTTCCTTCGCTAGCTACAGTTTGTCTGTTTGGCATGAAAGATGCCTTGGAAAGATGTAGGGCATGTTATCAACACCTCTTAGGCAATAAAATGAAACGGTCCCCCCGCCCCAGTGAATTTCCATTCCAGCAGGCGACGAAAGTGTCGGTGGACAAACATTTCCAGACTTCCTAACCAAAGTATAGTGAATTCAATCTTTCACCATTACTTTACGCAGACTCTAAAGCCAAACGGGAAAGCAAGTATTATGATTAGTATTTAAACCAAAAATACTCAGGGGTACTAAGAAGAATCATGTTCTATTACCTGCGTTTAAAAACGGTTCAAGGATGGGAGATCTTTATCTCAAGTATCGTTACTTGCAAAAAATTTAAAATTATATTCAGGACTTCACAAAATGATGGACTAACATTACCCTCCCTCCATGTATAGATGCCCACACATTGCACATCACAGGACAAAGATTTTAAAAGATCATCAAACCATGATTAGCTTAAAAACTCATCATCCCCGCCCCCCAACACATACACACATAAAGATTCCAGGATCTAGGAAACAGACTGTAAAAACAGTCTGTGGTCTTTTTGTGTCATGTTCTTTGGGTCACTTTCTTTAGAAGTGACAGGATCAAATGTGCACGAGTGCACACACATACACACACGGGAACCATTCTGGTGTCCTTCCCATTTGTAATTCAAAATTCAAACAATGTTACACCATAAAGCAAAAACTGACACGTGTGCTGAAATTAAAATTGCTTTATTCTAGATTGCAGAATTCTGGGCAAATTTTGCTAATGCCCTAAGCACATGCTTAGGGTGCCCAGTGGGAATCAAGCACAGGCGGCAGACACATGGGTCCCGTACTCCAGCACAGCAAGAATAAAGGAGATAAGCTCTCATAGAATGAAAAATTTAAATTTTCAGTTCTCATTCCCTTATTCAGCAGATATTTATTAAGAACTCATATGTGGGTTGGCCTTGTGACAGGCACAGGGGAACAGCAATGAATCACGTGAACATGCCCCCATGCAGAAGTCATTCAATCAGAATTTTCTAGTGAAAAAAGCTTACTTCTAAATGTAAGAGTTGCCACAAAACACTAAAGGAGCATTTATTGGTGATAAAGTAGTCAAGAAACAAACTAGTAGAAATTGGAAAGTAGAAATTAAATGGATATTGAAAAGTACATTACAGATAGACATGGGTTCTTTGTCTCAAATTTTCTTCTTAATGGAAAATTTATTAGTTACTTTCTCTTAATTCTGTTTAAGTTTCCTATAGAAACCAGGGCAAATAATTGTATGCTGTCCTGCCAAATAAAGAATAAAGAAAGAAAAAAGAAAAAAAAAAAAAGGCAATGGGAGGATTCACTTCCAGGAAAATGTAGTAGACAGTTTTTGCTAATCTTCCTGCTAGGTGCAACTAAAAACTCTGGACATCGTACATAAAACAAACATCAGGAGATTCTGAGCAATGGAGAGAAGAGGACAGAACAGCCAGGGACTTCAGAACCCAAGGAACAACACTGAGGTGAGTTCTCTGGATTTTATTTTTACCTCATCTATCCAAAACTCGGAGTGGAAGAAACCAGCAACCCAGAGACACCAATTGGTGTAGACCAGAGAAGCCTCAAGAAAAACCTGTTCTTTGCAGCCAAAAGACCAGGAAAGGAGCAGCCTAGAAAGACAGAAAGCACTGGGGCAATACTACTTTGCTCTAGTCAGATACCACACAAATAGCCACCCCCATACCTGCAAAGGCCCATTGAAAAGTCTCCTGCAGACACTTGGTAGCCTAGGACAAAGCATCCCAAGTTCCTCTCCCCAACCATAGAATGGTGTAAGGAAGTCTGAGTAGGAAATTGGAACTTTAGTCCCTGTCAAGGGATACCCTAACCCAATGTCATGGCAGTGGGGCCTACATAGGGATCCTAGACTTCAACCTGAACCCAACAATACTGAGGTGACTTTCTCCTTCCTTACTATGGCTGCATTAGACAGAGGAAGCCTAATGGAGGTCCAGGACATTAGAAACTGTCCAACCTTACAATTTCCCAACCTGTAAGGTGACAGCAGAGGCCATGATGGGGTCAGTAACAAACTACTGATATCCCTCCTAGCTAGGAAAGTATCAGTGGAGGCCTCCTGGGGAATAGGAACTCTCACCCCCACCCAGCAGAAAAACAGAGCCTTCCCACTCAGGTGTCAGTGCTATACCTGGCAATGACAAGGTGTGCCCCCTTTCTCTGCTGGAGTAGTGTCAGAGGAAGCTAGCTAAAATAGAAGGCTTAAATAATATCCAGAGTCTCATAATACACAAAATGTCCAGGTTTCAATTGAAAATCATTTGTCATAAAAAGAAGCAGAAATGCCTCAAACTGAATATAAAGAGACGTCAATACTTGTGAACACCAAGATAAGAGAAATTTTAGAATTATCTCACAAAGATTTTAAAGCAGCTATCATGAAAATGCTTCAATGAGAAATTATGAACATTGTTGAAACAAACAAAAAACCTTATCAAAGAAATAAAAGCTCTCTAGAATAAGCAGATAGAAATTTGAGAACTGACAAGTATGATAACTATGATAAATAAAAAAATGAAAGAGGCAAAGGAAAGAGCCAGTTAACAAGGAGAGGGAACAATAAAAATGATCCAGCCTGAACCACATGGAGAAAATATACTTAAAAAAAAAAAAAAAAGTAAACAGAGACTCAGGCAACTGTGGAACTGTAATAAAAGATAAAAGATTTGTGCCATTGGAGTCCCAGAAAGAGAAAGGAGAGAGGACAAGTCATAAAACATGCTAGAAAAAATAATGGCCCTAAACTCCCCAAATTTAGTAAAAGGCATGCAGATTTAAGAGGCTGAGCAAACCACAAGCAAGGGGAAAAAAGGCATTCATAACCAAAACATATCTTGGTCAAACTTCTGAAAACTAAAGACAAAGAAAAAAATCTTGAAAGCAGCAAGAGAAAAATATAATCTTCCTTCAGAGGAAAAACAATTTTGGTAAGTAAATTTCTCATCAGAAACAGGAGGCCAGAAGTAAGGAGTACAACATTTTTAATGGGTGAGAGAAAATAACTGTCAATCCAGAATCCTATGTCCATGGAAAATATCCTTTAGGAATGAAGTGGAAATCAAGACATTATCAGATGAAGGATGAATATTAGAACTCTTCAATAGTAGACCCACCTTGAAAGAGTAGTTAAGGAAGTTGTCTAAACAGAAAGGAGATGATAAAAGAAGAATCTTGGACCTTTAGAAAAGAATAAAGAATTCAGTACAAAAATATGAGTAAAAATAATAGACTTTCCTTCTCTAAGGTTTTCTAAATTATGTTTGATGGCAGATACAAAAATTTAACAATGTCTGATGTGGCTCCAAGTGTATGTAGAGGAAACACTTAAGCTCATTATAAATGGGTATGGATAAAGGTAAAAAAAGGGAGGTAAAGTTTCTGTACTTCACTTGAACAGGTAAAATGAAGACACCAGTATACTATGATGTTATGTATATTAAATCTAATACATAAAGCAACCTCTAAAAAACTACACAAAGAAATACACTGAAAAATACTAAGAAGACAAAATTCTAAAAATTCTAAAAAGTATTTAAATAACACACAAGGAGGCAGGTGATATGAAAAACAAAGAGAAAAAAACAGACTCAACTGGCAGGCTTAAGCCATAACATATCAATAATTAAATTGAGGGACACCTGGATGGCTCAGTTGGTTAAGCCTCTGACTCTTGATTCAGCTCAGGTCATGATCTCAGGGTCATGAGATTGGGCCCACGTGGGGCTCTGAGCTGGGCGTGGAGCCAGTTTAAGTTTCTCTCTCTCTCTCTGCCCCCACCTCCACTCCCCCTCTCTCTCTCTCTCTCTCTTAAAAAAAATTTAATTGAATGTAAATTGTCTGGATACACAAATTAAATGACAGAGAAATGCTTAATGGATTTTAAAAAAATGTGGCTTAATTATCTACTGTCCAAAAGGAATGCAATTCAAATACAATGATATACACAGATTTAAAGCAAAAGCATGGAAACAACATATGTTTTTACATATACGTACACATATATACATATATGAATATGTTATATATATATTTATATACATATATATATACTACATGTAATTCATACACATTATATCTATGTCTTATGCAAACATTGATCAAATAAAACAGGAATAACAACATTAGTATCAAATAAAAGAACTTCAAAGCAAAAAATTTACCAGAGATAGAAATATACATCATTAAATGATAAGAAGGAATATCCAAGAAGAAAACATAACAACCCTGAATGTGTATACACGAAGGAGCTACAAAATGTGTGGAATAAAAACTGGTAAAACAGAAAAAAAAAAAAGACAAATTCATGGTTATAGTTGTAAACATCAACATACCTACAACAACTGATAGAAAATTAGCAAGCATATAGAACTTAATATCATCAACAAACAGGATTTAATTGATATTATTAGACCATACACCCAACAATAAAAGAACTTACATTCTTTTCCAATGCCCAAAAATATATTCCAAGATAGGCCATATCCTGGTCCATAAAGCAATTATCAACAAATCTGAAATCCTACAGAGTGTGTTTTCTGACCAAAATGGAATCAAACCAGAAACCAATAATAGAAATATAAAAGGAAAATCTCTAAACACTTGGAAGCTAATTAACACACTTCTAAATAGCCATAAATCAAAGAGGAAATCAAAGAAAAATGCACTGAAGAGAATTAAAATGAAAATAGAACATAGCAAAATTTGTGGGACACAGCTATAGCAGTACTCAGAGGGAAATTGATAGTACTAATTGAATACATCAGAAAAGAGAAAAGTCTCAAAACAATAATCCATACTCCAATCTCAAGAATCAAGAAAAAGAAGTGTAAAATCAACCTGAGGCAAAATAATAATAATAGCACAAATAAATGAAATTGAAAAACAGTAAAACAGTAGAGAAAAATCAATGAAGCCATGAGTTTGTTCTTTGAAAAGATAGATAAACTTCTTGCCAAGCTTCCAACATGACTGACAAATAAAAAAGGGAAAAGACACAAATTGCCAATCAGGAATGAAACAGGCATATCACTACAGACATCTAAAGACAATAATGGAAAACTACAAGCCCTAAACACAGAACTTAGATAATTTAGATGGAGTGGACCAATTCTTCAATAATACAAATTACCCCAACTCACTGAATATGATTTAGATTAAGCCTAGATGGTTTTGTTGGAAAATTCCAAAAAATATTTAAAGAAGACTTAGCACACACATATTCTACACAATTTTTTTTTTTTTTTAGAAAATACTAGAGGGGACAATTTCCAATTTATTTATGAGATGAATATTATCCTGATACTGAACACAAACAGCAGAAAAAGAGAAACACATAGACCAATATCCCTCACAAACACTGATTTAAAATCTTTAATACTGTACCCCATAAATAGCATTCAGCAATATATAAAAAATATTATATACCATGATCAGTTGAAGGCTATTTCAAGGATGCAAGTCTGGTTCAATATTTTGAAAATCAATCAATATAATCCACCATAAATAGGCTAAAGAATTATCATATGATGATATTGATAGATGAAGAAAAATTCAGCACCCATTCATGATTGAAAACTCTGACAACTAGGAATAGAGGGAAACATCTCAATTTGACAAAGATCTTCTATTTAAAAAAAAAGAGAAAATGCTATAGTCAGCATTCTACTTAATGGTAAAAAACTAAATGCTGTCCCCATAAGATCAGCAATAAGTCAAAGACATTCACTTTTACCATCTATTCAATTTAATGCTTTGAGTTTTATTCTAGCTGGTGTAATAAGGTGAAAAGAAAAAGGAAATAAAACATAGAAACATAAATACAACATTAATTTAAAATAATTCAAAATTTAAACACTTAGGTATAGGTCTAAAAAATGTATAGAGCTTGTATGCTGAAAACTATAAAATGCTGATGAAAGAAACCTAAGAGATTTGGAAAGACATACCATGTTCATGGATTGCAAGTCTCAACATAGTAAAGATGTCATAGTAAAGATGTCAATTCTTCTCAAATGGATATAAAGGAAAATTTTTGGTAAAGATACATAAAACTATTTTTAAACTTTATATTGAAATGCAAAGGAAGGAACTAGAATAGCTAAAACAATTTCAGAAAAATATATTGGGAGGAATTGTCTAATTTCAAGATGTATTATGTAATAATATATTATTTAATATACTAATATTGGGTTTAATATTATATATCTATATAATAGTGTGTTATTAATAATAAATATAACAATAGATTACCATTTGATTGTAATCAAGACTTAGGTATTTCAGTGAAATAAGCATGTCAATCAATGAAACAGAACAGGGAAGCTAGAAATAGACCCACACAAATATGACCAGTTGATTTTTGACAAAGATGCAAAACCAATTCAATGGAGGAAATGTAGTCTTTTCAACAAATGGTACTGGAGTGATTGATCATCCATAGGCACAAAAAGAAATTTGACTTATATCTATACAAAATTCATACATCCTATACAAAAATGAACTCAGAGTGGATTACAGACTTATATGTAAACGCAAAAGTACAAAACTTTGAGGTAATAACCTCAAAGAGAATCTTTGGGATCTAGGGCTAGGTCAAATGTTCCTACAATTGACACAAAAATCACAATCCATAAAAACTGATAAATTGTCTTTGTCAAAATTAAAAACTTTTGCTCCATAAAAAAGTCCATTAAAAGGGTGAAAAGATAAGTTGCAGATTGGAAGAAAATATTTTCGAACCACATATTTGAAAAAGGACAAGTATCTAAACAATATAAAGAACTCTCACAACTCAACAGTAAAAAAAAAATCAAATAATCCAAATGGAAAATGGGCAAGTGATAAGAAGAGACATTTCATCCAAGAGGATATACGGATGGCAAGTAAACACATTAAAAGATGCTGAACATCATTAGCCATTAGAAAAATGTGGATTAAAACCATGTGATAGCACTACACCCCTATTAGAAGAGTTAAAATGAAACAAAGCAAAATAGTGACAACCCCAAACATTGGTGAGGATATTGGATCACTCATGTTACTGATGATGAGAATGTAATATGGTACAGCAACTCTGGAAAACAATCTGTCATTTTCTTTTAAAAACTAAGCATATGCCTGGGTGGTTCAGTTGGTTAAATTTCTGACTCCTGATTTTGGCTCAGGTCATGGTCTCAGGGTGGTGAGACTGAGCCCTGTGTCAGGCTCCATGCTGGATGTGGGGCCTGCTTAAGATTCTTGCCCTCTCTCATCTTCTCCTCCTCACCTACTCTCTCCCCCAAACCTCCTCCCATCCCCCAGAAAAAAGAAAAAGAAAAAAAAAGAAAACTAAACATATGCTTACTATACAACCCAGCAATTTGGCTCTTGGGCATGTATCCCAAAGAAATGAAAATTTATATTCATGCAAAAACCTGAACATGAATATTTACAGCAACTTTTTTCCTAATAGCTCCAAACTGGAAACAGCCCAGATGTCCTTCAACTGATGAGTAGTCACAAACAAACTATGGTACATCCATAGGATGTGATACTACTCAGCAAAAAAGAAGAACAAAGTGTTGATACGCTCAGCAACTTGGATGATTTCAAAAGAATTATGCTGAGTGACCCCAGGTTACGTTGCAACCCCAAAGGTTACATTCTATATTACTAATTTCCAAATTCTTAAATAATAAAATTATAGAAATGAAAAACAGATTAGTGTGTAAGGGTTGTTAGGGCAGGGGTGGGAGTAGGATGGAAGGGATGTGACAGTAGAAGGGCAGCATGAGGAATCCTCATGGTGATGGAAATATCTTGGATGTTGAGTGTATTCATGTCAGTATCTAAGTTGTGATACTGTACTACAGTTTTCAAGACGTTACCACTGGAGAAAACCCAGTAAATAATACATGGTATCTCTCTGTTTAATGTCTTACAACATAAAATGTGAGTTATCTCAAAATAACAAAATAAACAGTTTAACATTTTTTTCTTTTAAAGGGAACAAATACACCAAGGCATCTACTTTTACTGACTGTGAGCACAGGTCTTGTGTGATTGTCAAGAAAACACTCCTGGAAAAATCTGAATGTACCAGCTGATTATTGGTTTATTTAAACTTGAAATCCCAGAGTGTCAGTCAATGCACACTGATTTGATCAGCTAGGAAAAATTAGCTTGGGGAAATGTTCTAAACTAGGGGTCAGCAGGCTTTTCTGTAGAGGGCTAGATAAGAAATGTTTTAGGTGCTGTGTGTCATAAGCTCTTTATTGCAATTGCTTGACTCTGCTATTAGAGCATGAAAGGAGTCACCAACAATGCATGAAATGAAGGAAAATGGTAGGGTTCCAGTATACTTTATTTCTGGACAACAAAATTGTAATTCATCAATTTTTACATATAAATAATTTTGCTTGCTTTTCCAAACATATATAAATATAAAAAATTATTCTTAGCAAGTAAACTACAAAAACAGGTCCTGGATTTAGCCCAGGGGCTACAGTTCGCTGACCTCCCAGCCAAATTACTTTTTTGGACTCATCTATTGTCTCATGAGTCAGTTTCATTTCTTTTTTCTTACTTGAATGTCTTCTACATTTCAGAAGCTGCTAACTGCTCCCATTTAGGAATTCCCCCATCACCATCTTTCCATCTATGTTTTCCTTGCTCACCATATCAAGGGATATAAACACAAGTTTTATTGTTAAAATGTGGAGCATGGGACAAAGTAGGAAATTGAATAAACATCACCTTTTGTTTAAATTTCTTCATAATTTTAGTGAGAAATAATGCTGCCTTTTACTGTGCCTCTTTAGTGATACATGCTCTGAGAATCTTTAAAAGAGGAAATTGCATGAGAAAACTACTTGAAAGATTCAAACTTATTTGAACCAGAAGTTGGAAAGTTGAAAAAAAAAAAAAAAAAAAGGACAGAAACAGGGTGGGTGCTGTAGCATGGATAGGAAGTTGTTCAGAGGAAACCCCTTAGGGTTCTCATCACAAGGACCAACCCCAAATCCCTACTCTTTCTTTTCTTTTTATTGCACCTCTATGAGAAGATAAATATTAGCGGAACCAACTGTGGCAACCATTTTATAATATACGTAAATCAAACTATCATGCTAGATGCCTTTGGCTTCAAGAGCTGAGGTATGCCAATTGTTCCTCAATAAGATTGGAGAAAAAGAAACTGGTATGCTGTGGTTGCAGGTGTTACTTGCACAGTGGTGGTTGGGTAGTGGGGTGGTAAGGAGAGATGGCATTAAAAAGCAGAAAAGGAAAGGAGCTCATGACAATAAAAAAATATTGAAATTGTTAAATTAGTTAAACAAGGAAGCCATTAAACTGAGGTGGCTTAATGTCTTAGTAGCCTTCATAAGCAATCCCAAACCTAAGTGTGTAATGCTTCAAGTTACCCAAGGATGACCAACTACAAGCCAACAACTAGGTTTTTCCAAATACAGCAACTACTTAAGCAATAGCCAATCAAATAATTTCTTGCTTTATTTCAGTGTCTTCTCTATAAAAGTCTTTCCCCTAGTTCCTATTGGCGGAGCACTTTTGAGAGTTTCTAACCACTTTTGGTTTGGTCCTTCCTGGTTTGAAACAATTTTTGCCCAAATAAATGATTAAAATTTTTTCATATGCCTCAGTTTATGTTTTCACAAAATAAAGCTTAAGTCTGAAGAAAATAAAACCACATCAAGCAAAAAGTGAAATTTAAAAGCAAAACCTAGATGGGAGTAAGGATAATATACAATAACTTGTATATTCTTGTAGTCAAAATACTTCATTGAGGCCATGTGGGTGAAGGGGTAGGCTTCTAATGGAATTATTATTTTCATAAAAAATAAGATTTTTTCCACAAATTAGAGACACGATAGAATGTAGTCATTAACTCATATAAATGGAGTCCTCAGATAATATTGCCTAGAATTTCTTTAGAGAATTAGAATGAATAAACAAAGAAGAAAACCTTTTTTGGAATTAAATAACTTCAAATGATTACTAAAGAAATTTAAATTGATTATTATTTTTACCCTTACAATAACTAAAAAACAAGGCACATTAAGAACTCAGGACCATTCATTATCTTTTTTTTTATCAAATAGGAGCTGATGAAAACATTTCAATTGGAATGAGAGGCTTTAAATAAATATAATTCCTTAAAATACTGACCATAAAGTAAGATGAGGTTTTACCATACTGATATGAGTTAATACGTATACTTAAAAATCATGTTAAAACCCTTTAATGAGGGTGCCTGGGTGGCTCAGTGGGTTAAAGCCTCTGCCTTCAGCTCGGGTCATGGTCTCGGGGTCCTGGGATCGAGCCCCTCATCGGGCTCTCTGCTCAGCGGGAAGCCTGCTTCTCCCCTCTCTCTCTCTCTGCCTGCCTCTCTGCCTACTTGTGATCTCTGTCTGTCAAATAAATAAATAAAATCTTTAAAAAAAACCCTTTAATAGATAGATATGAATAGAGAAGTATTAGTATTTATTGAGCATTCTCAAATTATAAGTCTGGTGCTAAGCAATTTATGTGGTTCAGTTGATAACTCTAAGATTAGCTTCTCTAATCCAACAATTATGAGCATGAAGAAGGTAATACATGTCTAGTTATCTTTGCTGGTACAACGCTACCCATCATGCGCTGGGGAGAAGAATGCAGTTTTTAAGTGTGTAGTAACACTGGTATTTTAAGTGGCTTAGGGTTTTAACCATTACTTTTGTAGTAACTATGGAATTATATATTTCAATTTTTATTTTTCCAAAATAGAGAATTTGAGTAACATGCAATTTTCATACTGCATACTACCTAAGTAATTTTAAATGCCCTTTTTGCTGCTTTTGGATATCTGGCCTCTTCAGACCTAGAAATTTGGCCCACAAGTAATTAACAGATTCTTTCAGGCTTTGGCTAATTTATAATTTAGGGTGCCAAGATTGTCTCCCAAAGGGAGGGCCCAAGATAAATTAATACAAGATTAAAAAAAATAAAATTCAAAATGTACGTTATAAATGCTCTACTTTCTTGGATCTTTTAATAGGTTCTAGTAATATATTAAGAGATTGAAAAGGTAAATAACATCAAGTTTAAATTAGTAAATTTGGAAGTTAAAATGTTACAGACTGGGGCACCTGGTGGCTCAATTGGTTAAGCATCTGCCTTCAGCTCAGGTCATGATCCCAGGGTCCTGGGATCTAGTCCAGCATTGGGCTTCCTGCTCCACAGGCGGTCTGCTTCTATCCCATGTCTGTGCTCTCTCTCTCTCTCTCTCTCTCTCTCACATCCTCTCTCAAATAAATAAATACAACCTTAAAAAAAGTTACAGACTGGTAAAACTGTTGGTTATGTTATTAATCTTTGTTTAAGAAGAGCATTTATCTTAGGGGTGCCTGAGTCGCTCAGTTCTGACTCTTTCTTTCGGTTCAGGTCATGATCTTGTTGTCCTGAGATGCAGCCCTGCATCAGGCTCTACACTCATCTCGGAGTCTGCTTAGGATTCTCTCTCTTCCTCTCCCTCTCCACTAGAGCTTGCTCTCTCTCTCACCCCAATAAATAAATAAATAAATATATATATTTTTTAAAGAAGAAGAGCATTTATCTTAAGTATGTATGATACTTTACTTCTGGACTTACATATAAGTGAGGCTCACATACAAAGCAGTCTTGTAAGTCAAGCATCTTTCTTGAACACTTAATAGCTATGCCTTATATATCAACTAATTTTAGCTTTCATGGGAAGGAAGAGCTATAAGAACTTCTGCTTAGCAAAATGGTAGTTTTTATTAGAGTTAAGCAACAAAGTCATAAAGCCAAGGCATTCATTTCTACTTAAGGGGGAGCACCATGAGGGTTTCCTTGACTTGATATTAAATATTCATATAACTTCACCAACTGCATCTCCAGAAGTAAGGGGTAAAGCTTTTGGAAACAAGCAGAGCGTAAGCCAATGGTGTCCAGTTAAGACCAAGTCCCAGATCTAAGGCAAAATTGGCAGTACAGTAGGGAAGGGCATGACTTCATTATTCCCTTTTGGCCACTGGATTATTTGACAGGACTGCTTCTCTGCAGTCAGGTGAGTATGCCCAGCATAATGTAAGGATGCTTGGTGAATCAAAAACAGAGTAATTATTAATTAATGTCATCCCAGGAGGGTAGAGGTGCTTCATTCTACAATGTACAAAAGTGTCTCCACCTCAGTTTTCTGTTCACCACATCTCTCTAGACCATTTTCCAGTGTTTGTTCTCAATTACAGACAGCACATTCTACTTTAGAAGTTACATATAACCTGATTTTACCCTCACACATGTACTGCCTATTAATGATACTTTAAAATAATTTTGAGGGGCTCCTGGGTGGCTCAGTGGGTTAAGCCTCTGCCTTCGGCTCAGGTCATGATCTCAGGGTCCTGGGATCAAGCCCCACATCGGGCTCTCTGCTCAGCGGTGAGCCTGCTTCCCCCTCTCTCTGCCTGCCTCTCTGCCTACTTGTGATCACTCTCTCTCTCTGTCAATAAATAAATAAAATCTTTAAAAATAATAATAATAATTTTGATTTCAGATAAAATTGCCCTCCACCTTCCCACTAACTTGTAGTTGTGCTGGTGTAGTGCCATTCTTCAGGGCTGGATATCTTCTGTATGTGTGATGACAGATTCTCCTTAAAAGGGGTGTGGCTGAACCAAGAGTGGGCAGAATTAGCAAAACATGGATTATTCATATGCTGCCATCTGTAGTCAATTGTGTCAAATTTACTCCAGATCCATGATGGGAATTCTCCAGATTATTCCCATATTGGTGGTCTGACTACAATCAGTCTTTACATCTCTCCAGGAGAACTGAATGAAAATTCCATGGGATGCTTACATTTGGAACCATGTCAGGGGCTCCAGAAGGAACTTACTGTTCATATTTTGCAAGCAATCTTTTTTCTATTATGACGTTAATATGAGTGACAACATTGTTTTTTTGTTGTTGTTTTTGTTTATCAACAACCTTCATTTTGTGAGTAAAGCAAAGATAATTTTATTCATATTACCTTCATGAATAAAGAGCTTTTTTATGTCCCAAAACACTATGTATAACTAAAAAAAATAGAGTGGAAGTGATTTGTACATGAATTGAACACACTTTAATCAGTTCTTTTTTCTATTGTTCCCTACTTCTTTGGCTATAAGAAAGATCTTAGAGAACTATGGATTTTATATGACATTATCAGAGAAGGGAATATTCCACATATTATTTTCAGAATTGAAACTTTATTCCATTAACAAAACACAAATATATAGATATATATGTATATATATATATCATTGCATATTTTGACTTACCAAATAGAACATATTGTTACAATTTTTTTATAGGTAGATTTAGTTTTCTAGGTGTCATTAATATGAATTGGTTATTGAATTTCAGTTAAACATAGTGTCCCAGTTCTATACTGGAGCAACGATAGTTTTTCATGAAGAAGAGGGTACCTCAAGAGAATGGAAAGACAAGCCACTTACTGGGAGAAAATATTTGCAAAAGACCTATCTGACAGGTATGTGTGTGCGTGTGTGTGTGTGTGTGTATGTTATCCAATATATATAAAGAACTTTAAAATTCAACAATAAGAAAACAACCAACCTAATTAAATAATGGGCGAAAGACCTTAACAGAAACCTTATCAAAGAAGATGTAGAGATGGTGTATATAAGCATATGAAAAGATGTTCTGCATCATAAGTTACCAGAGAAAAGCAAATTACAACAACACTGAGACACAACTTACACACTTATTAGAAGGGCCAAAATTTGAAACACTGACACCACCAAGTGCTGTCAAGGATGTGGAGCAACAGGAACGCTCATTCACTGCTGGGGGGAACGCAAAATGGTAGCGCCACTTTGGAAGACATTTTTTCTTACAACTAAAATGCTCTTGTGCTCATTGGTATTCACTCAAAGGAGTTAAAAACATACGTCCACACAAAACCCTACACACATATGTTTATAGCAGCAGGTTAGAAGGAAGGACGTGATGATGAGCACACAGCACGGCGAAGCTACTCTGTATAATATAATGGTGATAGATGTCATTATATATGTGTCCAAACCCAGAGAAAGTACAACAGCAAGAGTGAATCCTGATGTAAACTTCATGGACTTTGGGGGATAATGACGTATCAATTTGGTTCATCAACTGTAACAAATGCACAGCTCTGCTGGGGGATGTTGGTAATGAGGGAGGCCATGCATATGTTGGTGGGCAGGTGATTTTTGGCAAATCTCCATATCTTCCTCTCCATGTTACTCTGAACAGAAAACTGCTCTTTAAAAAATCTATTAAAAAAAAAAAAAGAATGTGCTCCCTTAACTTGCCATAGCATCAAGTGTCTACGTAGCCTATTGTGTGCATAGCATCAGGTCAACACAAGTTTTCTAACATAGACTTTGGTTATTTGTCTATAAGCTATGTGGTTTTTATATATTTATATTGTATTACATATTATATCATACATATTTCATAATTTGGGTTTCAACAACTTCATTTATTTTTCTTTCTTTGTCAGGTTGTCAGGATGTAAATCTTTTCCTATCTGTCAGGGTCTATGCCAACTCCTTATTTACTGGATTTATTCCGCTGTGGCTCAGAAAAAAATAAACAGAATGTTATAACAGTGTCAAGGTTGCTGTCATTCCTTTAATAGTTAATAAATAATGAATATTGCATATATGTAAGGTGCTATGCAAGAAATAGGCCCATATCTTCAGGAAGCTTAAAATCTTGCAGAAATGATAAAACATGCCAAAAAGTTCTTCTTCTTAAAGATTTATTTATTTATTTATTTAAGAGACAGAGGGAGAGAGTGGTGGGGGGAGAGGAAGAGAGAGAACTCTGAAGCAGATGCCCTGCTTGATCCCAGCATCCTGAGATCATGACGTGGGTGGAAATCAAGAGTCTGATGCTCAACTGACTGAGCCCCCCAAGTGTCTTACAAAGTTCTTTAACACAAGGACGGAAGTTTACCTTCAAGCAAGTTATGACAGTTAAGACATGGGTACCTTTAAAAGTGGGATGTGATTGAGAATAAGTGTAAAGAGAATGTTGGGGGGGAGGGGTGAAAACAAAACTTAGACGAGCTTTATGTGGACGTACACACTGATGGTAAAGTTAAAATCTGTAAAGTAAGAAGAATTCTGTGACATATTTCAAAATTCACTCTGTGCTTTCAGTATTACAAAAAATCATGCACTTGATGGGATGTGTGCTGCAAACTTTGTCTGACAGTGTGATGTTATCTAGAAGGCATCAAAAGAAGTAAGTGTCTGGTGTAGTATCTGCTCTAGCCAATCACATACCAAATTTCAGGCCAAAGATAGAAAAGAAAAAGATAAAGTTCAGATGTGATGCATGTACATGAATAAAATTATTATTGCATGTTTTGTTTGATTAAATAGTTCAAGTGTGACACAAGGTAGACCTGCAACCCTTGACTGTTTTCAAAATAATTTTGAAGTTGATTTCTAACAAACTCCATGCATTGTTTGTCCAAATGTATGTTTTCTTATTATTTAAAAACATAAAATGATATGAAAAGAGAAGAATATGTATGTATGTGTAGTGTTATTTACTTACAGCTAAATGATTAAAAGTATTCCTTATGACGCTTTCAATTTTAAAGAAAAGGAACATCTTATTATTTGTTTTTTCATTTTAACATAGAAAGAGAAGAAACTAGATCGGCAAAACTTAAAAGTAGTATTTACATATGTTAAATACATACTTTGGTTAAAATAATCTAACAACTTAAAATAGAATCTATTTTAGAAAAAAGCTCACAGTGTAGTCAGAATTGGGGTCAGATTTGACTATTTAATTTCACTTGCTTTATTCACTTCACAAACAATGCATCAATGCTCACTATACTTAACTTCACATATTTGGTTTTGATAATGGTAGTTCCTGAAAGAAAAATTTCCAGGGTGTGGAGAATAGATCTACTTAACTATTCAGCTTAAGCTTCTGAAATGTTAACATGTGCATGTGTATATACAAAAGTTTCCTACATATGTTGATCAAGCATGGTCAATATGTTTTATTTCAAAAGGTTTATTGCTTGGATTACTACAAAACTCTTTCCCCCATATACATAATAAGCATCTAAGAATACATTTATACACTCCTATCACTATATTTAAAAACTGATTTCATACTTGACCCTTCCTACTCCCTTCACTATCGTTTGTCCAAATCATAGTAAAATTCCTTTCTTCAATAGGGGTAGTAAACTGTGGAAGTATTTTTCTTTCTACAATTGTAGGTATCCAAGCTTGTTAGTAATAGGGAACTAAATACCAACTTAGGTCAAGGAAGTGCTTTTTATTTTTATTTTTTTAAAAACTTTTAAGATTTCTTTGAGAGAGAGAGAGAGAGACAGCATGAGCCGGAGGGGCAGAAGGAGAGAGAGAAAAAAAAAACTCAAGCAGACTCCACGCTTACTGTGGAGCCCGACGTGAAGGTCACTCTCACAGCCCTGAGATCACGACCCGAGCGGGAATCAAGAATTGGAAGCTCAACTGACGGCACCACCCAGGCACCCCAAGAAAGTGCTTTTTAAAGACTGAGGACTCACTACAGAAGGAAGTCTCACCACCATGAGCACACCCACATGTCCCTCTCATTTACTTAGTTAGGTTTCAACAGAGGCAGGAAAACTGTGTGGAAGGATCCTATAGAAGAGATTGCCCTGCTGACACAGGGTTGACCAGATATTCTGAAGCCCTTTTTGCATTGTGACCCTGGGTAAGTCATTTAATCAGTGCATGCTGACTTTTCTCTCCTTTGCAACAGGAATAAAAATAATTACCCTATTCGGTTAATAAAAGAATGAATTAATTAAACTAAAAGGGTTAGAACAAGTCTAGTACATAGTAAACATTAAATAGTTAGCTACTATATCATTTTTTAAGCCTCAGAACTTTATGCCCAACTAAAAAAAAAAAAATAACAAAAATCTATCTAGCAGTATTTCCCAGCAACATTTCTTATGAACATCAATGGTACAACCATGATTGTACATTTATATGAAGCTATATTTTACAGCTACCATTTGATAATTATCACATCTTTAAAAATTAAGCAGAGCAAGTGCTATTATTCTCATCTACAAATCAGTGAACTGAAGGTCAAAGCGATTAACATACCTGCTTAAAGTAATATATCTGGAATAGAAAACCCAGCAACCCAGGGCATCTGATTCTTAGCGAAGGGCTAATTTTCTTTCATCGGGCATGCTGTTTTTTTGTTTTTTTTGTTTTGTTTTGTTTTGTTTTGTTTTTAATAAATCTTTTAGGTCGCTGAATTTTCCCTTTCTGTTTCGCGCCCTCTCTCTCTCTCTGTCTCTCCTTCTCTTTCCTCCCCTCCTACCCTTACCACCTATCGGATAATGGCACTAGGTGGAGGCACAGACACAGACTATTGTTTCTTCTGCATAATTGTATTAAATATTTCTTAGTATTGTTTAGACAACTAGATGTTGGGTTGTTTTTGCCTTTTTTTTTTTGGAGGAGGAAGGATAAAATTCACTGAAAATACGTAAAAAGGGACACCTGGGTGGCTTAGTCTATTAAGTGTTGGATTCTTGGTTTTAGCTCAGGTCATGATCTCAGAGTCCTGAGATTGAACCCCAAGTGGGGCTCTGCACTCAGGGGTGGGGGAGTCTGTTTGAGATTCTTTCCATCTGCCTCCCACCCCCCTACTCATGTTTCCTCTCTCTCTCTCTCAAATAAATAAATTTTTTTTTTCTAAAAAGTAAGAGTAAATAATTTTGAATTTGGTGAATTCTGATTCTCTGGACTGTTTTCCTTCTGCAGAGAAGAACATGAGGAATGTGAGGAATGTTCAGAGTTCTGTTTTGAGATAACTGCTGAAAAAGCATTCAGTTAAGAATCCAAGTTGAATTCTACTGTCATCTGGTTTTATCAACATAATAAATAAACATATTAAAAGTTGTACTTGGTGATTTTTTCATTAAAAAAGGCCTACTTCTGTAAAAAGCATTTTTCTTTCAGATTTTCCTACATAATCTTGAATCTTTGCAATTAAATTTTACTCCTTTTAAATATAGTTAAAACATTTTTGTTAACAACTTTTCCAAAGATCAAATTATAAGAATAATAGGACCACATGTATTATTAAAGAGATTGAACTAATTTTAATGTCTGTGAATCTTAGATTTTACAAAACTCCATGTATCATTCTTAAATGGAAATTCGAGATTGAAACCTAAATCTAACCAATATTTATATATAAATTCAGATTAAACTTTCTTGTAAACCACAATAACAGGTAGGATTTGCAGAGATTTTCAAACAAAACATCCATTTCATCATAATTAAATATATTTTATTTAAAGTATGTTGTCTGATACTTCATTTTTAAAAATATTCATTAATATATAATACAGGTTCACTTAAGGCAAGTCAGAAATCCAGAAACTCCATAAGAAAACACATAATTATCTTATTAGACTACAACGCATATATTTAAAGAGTAGTTGGAATTTAGAATAGTGATGGAGAATCATCAATCTGGGATTATTACCAAATTTTATCTTTACTAGGGGAATAACGTATTTTCTATTTTAATCTATATTAAATCAGGGTAGTTGAAAAAGTCTTGAGTTTAGACAGAAAGTGTAGGTTTGCACTTGATAGTTATCATGAAGACTCATATTTGGGCAATATGTCATGTGTATTAAAAATAAAGTTATTATAACAAGCAAAGGAGTTGGAGTTTGAATCATGAAATTTGGCATCATTACTTTAGTCTGTTGTTTTAATGACTGAAAATTCAGTTATATTCAGTCATACGATGCAGATGAATTAGATAAGAAAAGTTGCTAAGACACATTGGTTACTACAAGTTTCCTCGAGATAGGGAAGAGAACAGAAGAGAAAAAAGTTCTAAGAAGGATTAAGAGTAATATTTAATTGCTTGTTTTCACAAGGAGAGGTTCCTGCGGGTTCTAAAATACATAAAATATACTGGTATAATCTTATCATCCTTTGCCTCCCTGAAGAAGAGTACACAAACATGTTCAACCAACCCAAATCCTACCTCTTTGTTTTTACTTGGTTTAGAAACCCATCCAAGGGCTTTTAATCCTACAATGACAAATATTTTTATTTATTTAAATTTGAGGGAGATTTACTTCAAAATGTTTGAGAAGTAGAGGAGGGATGAGTTTCTCCCATTGGAATGTAAATTCCATGAGGGCAGAAAGATTTGTCTGTTTTGTTGACTGCTCTATCCCAGGTGCTTTGAGGAGTGTGGGCACAAAAGAGATGCTTGAAAGATTTGTCAAACCAATGAATACTGAGTTATTCTCACTTATATAGCCAAGTTAAGTTTCCAAGGTGGTTTTTCTCCTTAGGAAAAAACAAAAAAAAAATGCTGCTTTATGTCAAGGTTTAAGTTGAATGTCTTTGTTGACCAAAGTAATATTCTGAAAAAAATTAACAAATGTGGAGTCAGCTTTACAAAAACCGTGTGTGTGTGTGTGTGTGTGTGTGTGTAGTCACTCATGCTTAAAGTAACAGTTGCAGTAATACAAACATATTCCTAGCATCTTTCTCCATAGATTGCAACAGAGTATAAATACAAAACAGTTTTTATTATTTCTACAACATGAAAAAAATGCTCTTTTCCATATGGTATGCTTTGTGTTTTTTTCACAGACATAATTGGAGAATAAATTCTCTCTTTGTCAATAATAAACTAGACAGTATAAAATTTTACTACAAAAATTTTGGCTAATACTCATTTCGATGAGTATTTCTGAATCTTAAAATTACCAAACACCAGCTACAAAGGCATTCCTTATTAAAAGTGTGGGAAACACTATGATAAAGCCAAACACTCAAGGGCTGAAATGCATCGTTGTATTGCGAATCCTCAAGAGTAAACATGGCACACAGTGAAAAGATTTTCATGGGGATATTTCATTAGATTAAAATTACATTGTGGTTTTTACTAGTGATAACAAATCAGTAAAATGAATTATTTCACCAAAATTTTATTTGCCTTGCATATGACTTTTCCATCATGGTATGCAGATATTTCCTATTCAAGCATTTCTTTATGACCATGTTTATGGTCACAATGTGGTAGATATGATGTGAACCATCCACCCTCAGAAATTTGGGAGACCAGAGGAAGCACCATCCCACTATAAGCTACACTGAGTCTCTAAAATTTTAAGAGTATTTGTGTACTACAATGTATATAGTACATTGTACTTTCTGGCATTTTCCCCCTTGTTCATCTTACACTGGTCATTTATTCAATTGAAAAGATTTTGTGTAGGTGAGGTTGGGGGTGGCAGGAATTCTTTTCCATTCCTGATGTTCTCTTCATATAGAACAATCCAGCCTCTTTCCTTTTAGTCAGTCTTCCCAGTGACCCAATCTGATTGACAGGTCTGCAAGAAAAAACTGTCCATGCATAAATCAACCTTCCTCGCTGCCCTATTTTCTTGGGGGATGACCGTCCTACAAAAAGAGCTATCAGGCAACAAAATGGAGCCTGTCCCACAGGGGAGACCTGGTTTTTCTAGTCTGAATAGCTGAGTAAGTTCTGATTCACCCACAGAGATAAGCTACATTCTCTAACGTAGTCTTTACCCACAATAAATATTTTCACCTTCTGTCTGCCTCTTCTTTCCCATTCTTTGTCTTACTTCATGGTTGGTTCAGAACTCAAGGGAGGCCAGCCTGTAGGGTGTGTTTTTTATCAGATCTTTTAAATTAAGACACTTAGCTGTTGAAGAAAAAAAATCAACATGTGGAATTTTGCTTCACTTGCAATTTGAAGTACATCCGATTGGCAGTTATGAATTAGTCTCTTTTCCATATGTTCTCTTTACATAATTCTTAGTATTGCTTATTCCTTTATGTGTCCTTAGGCCACAGAAAATTTCCTGTGAATTCTTTGTAGCAATACTGAGTACATAATTGATGCTTCATGAATATTACTGCTAAATCATTAGGAAGCAGATAATGGTGTGTAGTTGGGGATTTTTCCAGGCATGTTGTTGGATGTCCAATGTCCTTATGGTCAGTAGCATGCAACCATGGGATAGTTGGCCTGAGTCTAAACTGTAGTCTGTAGCTCAGGAAGAGAGCAAAACTTACCAGCCTACATGGGGATCAAACCTAGGCTTTTGCCTCATTAGCTCCGTGATTCAACCAACTGAGTTAATCAACCACAGATGCACAATTATTATCAACTGTTGATTCTACTTCTTGAGGACTATGGGTTGACAAATTGTATCAAAATGTATGTAGGATAAACTCTGATGTGTTGTATGAAATATATTTGCAAAAGTAAAACATATTTGCAAAAGTCTTTTCCTTTTCTTAAAAAATCTTAACAACTGTGGTAACTGTATCCAATAGGAAACTGATCCAGAATAAAAAAAATATACCAATACCTCCCTTCCCTTCATTCCCCTATTCTGTACACACTCACACACACACACACACAAACGTTCATGAACGTCCAGTGGCACTTAGAAGCTCTCCTGTGGATATCCAGTATTCTATGGCTATATCAACAAAATGGTTTTGGCATTTCTCTTGATCTCTACTACCCATTTCTCTCCTTTATGAAGCGGTTCCCTAATCTTTTGTAAAGATCTTCCCCTCCTTGTTTCACGTACTTATTCCCTGTCTTTTATTTCTCTTCTTTGCTTTCTCTCTTCCTACAATATTCGACTAATGGGAAAAATTCTTTTACGATGGACTATACAATTTCTTGGGGGAAAAAAAGCAGCACATCTAAATAAGTCTAGCAAAACATTTTTCCAACTAAAAATGATTACTGATAGTGTCCTGAGAATACACATCCTGTCATTAACAAATAAATTTTATTATTACTTATATTATTAATCTATCTTAGGAAATAAATGAAAAACCATAACTGCCTGCTTCATGATGATTAAGCTAGTTGCAATGTCCACACTGCATGTTAAGTGGTTAATCACAGGCAAAAATGCCATGTACCCCCAGAAGTTCCTTTTTCCTATTTTGTTCTCCGCTGATAAGACAATGAAATATTTGTGCATTTTAGAGCTTAAGAAACACGTAAGATTCTTTTTTCTGGCATTCTCCAAATGAAAACTGAATTATAATACAAGAAGTCCCAACTTTCACACTGACTTATTTTATTTATATGAACTTCTCTCATGGAAATATATTACTTATCTAAGCAATTTTTAGATAAACTTCATGCTCATGTATTTCAGAGTATGAATTTTAAGTCCCTGGTTTGAATCTACCCCAACTTAACTTGTATTAATTCAGGATAGTTATGATTTTTAAAAATAGATCTACTTTAAGGCTTTATCTAAAATAGCTACTTCATTTTTTTTTCCTTTTAATATGGTGCAATCTGGGTGCAATCAATTCTTGGTCTTTGCATTTTAATTTAATATCTTAAATAGCTTTATACTTGTCTACTCAATAGTGTTCATTTTCTGAAGTAGTCATCAAAAATATCAAAACACTTATTAAATATTGTCATACATTTTTTTTCATCACTTGCTATTTTGGTATCATCGTAAACTTGCAATGCCTTTCCGCTCCATGATCCTGGCACAACTTCCCTTTTGCCGTCTTTATGTTACTATCAAAACTATTTACAACTTCTCTTTGTCATAAACAAGGAAGTCCTGTCTTTTCCACATTGATATTTTAATTATCACTGTATCTCACTATAGCTGCAAAAAAATTTAGATGAATGGGCCCCAAACAGTGAACTACAGTAATTTAAATCTGTTTTTCCCCTTAAGTTTTTTAGGCATTTTAGGGCCAAGGATAATTAGGCTTCCCGTCAGGACCCTACCAAAGCTCTAATGCAGACAAGTACAGCTTGGAAAGCAAAATGTTATCCTCTCCCTTTAAAAATAAAAGGTTTGCATTTTCCCGAGGAAATTCTTGGAGATTTTCAAACATGGGTCACCAACGTCCAAAACAGAAGTTGCAACCACAGGGTTCAAAGAGCTCTAAAAAATACTGACTTAAGTAAATAAAATTCACACCATGTTTTACTTACATCTCTATAATTCTTCCATGACTGACAATGTAGAAATAATATGTAGCAATATACATAGGTCATGAGTTATGCTCATGCTTTTAAATTAATTTTAAATTAAATTAAATTTAACTTAAATTTAAATTAATTTGCTACAATTTAAACTCTAAATATCTGTTCTGTAAATAACATCCTTTTAGGGAAGTACAAATGGCAAAAAATAGATGAATAGATACACAGAAACTTGGTATTAAAGTCTACAAATATCCAAGGGAAAAAGCATATTTAAAAATGATCTTTTGTGGGGCGCCTGGGTGGCTCAGTGGGTTAAGCCTCTGCCTTTGGCTCAGGTCGTGATCTCAGGATCCTGGGATCGAGACCCGCATTGGGTTCTCTGCTCAGCCGGGAGCCTGCTTCTCCCTCTCTCTCTGCCTGCCTCTCTGCTTACTTGTGATCTCTCTCTCTGTCCAATAAATAAATAAAATCTTCAAAAATAAATGATCTTTTGAGAAATCCAAACAGCTTATTTGGATCACTTAATTGTCAATTTATTAATATGAGAAAATTGTTGAAGCAGCAAGACAAATGGAACTGACTAGGCCATTGCTGACACAATATATACACATGTAACATCCATAGGTCAAAACCATCTTATATTGACCTCCTTCTTCAGGTTAGAGCCTACATGAGAAAAACTAGTGTACATGGTCAAGGCTCTTCGGTCCACTTGTAAAATCAAAACAACAACAGCAGCAATGACAACGGCAAAACACTATTTGTAGTGTTTATCCTCTAATTACAAAATGGACCTTATTCTTCCAATGGGCAGGAAAGAAAATGTCCCATTTTGTGGAAAGAAAACTCATGCTTGTTTTGCTGAACTCCATCTTTTAAGTGACCTCTAAAATGGCATTCTAATTGGCAAGTGCAGTATAAGTTACTAGTTTAAAATGGGAAATATATTCCTTTGTCACTCGTTAGATTCATATAAGCCTCAAACTCATGTTTTCAACAAATATGCTCTTAGTTTAATTTGGAGCATGCATTCTGGTGATTTACGGAATTAGTGAAAAGGACTTCTTAGCTCAAAAAGAAATTCTGTTAGTTTAACTTTTTACCATCTTTCTGGCAGCCAGCTTACCTTCCAGGATAGACTGGTTCAGCTGCTTAGTAGATGGCATTTACGATACCACAAGTGTTGGTACCCATTAGGTACCTGCTAGCTTTTATTCTGTAGAAAGTCTTCCATCCTGAGCCATCAAACAGGTCACTAACCCTTGCCAGCAATCTCCAGAGTACTGGCTGTTGTTCAAACATACTGGCTCTATACAGCATATGCCTGTTCAGCAAATTCTACCGCCACTCTTGGAAAATAATTCAAAGTGCGTGCTCTCAGTGGATTTGCAATACTGTGTAGTACTATATTTGCATAGACAGGACGATGTGGATTTTTAATAATGCCTTTAACTGAGAGAGATAAGGAATGCATTAATGAAGCCATATTTTGCTCACAAAACTAAACCAACCACCTCCAAACCAAACATACGAGGGTAGTTACAAGATCAAAATAGAGATCTATAGTAAATTGAATGCCTCAGGTATCCTCTTTGTCTTACGCAGTTCTCACTGCCACCACCTGAAGCTAAAAGCTTATCACTCATCCCACACCTGCATTACTGTAAATTCTGACTCCGGGTTGCCTCTTGTCTTTCTTTCCACCCTTCAACTCCCACCCATATATTGCGCACTCTTTCCAGACTCATCCATTTTATTTTTTTATTTTATTTTTTTTTAAAGATTTTATTTATTTATTTGACAGACAGAGATCACAAGTAGGCAGAGAGGCAGGCAGAGAGAGAAAGGAGGAAGCAGGCTCCCTGCTGAGCAGAGAGCCCGATGCGGGGCTCGATCCCAGGACCCTGGGATTATGACCTGAGCTGAAGGCAGAGGCTTTAACCCACTGAGCCACCCAGGCGCCCCTAGATTCATCCATTTTAAACACTACTCTCATATTATGACCCTGCTTAAATATCAACTGTGGAATGCCCTGTCAAACCACACCCAAACAAAGGCTTTTCTATCTAGAAGTAAACACGATACATAAACTGTGTCCACCATCCTAATCTAAATTTATTTGTGATTCTACCAACAAATACTTCCAGATACTTCTCATTAAAAGGCCTCTCCTAATGTCCGCTTAAAGACTGCATCAACTAGAAAGTGCATTCTCTCGTTCATAAGATTCCCCTCACACGAAATGCCTTCTGCTGTTAACCTGTTTCACCAACAAAGCTCAACATGGTCTTCAACATTATAATCCTGGCATTTCCAAGGGGCACTCTCTTATTATTACCACAATCAAGAGGCCCCATCTCTTCTCAACTCCTATATCCTGAATAACACTTCCTGGTAAAATGACTTTGTATTATTCAAAATTCTTTTGTGTGTTTTAGACATATTGGCATAATTATATCAAACACATTTGAGAAGAGTTACTATGTTAATTACTTTGGTATCTTTTACTATGACAAAAACCATACTAAAGTATTGTGAGCACTTAAAAATTATTGATCAATTATAGTGCATTTCCACAATAATAAAAAATTAGAGCACTGTATTTTTTTTTATTTTTTCAGTGTTCTAAGATTCACTGTTTATGCCCCACACCCAGTGCTCCATGCAATATGTGCCCTCCATAATACCCACCACCAGGCTCACCCAACCTCCAACCCCCCTCCCCTCCAAAACCCTCAGATTGTTTCTCAGAGTCCACAGTCTCTCATGGTTTGTCTCCCCCTCCGATTTCCCCCAATTCACTTTTCCTTTCCTTCTCCTAATGTCCTTCATGTTATTCCTTATGTTCTACAAGTAAGTGAAATCATATGATAATTGACTCTCTCAGCTTGACTTATTTCACTCAGCATAATCTCCTCCAGTCCCATCCATGTTGATACAATAGTTGGGTATTAATCCTTTCTGACGGAGGTGTAATATTCCATTGTATATATGGACCATATCTTCTTTATCCATTCATCTGTTGAAGGGCATCTTGGTTCTTTCCAGTTTGGCAACTGTGGCCATTGCTGCTACGAACATTGGGATACAGATGGCCCTTCTTTTCACTACATCTGTATCTTTAGGGTAAATACCCAATAGTGCAATTGCAGAGTCATAGGGTATAGAGTACTATATTCTTGTCCACTTCTGAATTCATAAAGCATTTTCTCTTGCTTTTCCAGTAATGGAAGTGGTTTTTAAGATATAATAACATTTCTTTTTGTTATAAAAGTTAAAATGTGTAACATGGCATTGACATTAAAAGATAAAACTCTTGTATATAATAACATGAATTTCCATATGTAGTACAGTATTATATATGTAGTACAGTATTTCAACACCATGAGAAGACGTGTAAATAAATTTCTGTGTACTTAATTTCTGCTCAAAAATGTAGAAACTAGCTCCCAAATACTACATACCATTTTCCATTTCCTCAAAAATCTGTACAACTATATTAATGATATAAGGAAGCTTGGCAAAAAATATCCCTTTAATAATTCTTTATTAAAGTATTATTTTTGGATTTCCAAAGGAATTTCATTTTCTTTCTGATTCTTTTCCTTCTTCTAAACTAAATAAGCTAGCAATTAAAGTTTTTTAAGCTCTGTGATCAGCAACAATGACACACCTCAGGGGTGATCAATTTTTGTTAAACTGAACTAATGAGTATTGGATAGATTTAACCATTTTGAAAGCTTTTAGTCCTTTCATAAAAAATTCAGTTTATTATTTTGTCTATGCATTCCTTTAAATGCCACTTAGAATTCTAAAAGTAAGCTCCCATTGTAATACTTGTAGAATTTTTTAAAAAAGATTTTATTTATTTGACAGAAAGAGACACAGTGGGGGAGAGAACACAAGCAGGGGCAGGTGGGAGAGGAAGAAGCAGGCTTCCATCCCAGCAGGGACCTCTCTAGAAGTGGGGCTTGATCCTAGGACCCCAGGATCATGACCTGAGCTGAAGGCAGACACTTAACAATTGAGCCATCCAGGCGCCCCTACTTGTGGAATTTGTATAGACTTATAAAGAGGTGAATTTCTAAAGTCAAAAGCTATGGCAATTCTTTTTTTCTTAATTCTTTTTTTCTTATTATGTTCATTTAGCCAACATATAGTACACCGTTAATTGTTGGTGTAGTGTTCAATGATTCATTAGTTGTATATAACACCCACTGCTCATCATATCACATGCCCTTCTTAATACCCATCACACAGTTACCCCATCCCCCCACCCCCTCTTTTCTGTAAACTTCAGTTTGTTTCCTGGAGTCCAGAGTCTTTCATGGTTTGTCTCCCTCTCTGATTTCTTCCCCTTCAGTTTTTGCTCCCTTCCCCTTTGGCTCCCGCAAAGATAAAGATGTAATGAAAAGAAGGGGATTGTGCACCCTGATGTTCATAGCAGCAATGTTCACAATAGCCAAACTGTGGAAGGAGCTGAGATGTCTGTCAACAGATGAATGGATAAAGAAGTGGTACATATGTACAATGGAATATTACTCAGCCATCAGAAAGGATGAATACCTACCATTTGCATCAACATGGATGGGACTGGAGGTGAGTAAGCTATGGCAATTTTATTTTGTAGTTATTACTTTAAAATGCAGGGATCACTGGTCAATATCCCAACCCAAATAGCAACAGTGGGTCCAGTAAATGCTGTCCTAGATGGGATTTCTAATTTCTCTGAACCTCATTATTTCCTGGTAGTCACACAGCTCTATCTGTCCTTTCTTGCTTAATGATCCAATCTGTCTACCCTAACACTTTTGCATATATATATTACCCTGAAGAGTGGGACATAATGAATATTGCTATTATATTGATAATATTAATATTGATAATATTTTGATTTAATACTGAAATAGATGGTTTATTAATATCACAAATATTAATATGATAGATGCCTAGTGTTCTGGAAAGAACTGCAGCTTAAGAGATTGTTAAAACAGGGGCACCTGGGTGGCTCAGTGGGTTAAAGCCTCTGCCTTCGGCTCAGGTCATGATCTCAGGGTCCTGGGATCAAGCCCCACATCGGGCTCTCTGCTCAGTGGAGAGCCTGCTTCCTCCTCTCTCTCTCTTTCTCTCTCTCTCTGCCTGCCTCTCTGCCTACATGTGATCTCTGTCTGCCAAATAAATAAATAAAATCTTTTTTAAAAAAAAAAAAAAGAGAGTGTTAAAACACATAGATGAGGACTAAAAAATGTGACAGTCTGTATGAAATACAATGGAAAGGTCAAAGTCATGGGATGGTCTGGAGAAACTAGTGTGTATTTGGTTTTGCTTTGTTTTTTGCTGCATGTAACATATATGTGCAAAGTAAGGAGAGCTTTGATAACCCATTTATTTCCATGTATGTATTCATTTTAGAATTGTAGGACTATTCCCTGAAATATGTTATTTTCTTACTTCAAATTCAAATAAAGCAGTTTCAAAAAAACAACAATCCGCAAAAGATGTGTTGCCTGCTTCTTTGTAGAATACACAGTTACTGTTTGTCTTTTATACCACTTAACTGCATAGGAAAGATGCAGAAAACAGAAATAAATCAAGAAAACTCCATAATCTAAAATACATCTTCTTTTTGCTTCTTCAAATTGCTTTATCGTTAAATTTAAAATTATATTTCTATTTTTCCTGCTCTTAATTTTCTAAAATAGCTGCCATTTTTATGTCAACATTAAAAGAAGAAGTTATACCAATACTTCTTTGTTTCATCTGCCTTGAAAAAAACAATCTCAATTAATGAGGCAATACCTCACAGTCCTCTTTCTTAACCCGTGTCCTGCTCAGCGGCCTTTTAATGAAAACCTAAGTTGAGTAAGATGAAGGCGTCCATTTTTCTGGAATTGACTACACCCAAATTATCCCTTTAATGAGCTGAATATATTGGTTCCTGAAACTCAAATCGTTGACTTAGTACAGTGAGTCTGTTTTTTCCCCCAACAACATTGCACATAATTATATTCATGAATTTCATTTCATGAACTCCATTTCATACTCTCCTAACATTAAGAAGGGCTACATTTCTTTTTGTCTTAGGAACTCGGGTACCATTTCCAAGTGTCAAAGCAGAGAGAATAGTGGCATCGGCCAGAGGACACTGTCCTTTGAGATGAGTAAGCGCTAGCCTCTTTGCCCCTGTATCTGGCTGAATGCCTTGTTCAGCTTGAGAATTTTTTTAAGTTTGATGTGCTCTAGTTAGTTGGCATCCTCTATCTCTCTATAAGAAAGGCATTTCTATGATTAAAGCGTGTGTCAGATGCCAAAACTACCAACCCAGAAGTGAAAAATTAAAAAAAAAAAAAACAAATTGGTGGGTTATGTTTTCATTTGTTTTTACTATAGGATATTAAAAAAAAAAATGGCCAGTTTCACTGAAGGTTTGATGAAGTACATTGTGTGGTCCCAAGGACTGTGGTTTGGTGCCTGCTAGCCAGGTGACTCCCCAGGACACTCAGGCTCTCAGAGGTCTCTATACTCCATGACTCTGGAGATCATTTCCTACATAATGTCTCTTCTCTTAATAAAGCAAAAGTAATTCATAGTCATATGAGATGAAAGCACTGGAAACATACAATTTAAAGATAGAAACTATTACTTTTGTGAGAAATAGGAAAGGATTCCGATAAGCAACATCTTTGTCAAAGGTAAGGTTATAGATTAACAACACTCCCAATTAGTACTGAGAATTACAAGAGATGGAATTTATATGGTGAACATTTACTCAAATTTCATCTATTAGAGCTTCATAAATTAGGAAAAGAGTGGAAGTGGGAAGAAGGTACAGAGAAACTTTCGCAGTTTTGTCTATGCATGCTCATTTCAAGCAAAGTTCCAGACTGCTATGAGGTCTAATTATTAGATGCAAGTGTGAGATTTTAGAGGAGGGTGAAGGAAAAGGGTGATGGGAAAAACAGATCACACAGAAAAAGAGGAAAATTAAAAGGGAACAGAGATCAAAGAAAATAATAAAAGCAAGAGATAGGCTGATTAAAAAGGGAAATGCTGTTATATAAAAACCAAAAAAGCTAGCAACGCATAGCACTTAGGTTTGGCAAATTTCATTTTGTTTCAAATGGGAGCAAAAGCAAAAAACTGAGTTTTGAACTGTTGAAAAGCCAGGTTTTGAAGCTTAGGATTTAATTCAAACTCAGCTTTTCCCCATTTTTCTAGCATGGAGGTTTTCTTTTTTTCTTTTTAAAAAGGCGTCTTTGATCTTTTGCCTTAGCAAGTCTGGTCAATATGTAAAGAATCAAAATTGTGAGTGTTGATGCCTCTATTTTGTTAAATCAAGTATTAAACATTGCACTATTTGTGTGGTCTGAAGACTATTGGAACTGTACTTTGTTTGAGGTGTTTAAAGATTCTGGAAACAGACTCCCTAACCAGAAAGGCAAAGTAAACTTTTTTTTTTTTTCCAGAAGGACATTTAAAAAAAAAAGATTTTATTTATTTATTTGACAGACAGAGACCACAAGTAGGCAGAGAGGCAGGCAGAGAAAGAGAAGGAAGCAGGCTCCCCACTGAGCAGAGAGCCCGATGTGGGGCTCGATCCCAGGACCCTGGGTTCATGACCTGAGCTGAAGGCAGAGGCTTTAACCCACTGAGCCACCCAGGTGCCCCTCCAGAAGGACATTTTATCTATTTTGATGAACTAGCAGAAAAATATAAATATATAAATATAATATAAAAATATATGAATATATAGTCAATTCTCTATATCAGAGTTAATTAGTAATTACATCTGATAAGTCAAAGTCATTAATAAATGTGGATCCTCATAACCCAGTGTACAATGTAAGAATCTGTACTATTTTTCCCTCTAAATTCAACTAAACCAATAACTACACTTTCTTTTAGTCCACTATCATTAACTAATAAACACTTTAAAAAGTTCAAACTCTACCTAGGTTAGAGAAATAGCACGTCTACTTCAGAGAGTTACTTAAAAAACAAAACAACAAAAAAAAAACCTAAGCAATTTAAACATTACTGATTGATTTCCTATATATGGTTTTTATAATTGGACCTACCACTGATTATTAAAGGGACTCCCACAGTTTACTTATCACTAGCTGTAAATACTATGCTAAATAAGATATAAATATACATATAAATGCAAATGTAAATATAAATACATACCCAAATGAGACAGGTGATATTAACAGATAGAATAAAAAACTCTTGATTTATTTGCTAGTTTTTGAAGTTACAGCTTTAAATGCAAGCCAATAGAATTGATTATCAAATCAGTTGGTCTATTTTTCTAACAATAATTGACTTGTAAACTGAGTGCATGTCTTGATTATTATGTTCTTAATTTTTTCTTCGGGAGGAAACATGTGTTTGGCTGAATGGAAGTCAGATTATCAAAAATGAGTCACACGTATCCCAAGAAAGCTACAAAAATAAATAGAGTTTAATAACTACCATTTGGTGACAGTTACAGAAAGTTATTTTACATAATTTTTTAATTAAACTCAAATGTACACTCATACTAATATAGAACATAACCACCATATGCAAATTATTTTAAATTACCTTAACTGCTTCAAATATATATTATTTATATATCTTAAGGCTCTTTTTAAAAGACTCAGCAACCAGGGCACCTCGGTGGCTCAGTTGTTAAGCATCTGCCTTTGGCTCAGGTCATGATCCCAGGGTCCTGGGATTTAGCCCTGCACTGGGCTCCTTCTGCTTCTCCCTCTCCCACTCCCCTGCTTGTGTTCCTTTCTGTGTCTCTCTCTGTCAAATAAATAATTAAAAAAAAAAAAAGACTAAAGACTCAGCAACCAAATGAGATAAACATTACTGAGAAGTTCTGTATAGGTAGACCTGAGGTTATTATTTTTGTTAGATTTTGTTTTTGTTTTGACCTGAGGTTATTTTGAAATGCAAGATTTACAAAGCGTCTACTGTTTCGTAATTAAATCTTACAGCAGTAGGATTGTTCTCAACATCTATTGAAATGCCTGTATTAGACTTTTCAGGTAAAACTGAATTCTGAGAGGGGCACCTGGGTGGCTCAGTGGGTTAAGTGTCTGCCTTCAGCTTGGGTCATGATCGTGGGGTCCTGGGATCGAGCCCCGCATCAGGCTCTCTGCTCAGCAGGGAGCCTGCTTCCCACCCCCCACTTACGACCTCTCTCTCTCCGTCAAATAAATAAATAAGATATTTTTTAAAAAAAAACCTGAATTCTGAGAACAAGAAACAGAATGAAATGCAAGATGAAACAGACAGGGATCTCGGATAAATGTTAGTACATATTTATCAAATGTTAAACCACAGGTAGGATTTTAGTTGGTAGAAACGGGGAAAGGTTTTATGGGGAAAAAGAATGAAATAAATCAGTTTGACACAATTACAGGGTATATGAAGCAGAGTTAAGAAATTTCGTGAGGAAAGAAGTTGAGTCTGGACGGTAAAGGTGATTGTCATGTGGACCACAAACGTGGAGTTTATTTTGTGGATGACTGGGACTCACTGGTTTTCCCCACACAGCATGCTCGGTATGTGCTATGGGTATGGGTAGCATGTTGGTAGCAATAGATTAAAAGCAGTTAAGTGGGAAGACTGGAAACTAGAAGATTCCTAAGGAATGGTGTTAAACATTTAAAAACTTCATCCACTAATTAGTATAAATGAAAAAAATCTAGTTTAGAATGACAAACTGAGAATTTTTATGCGTATCTAATTAGCAAACATTAAACATGATAAGACTTTCCAATATTGGCAAGACAGAGGTGAATTTGGAAGTCTTGCAAATGTCTCATGGTAATATAATTTGGTACAATCTTTCTGGAAAGAAATTTGGCACAATGTATCAAAAGTCCTACATTGCAGGATTATAGTAATTCCATTTCTAGAAATATATCTAGAGGAAAAATTGAAATGCAGATAAGTGTTCCCATAAAATAGGAGTCAGATACATATGTGAAATAAGATACTGAGTTGCTATAAAACTGTTACATACAAAGAAATTTTATTTCACGAGAAAGTACTCGCGGAATTCATATTAAAACAGTGATAAAAAGCAGGTAAAATGTGTTTAAATATTAACTAAAAATACATATATTTCATAAAAACTAAATAGTATCTGAAGGAAATAGCATAAAAATGAGAATAACTTTTTCTGGATGAGAGGGAATTGTTGATTTATTCATATGGTAAGCAGTTGCTGAGCATCTAGAACATCCCTGTCATCATATAGTATGGTTCTGGGAATACAAAAATAATTCAGCTTATAAAACACTAGGGAGAGTCAGATACCAAAGAAGTGCAGTGAATCCTTCTGCTTGAGGTCTAATCATAGAATGGGGTTTGCATAAGAGAGTGTAGATGTGTTTGACCAGGAAATACCCTGAGATAAGAGTAGGAGCACGCAGAGTGGGGAGAGCAGACAGAGGGTAGGAAGAAGACTGACAAAGAGGCAACACTGGAGAAGGTGGTGAGGCCAATTTTTGTAAGTTGTAGAGGGAAGGATAACGGGGGGTGGGTGGGAATGAAGGATATCTTTTAGTTAAAATAGTGGAAATCTCACAAGAGTAAGGAGAAGCTAGCCAGAAATCTGGGAAAGACTGAGTTAGATCAAGCTGAGTGGAATGAAAGTGTCAAAAAAGAAAGATGTGTATATAAGTTGATATATGAGAAAATAAACACCTCAAAAATGCTTCCTTCAAAAAAGTCAAGATCGGATTCATGTAACTATAAGATGAAAGGTCTAGTTTCTACAGAGAAAACAGTTTTTTCCTTAATGCAATTTATTATCAAAAGTGTTCTTAGAAATTTTCATCTCCTTTTATGAATACATGAATTTTGTATTTTAAACCAAAAATGACAAAAATTTTATATTCTAATGGATTATTGATGCTAAAAATACAAACTTTTTTTTTCTCATGAAATTCTAAACTGGAAAAATATCTTAGTAGTTAAACTTAAGAAGTGATTTATTTTTGGATACTAAATTAAAGATAAATTCCATAAAATTGGACACAAGCTTCTTGCTAAAAGTAGATTGGAGCAATATTAAAATAAGCAAACACTTACTTTAATTATATATTGCATCAAGAAACTCATGAAAATACCAATCTTGGATGACATAACTCAACATTCATTCAAATAACCATACAGTCCCACTTCTGCCTCACCCCACTTTGCCCTCACTCCACTTTTCCCTCACTTCTACCCTGTCCTCTTGCAACCCTCAAAGTCATACTCCTGCAAACAACCTATGATAACTTTAGAACCTAGGAAGGGAGTGTTTTTGTTTTGTTTTTAATCTCCGCCTTTAGAAACTTAAAAAAAAAAAAAAGTTCTCTCTGAAAGCACTCCAAATTTTCTTGATATTTATTGACCATACACAGGACAGAGCTGTATGTGACTATGTGGTCAAGGAAAATTCTACCAAAAGAAAGAAGAAGGATGGGCAGGAAAGAGAAAGAGAGGTGAGGATTTAGGTTGATAGAGGATCAAACCATCTAATGTATTCATGAGTAATGACTGATCTTCAAATTATCTCAAATGATAATACACAGTTTTTTGTTTGCAATGCAAATTTCTAAAAAAATCGTTTTTATATGCCTGCAAATGACTATTATAAAAGATAGGCTTTATCTGTATATGACTTGAACATGGCTCAATATATACATTTTTAAATGACAATTATGATAACATAATGAAAATCATGATATAAATTGTCCGACAACAGAAATTAGAAAACTCCATTATAAAATTAAGTCAGTTTTATCTCTAGTTTTGATAAAAGTTTATTGATTCACTTGAATCATATCTTGATGATGATGAAATATAGTAAAATCTGAGTAATAACAAATCCTACAAAACTCCAAGACTATGGAATTGATTCAGTTATACGGCATTCCTCCTTACAGTATCTTGCTAATATTGATCCCACAGAAATCGCACTAATATGTATAGGTCTAATTAACAGTTGAATATTGTTTGACTGAAATGTTTGCCTAAAATATATTTTATATGATTTAATAGCCACCTAAAACCCATTTAATTCTCAATGAAAAAAATGCCTTCTCAAACCATGTTTCTTTCTGTGGTTACTTAAACTTTCTATAACTCTGTTTTACAGTGTTAGAAAATGAAATCATTTTTCTTGGTTATGCTAATTCATATGAAGGTGACATTAGACAAAATAGGACCTGAGTAATACATTATTAAGATAAAATATTTAATTTATTTTTACTCCCATTTATTTTTATGTTATTGGCATTCTTTCTGATGAGCTAATGCAGGAAAATATTGCCATGGTTAAGTGAGTTAGATCAGAGAAAACTTCACACTTGGAGAAGCTTGTTCTTCTTAAAGTGAATTGGGCACCATAAAATTAAATAAAAAAAAAATCTGATATGAAAAGTAGAATCCTGAATGCTGAGTAAACTTTGGTCATGCTTTTGTGCTCATATTTGAACAAGGCAAGCTTGAAAATTTATGAATCAAAAAATAAAGTAGACAGTTGAAAAATAGAATTTGAAGAACTAGAACAAATACCAAGATTTGGTTGTTCTTCCTTTTATTTTAGAAATAAGTTTCCTAGACTTTAGGTCCTTGTCTTTCAAAATATGAGGCATCTACTAAATAACTCATCCCATATTAATATTCAAAGACATTAAGCTTATCGGTGAGACTTCCGTCCTATCTAGTTCTACATTTATACTTTCATGTAATTCACTAGCTCACCATGGTTTCAAGTTCTTTTCACTTCCTGCCTTAAATATATGGCAGAACTACTCTATTTACATCAGTGAATTAACTTGCACTTACATCTTAATATGATTATACTCAAATCACTATCTTTATTCTAGGTTTTCCTCTTAAGGGCCAGATTTATATATTCAATAATCTACTTACATAACTAACTGAATGTACTTGAAACACTTCAACCTCTCAACATGTTCGTAATTGACCTCATTTTTCCCCCAACCTGCTTTTTGTACTCAGTTAATGGCATTTCCCAATCTTTCTCTCAAAACTTGGGAGTTCTCTAGGAGTTCCAGGTTATGTTAACATTCCACACATGAATGCTGAAGTCTTGTCAATTTGATAGCAAAAATATTTCCTGAATAACTTACACAACTATACCTTCTCTCCTTTTTCTCTTTTTTGATCACTCTTCTTTCTTGACCCTTTTTACTTGATAGATTTACTTAGCTTTCATGGGCTGCCAAACTTCCAGATACCTTACTAAAATGTAAATTCATGCCCATTCTTAAATGTATTCATTTGCTCTCTGTGGTCTAGCCCACACCGGCTTGTTCTGCCCCTCCCCAACCTACCTTCTGCATTCCTAAGACCATATCATTATTCCTTAAGTGTATTATCCTGGTCATTGGTAATTGTTTATGGTACCTGAACTCCCTTTTCCATTTCTTCAGTCTTTCTAACTGTTCCAATTTCCTTCGATATCCCTCTTCTGGGAAGCCATACTTGAGGTTTTTGGTTCCAGTTATGGCTCAAAGCCTATCCTCTGTGCTCTTAGGTCTGTGTTACATCCCTCTGAGGATAGATAATCTCACTTTTGCCTGTGAGTCTAGAACACAGTATATGATATGCTCAGTACTCGTTGATAAAATCCACAAATGAAAAAACACTTAAAGAGATGAAAGTAAATGATGGGAACCCACCTGTGTGCTTTATAAGTTTGGACTGTTAAATACTTCTGAATTTTAAAACACTCTACTTACATTCATACATTTTGGATCCTATGTATTTTATAGAGTTCAGTGAAATTGACTACTAAAAGTTAACATCTGTGTTAATCGTGTTCAGAGGAGAAGGAGTGGCATCACATAAATTTTGTCTACCTCCTTCCTCAAAGATAATCCAAAAGGGTAATTTGAGAAAATCATAATTTATTCATCCACTACTTTGCCATTCTGGCTTTTCCATCAACTGGGATGAAAAAAAAATTACTGAGTAGGTATTATGGTTGAAGTTTTAGGGACATAATGACAGCTGTGCTATTAATGTCTCCATTTAGTTGAAATCCTTTGGTTTTTGGACTGCTATATGGAAAAACTGAGTTTGTGGCTGGGAGACTGAAGGATAAGTATTGCCTTCCAACCGACTACCCACTTTGAGTTTCACTGCAGGTGTTTGAGTTGACTGGAGATCTAACCTTCACAACAATGATTTGACTATATGGAGAGCTCAAGAATCTTATTTGGCTTCTTTGGGCATCTTAAAGCAGAAGATGCTGGAAGGGCAGTGCTGAGAAGACTAAGTCCCTGAGGTTTGTTGTGAAAAGGAGTAAGAGGTAATAGAACTATCACAGGATGACAATGAAGTAAATACTGGTTAAAGTTTTCCCTTTTCTCAGTATATTACTCTCTAAACACACAGGCTTACAAAATGCTAGTTGAATGGCAAAGTATATTTTATACATTTTCTCTGAAACCACCAAAACAGGAAGTGAGTTTTTCCTTTCTGATAATAGTAGAACATGAAGATATGCCCAAAAGCAAGGCAAAGCAAAAACTAAGGTGATTGTAAGGATAAATTAGGCACCAAGTTGTTTCTGCCTCAATAATCCAAGGAACTGAAACTGAAACAAGTTCAGGCCTGTGACTGGCACAGTTTTCCTCTCAGCTCTGGTAGTAGAGATGCAGGACATTTTTACTAGTCTGGAACCAGGTTTAAGCTACAACATTTTTCTCTGTCTGTGGTACATTTTGAAATACGGAATGAATTACTAGTGTTTCAAATGATATATTCAAGCAATAAGTTAATTTGCCAGCAGTAAATTAATGAGAAAATAAAGCTTTCACACTATTCTGTGCAGACAGAATAGACACACAGATCTCTTGCTGTATATACATAACTGTAATACAAATACATAAATACACGCAAAAGTAGATATGTAATTTTCTCCAGTTTTGACCTTCTCTCTTTCTTAATGGGCATCTCAAATTCAATGTCTAAAACTGGATTCTTTGAGGTCTCTCCTGCTTTCCAAATACTTACTTGTCCTCGGATATACCTTTGCTTAATTTAGGATATCACTGTCCACCCAGGAACCCAAGTCATGAATGGGGAATTTCCCAAGCTTTCATCCTTTCTCTTCACACTCTGATTACCCCTCCCCCTTCCACTGCCCATTAACTGAGAAGTTCCACTGATTCAGTTTCTCAAGGAACTTCTGACTCTCTGCACCAACGACCTCCATCCCTTCCTTTATTGCTTTCCGTTAGCTCTTTGTCTTTTCTTGCTTACACTAGTGAAATGGACCCCTAATTAGTATCACTGTGTCTTGTCCTTCTTCCCTGCACTCAGTCATCTATAACCATGCTACCATACAGTCTCACAATGTCATGTTTCTATTACCCAAAGATAAAGCCTGGGGCCTTAGAATTGCAGAGAAATGTCTCCCTCACCTGACTTCTACTTAATGTTTCCATTCTCCCCACACACGCCTCTGCTGTATCATTTGTATTTCACCGCAGAAGACCGCAAATCTTCCCCTTCCCCCTACTAAGGACTGTTATTTTATGTTTCCATAATTTTGCCTAGTTCCTCTTCCTAGAGTTGTGTTTATCTCTGGTTGGTCAGCTAGTTCAAATTAATTAGATTTTTCATTCACTCCACAAATATTTAGTAGGCACCAACAATGTACCAGCTAGTGAATTAAATTCCAAGTACCGGATTGTCTTCCTTCCCTATCCTGCTTTTTAACTTTAGTATAGCTTTCCTCAAGACCCTTCACAGGCATCATCTCCCCAAGACACCTGAGAGGCTGGTCTATTGCGTCTTCTGTACCCATGAATATTCCGAGGAATGTCCAATCACTACATTGGAAACATGCTTGCTTATTGGTCTTACCCAACACACTGTGGTCATTTTAGTGCAAGTTCTTGTCTCTTCTTTTCATTTCCTGAGTCCACTGTCTGGTCAATGACTATTCCTTAATATGTATGTTTTGAACTGAGCTGAATGTTACTAAGATTGAAGATTGCCAATGTAAATTAAACTTAATAGAATTCTTTTGGGTCCCTCTCACCATCATTATTTTTTATTCTCGTGCTATTCTTTCTCTCATTGTTTTTCCCCTGCTATCTACATCTCCTCTCTCTTTGCTTAAATATTTGGAAAACTGGGTATAGGCTCCATCATCTAGAAGTGGTATTAACATTGCCCACTTTTGGGGTCAGAGTTGCTTATTTATGTTTTGCCAACAATGGGAATTCTAGGTTTCAGGTGGCTCAGAGAGAAGATGAGTTCGGAAAGGAAAGGGAGAACAAGAAAATGTTCTGTAGAGGGGAATGCTACTGGAACCAGGGCTCAGGATGCAATGAAATCAGATGTGGGAGGATTTCCTATCATCCAGTATTGGAATCATGGGCTGTTAATGTCTTTTGATACCCATTCAACACACACGAGCCTGCACACAAGTACACACATATAACACAAGCATACTTTTGCACTTCATTATGCATGAATGGCCCATTTCTGTACTTTACAAACTAGAAATATCCTACTCATTCTACAGGTTCCACATCAAAATCCATTATATCCTAGCTCACATTTATCCCACTCTATTCTGATGAGAACTACAAAAACTGTTATAAATGACCATATAAATATAAATATATAAATATATATATATATATATATATATATATATATATTTAAGGGAGAGAAAGAGAGAGAGTGAGAGTGAATGGGAGTACAAGAGTGCCATGAGTTGGGGGAGGGGCAAAGGGAGAGCATTTCAAGCAGACTTCCCTCTGAGTGTGGAGTCCGACACAGGGCTTCATCTTAGGACCCTGAGATCATGACCTGAGCCAAAATCAAGAGTCAGAAGCTTAGCCAACTGAGCCACCCAAGTGCTCCTAATGACTACATTTTTAATGTCTAACCCATTGTGAATAAAAGATTATGGTAAATACAATGTAAATTAACTATTAGATAAATGAAATAAGAAAGGTGGATAAAATATATCTGATATTTCACTTTAGAATTACTAGATTAAGCAGAAGTAGAATTACTTTGTCAAAATGCTAAAAAGGTTTCTAAATGTTTATTCCCAATTTCTCTACTTATTTCATCATGACCCAGAAACAGCATGTAAACTGGACAGTCCACAGACCATGCTTTGAAAAACACTGCTCTAGGGAAACTAATATTAATTTACATAGTAGCCAGTATATGCATACTCACTAAGAACAGAGGAAGACACCAGAATTTGGCGGTGTGTGTTTTGTTTGTTTATTTGTTTTCTTATTTTGGACATGTTTAACATTTTTCTCTTTAAGTTTTGAAATATTTACTATTAGCATTACCCAAGTGATTCAGAGTCAGTTTCCTAGTAAAAGTTTTCATACACTAATTCATTCCTCCCTAGCATTTATTAAACATAGGCTACATACCAGTTCAAGATACACACTGTTCAAGTTCAAGATGCTAAGATCCAAATTTATGTAAGCTATGGTCCCTGCATCAGACAAATCAAAAATAAAGGTCATTCTAGAAAACAATTAGAATGTAATTTTCAAAAATATCAGGGCCATGAAAGTTAAGGGAAATCTGTAGAACTTTTCTACACTTATGGAGATGAATAAAACATGATTACTGAATGAGGCATATCATTCAGAAACAATTTCTTACATTCTAAAGGATAGTAGGTGAAATTTGTTTGAACAACCAATAAAACTTGAATGGAATCTGAGGATTCAATGGCAGTGATATATCAATGTTAATTTCCTGATGTATTAGTCAGCTCAGGCTTCCATAACAAAATATCATAGGCTGGGTGGCTTAAGCAACAGGAATTTACTCCTCACAGGTCTGGAAGGTAGGAAGTCTAAGATTAAAATGCTAGGTAATTCCTATCTTTGGTGAGAACTCTTCCTTGCTTGTGCCCTCACATGGGAGAAAAAGGGAAAGCAAGCAAGGCCTTTGGTGTCTTTTCTTACAAGGGCACTAATCCTATCATGAGGGTCCCACCTTCATGATCTCTATATAGCTCCCAAAGGCTTCTTCTTTAAATATCATTACAATGGGGATTAGGCTTCAACATTTGAATCTGGTGGTGGGGATGGGGATAACTGAGTCCTTAGCATATGAGATTGATGACTTTTATGTGGTTAGGTGAAAAATGTCTTTGTTTATGAGCAGACACAGCCTAAAGTAATTTAGGGTAATGGGACAGTAGGTTGGAAATTTACTTTCAGATGGTTTTCTGTGCTGTACTTACAAACTTCCTGTAAGTTCATGATTGTTTCCCAAAAAAGTTCTAAAGATATTGTTTCTGATCTCGAGATTCTTAATTCTATTTGGGAAGAGAGATAGGTAAGCGCTGTAATTAGATACCACTAACTGCAGGTGAAATGTGTGGTAGTATAAGAAAGTATTGAATTAGCAGAGAGAAGGGTGAGTTTGTCTGGAAGGAAAGTAGAGAGACTTCAAAAACAAAGTAAATCTTAAATAGGTCAGATTGGAAAACAAACCAGGGTCCATTGGATCCATGTTTACTTTGTAATAATTATGTGACAGGATTTGCATATTTGATATATATTTTTGCCATGAGTTTGACTTCCTTTGATCTATCATCTCTTTTCATCATTTGCTTTTTAAGATTCATAAAAGATAAATGTTTGTAAAAAATTTGAAATAAAGGAAAGATAGTAATAAATTAGCAATAGAAGGTAAATTGGGGGTCAGATAAAAGTGTCCAAAAAATGATGTTTCATAGCCATCATCCTTTAACATATCATAATATATTTTAACACCTTCTGAGCTTCCTTGGTTCGCTCTTGCTTTCCCTTTTCTGGTCTTTCTGGCTTCTGGAATGCAGAGATAGATTGGAAAATACTTATCTGGTAGGTCTCCATATTGGTACTATGACTATGTCCCTCCTTAAAATATTATATTAAATTTCTAATAGACAAGGGAGAACAGGGTTGGAGCGTTCTTTAATTTCTCTATTTCTTATAGAGGTCTATGGCTCATTTATTCATTGGTCAATTATTTACACTTTATTTAAGCAAAGGTAACAAATTGCCTACTTAAGGCACATCTTGACTCCTTGTATGATTTCCTTTTTATTTTTTCCAATTAAAAATTTTTGATCTAACGCTCAAAAACCATAAGATTTTACATAAAAATTCCAGGGTTCAACTCTTTATACCTTTAGAAGTTATGGCCCCTAGAACGAACAATTGACTAGAAAATTTGACTAAAATGAGTAGAAATAGCCCTTGTATGCTGAGCTTATGATCATCTCTTCCCTCCGTTCATACCACTCCTTATTGTCTGCTACTGGTTTGTTATATTCACTTTTGTTGTATGTGTGAGTCCTGAAAGTTCTTGCATATTCAACCCTGGCCAAACAGATAACAATGACTGGGAGACCTTTGACAGCAAAGAGAGCAAAATTATGCATTTGAAATACTAAGTTTCAAGCTCCAGATTTAAAAAGGTTAGCAATGAGCTCAAAAGAAATTTTTTGTAGAAAAGACTGACCATGATCCTTTCCTCCTTCCTGACTTGCCCAGTAAAAAAAAAAAAATGTGAAATCAAAGTTGGGGCTATTCAGATGAGGAGAAAAACTATTGTGCACTTGGCATTACAATCAGTTTCGAAAGAGACTTTTATACCCACTAATTCTTAATTTTTCTGTAGTGGAAATTGTTCTTGGTAAGTCTGTTCAGATATTTGAAATGTATGTTACCATTGAGTTCAAACTAATATGGAATCAGAGATTCCTTCAAACATAATTCCAATTATAAATAACTCTATTTTTTCCTGGTTGAGACCATGTTAAAGATTCATTTAAATGGCATGAGTAGCAACTTGCATTACACAAAGTACTGAAAACAATACTCCCTTTCTTCTAACAGACTTCACATAAAGAATTCTTCTACATATTATTTGGATTTTGCAAATAACCATCCATATTAGTCATCCAAAGTCAACTTTATTACTATATTAATGATAATAAAGTTTTACATATCTATAATGTTTTAAACCTGACAAGCTGTTTGTAAGCTCATATGAGGTAATGTATAAGTTCACAATGTAAATTTTTTTTTCATATATTCATAAATATATTTCTTAAATATTTGGCTTACAGGTATGCTTTTGAGCATGAATACCACAGAAAAAACCATTAAAATTTGATTTAAAATAATTTTCATTATATCTCAAAAGCTATGTGTTTATATTATTTCATCTCATCCACCAGAAGCACTGATGATTATTAATTACAGAGATAATAAAAAGGCAGATAGTGGCACCTTATAAAATTTTGGTAACATTAAACATTTCTGCCTGATTCCTCCCCTTTCTCACACTTCAATACAATTTAACTGAAAGACCATTTATTCAGCAACTACTGTGTTCAAAGACAAATAATACACAGTCATTACCTTCTATGAGTTAACAGCTTAGTAGGGGAAAAAGATACACGCAAGATGAATTTTTATATATGACATAATGTGATGGTTTCTCTTTCTTGCCAGTTTTATGGAGATGTAAAATAAGGGGTAAGAATGAAGATGAAGGGAGGAGTCTCTTTGAATGCATATGAAGGAGGTGTCATTTGGGGTGAACCTTGAAAACACGAATAGAATTTTACTTTTACACACCTATGACACAGTTGCATGAACATTGGTATTATTAGCTTTCCTTTCCCCTGAACTTCTATGTCCACTTACCTAATAATATTTTATGCTTCTTTACTATAATACTTTTTCTTCACTTATTAATTTCCTAATTCAGTGTACAAATGGGAATTATTCTTTTGTATGCCTGCCAAAAATGTTATTTAGAATGGCTTTCCCACATTCCATTTTAAAGCTCTACTTAGAAAAAAATAATTAAATAAGATACCTAGGAATGAACCATGGATCTAACTAAAGCTGTGAAAGACCCTTCCTCTGAAAACTATAAAACACTGATGAAAGAAATTAAAGATGACACAAAGAAATGAAAAGACATTCCATGCTTATGGATTGGAAGAACAAATATTAAATTATGTATACCACCCACAGCAATCTACACATGTAATGCAATCCCTATCAAAATATCAATAGCATTTTTCACAGAGCTAGAACAAATGATCCTAAAATTTGTATGGAAACACAAAAGACTCCCAGTAGTCAAAGCAACCTTGAAAATGAAAAGCAAAGCTGGAGGCATTACAATACTGGACTTCAAGTTACATTACAAAGCTATTACAATCAAAATAGTATGGTACTGACACAAAAAATAGACACATAGATCAATAGAAAGGAGAGAAGAACCCATGACTTCATGGTCAATTATCTTTGACAAAACAAGAAAGAATATCCAATGGGGAAAAAGGCAGTCTCTCTAACAAACGGTGTTGGGAAAACTGCATAGCAACATGCAAAAGAATGAAACTGGACCACTTTCTTATATCATGCACAAAAATAAATTCAACATGGCTTAAAGATCCAAATGTGAGACCTGAAATCATAAAAATCCTAGAAGAGAGCACAGGCAGTAACTGTTCTGGTATCAGCCATAGCAACATTTTTCTAGTTATGTCTCCAGAGGAAGGGAAACAAAAGCAAAAATAAACTACTGGGATTATAGCAAAGTAAAAAGCTTCTGCACAGTGAAGGAAAAAAAAATGACAAATGACATACCTGATAAAGCATTAGCACCCAAAATATATAAAGACTTCTAAAACTCAACACCTCAAAAATGAATAATCCATTTTAAAAATGGGCAGAAGACAGGGGAGCCTGAGTGGCTCAGTCAATTAAGCATCAGCCTTTGGCTCAGGTCATGATCCCAGGGTCATGGGATCGAATCCTGCATCAGGCCCCATGCTCAGGAGGTAGCCTGCTTCTTCCTCTGCCTCTGCCTGCCACTCCCCCTGCTTGTGCACTCTCTCTCTCCCTCTCTCTTTCTCTCTCTGACAAATACAAAAATGAAATTTTTAAAATAAATAAATAAAAATTAAAAATGGACAGAAGACATGAATAGACATTTTCCCAAAGAAAACATATGAATGGCTAACAGGTGCATAAAAAGATGCTCATCATCACTTATCATCAGGGAAATGCAAATCTAAACCACAAGATCACCTCACACCTGTCAGAATGGCTAAAACCAACAACACAAGAAACAACAGGTGTTGGCAAGAATGTGGAGAGAAAGGAATCCTCTTACACTGTTGGTGGGAAGGCAAACTGGTGTAGCCACTGTGGAAAACAGTATGGAGACTCCTCAAAGAGTTAGAACTACCCTATGATCCAGGAATTACACTAGTGGATATTTACCCAAAGAATACAAAAACAGTAATTCAAAGGGATACATGCACCCCTACATTTATAGCAGCATTATTTACAATAGCTAAGATATAGAAACAGCCCAAGTGTCCATTGATAGAGGAATGGATAATGAAGACATAGTATATACAATGGAATATTATTCAGCCATAAAAAGAATGAAATCTTGCCATTTAGAAAGATGGATCAAGAGTATAGATCCATCTAGAGTATAAAGCTAAGTGAAATAAGTCAGTCAGAAAAAGACAAATACCATATGATTTGCCACATATATGGAATCTAAGAAACAAAACAAATGAGCAAAGGGAAAAAGAGAGAGACTGAGAGAGACAGACCAAGAAACAGAATATTAACTATAAAGAACAAACTGATGGTTACCAGAAGGGAGGTAAGGTAGGGGATTAAGGAAAGCACTTTGCAGAGTACCAGGTGATTAAAATAAAAACTTTAAAAAAAAAGGTTAGAGGGTCTATTAAATAAATCGTGATACATCAGAAAAAGTGTTAACACCAGGCCATTAAGAAGTATGAAATGGATAACATACAGTGACTTAAAAGCATGTCTACCACGAAAATGTTAAAAATAGAATCATGTATATGGTATGAAAGCGAGAGAGTGAAGCTGAAGGGGATCCATTGTAGAAAGTCTCCATCTCCGCTGTTTTTCTGGGAGGCGCCATTTACTCACATTCCATATTTCGCCTTTGAATAAGCCAAAGAACCTCTGTTCCCACTTCAAGGGGAAGGCAAGAAGGGTAATCATTCTCTGAGTTTTGTCTTAGGCCCCAAAGACCCAACAACACTTAGGAAGAGCCAGATCCCAAACACGTTCCAGGATATTAGCTTCAAACAAACCTTGGTTGATGCTGGCATCAATACCTCTACCTTCAGTAATTTATGGAATAACACCTATTGTTCACCTGACACTTCCTCTGATTAGACCAACTCTGCATTCTTGGAGGAACATACACCCTACACCCTCTTCCAATATAAACCCCTAGTCCCAAGCAATGATAAAGCTTATCCTACTTTCCTTTCCGAATCTTCTAGACAGTCCATCTGCTATTCTCTACCCCTACATTGTTCAATAAACTCTGTTTCTACTTTCTCTGGCTCACATTTGATTTCTATCCTGTGTTCAGCCAAGGAGACTCTTAACTGGTCCTGTGGGATGATTCTCTGGGTCCTCAGACCCAGCCCGTCTTCATCAAAAGCATTATGCACTCATGGTAATATTGATGTTTATATATAGAGAGAAGAATGTTATCCACATAAAAAAAGAATTTGGTGGATGCAGAGTTCCACCAAAACTTTTAGCACTAGCCTACTTTGAGGGAAATAGTACTTTCTATTTAGTGTCACTCTTAATTGTTTGATTTTAAATAACTCAAACAAAAATATTTACATTAAAAGAAGTACAAAGTATACACTATCCTTTTTCCCATTTTGTAAACAGAAAAAATGCTGACACTTTTTAACTCAGTAGTTAAATTCGATAATTCTTCAATAATTTCATGAATGAATAATTTAATTCAGAATAAACTACAGAAAATGTTAAAATGATAAATTCCATAAAGATGTAAATTCAAATTATTGAACAATCAATTCCAGTCAAGAATGATAATTCTAAAAAATTATTTTTATGTTAAGGCAGAATTTTAATTTTATTAGAATTGAAGCAGAAATAGTTTTTCATCAATAACAAGCAAGGCTCACTATTTTCTGTCAATATATCAAAACACTGGCAATAATTGCCTAAAGATAAAGACAACAAATGTAACAAATTCATGAATCTGCTTTATAACTTTTCAATGCTTTAGTAACTGGAAATCATTTTTTTTTCTTTGAACGTACAGTAGACAACATATGAAAATTAAATAGAATCATAAAACCTCGACCACTTACAGAAAATGATACAATGCTCCGTCACAAAGACAACTACAGATTAGAACATAATTTAACCACTGGAAAAACAAAGAATTTCTTTAGCTATGACAATGGCAGTATATCGCATTTGGTTTCACCCAGAACTACACAAGACATTCTTTTCCATCGATGAGACCTGCCACTCTTCACTCAACCACACCACCAAAAATAACATGCTCTTTCCATGTTATTTCCATGTGGAAAATGAGCAGAAACACATTCTACATTCCTTATTCTACTGCATTCTCATTTCAGTTCAATAAGTGGACAGGAAAGATAGTATTACATGTATTTACAAGTAAAGAAACTTAGTATCTTAGAGGCACCATGCTTTGCCAGCCACAAATCACATGAGCAGTGAGCAAACAATTGTGTACAAACACACACAGCAAGCATAAGAGATCATTAACAAGGTATAAATAAATGCAACCTGCCTTGCCATTTTTAGGAGACCTTTCTGACTCCTGGCACACTGTTGGTTTTTATGTTATCGTTGTTTTGGTTTTTGTCTTATCTTTAATCTGTACTGTTCTGTCTCTTTTAGACATTGAGCAATTTGTCCTGAATTTAGAAAAGAGGTACTAGAATGAGGGAGTGGGAGGTTGACCTACATCTGAACAATTTGCATATGATTCACCACAATTAAACAATTTGGTTTGAAATAGCTACAATTAAGCTATTATCAGAGAAGTATTTACTAGAGGAGAAATTCTAAATTTATCTTCACGTAGGTCCTAGCCAAGAAAGGGGCCACATTTTCTGGCACTCTTATTAAGTAAAGTGAGTAATGAAGTAAATTCTTCCAAATTAATATTTATATTACTAAATCACTGATGGCTAATTATGCTTATGCTTACTTTGGTTGTTTCTTTAAAAATTACAGGTTTAAAATACCAAAAAAACGTGAAATTAGGGTAGACAAGACAATTTCAGTTGCTAACAATATTTTACATGTATTAATACACATAAATATACATATTAAAAATTGCCTTCTTGATACATGGAAATTGCATATGGTATGTCTAACCACCCTAAAATTATGGAGAGGGTATTATAAAAATGTAAAAGAAGAGTTAATTCCATCCACTGTAAACATAAAATACGATAATATACAACAAACTGTAGTAGTATATAATAGTATGGAAGAAAAATTCAAACTGATGATTAAATACTATGTGTTGGATGATAACAATTTTGGTGAATAAGCAGATGTAATAAACTTTTCAGATATTTAGAATAAGCAACCTCAATTCTAGCTATGTCTGAATTGATGAATACATTATTGCAACAAAGCTAAAACAAACAGAATATTTTACAACCAGAAAGGTTCTTTTTCCTACCTTTATAGGTGCCTGAATACGTCTCTTATTAATCTTCAAGGATACCCTAAAAAAGAAATGGGAAATTGATGAGATAGAAAGTTTTGATGTTATTACCAACACTGAGTGTCAGTAGTCTCTTTGCTGGGGGGCAGTCTATTTACTGTGGGAAGGCATTGGCTGTTCTTTCCACAATATACATGAGTCTAGCATTGCTGAAGGTGACACAGGACACACAACATTAGAATAAAAACATTATGTGTGGAATAAAAACATTATTTGCTGTCTGTAGAGTAGGGTTGTAGTGGGACTTATTCACAACTATTAGCTTCTTTAATAATTTTACTACTGACAGTTGGTAAAGGTGACAAGGAAAAACTAAAATTACACCATGTCGCTAAAGACAACAACTATATAACAAAAAAAAAAAAATTACAAAGACTTCCAGATTTAATAATATCTTTTTTATGTCATTAAAAGTATAGGTACTGGTGGGGCTCCTGGGTGGCTCAGTGGATTAAGCCGCTGCCTTCAGCTCAGGTCATGATCCTAGGGTCCTAGGATCGAGCCCCGCATCGGGCTCTCTGCTCCGCAGGGAGCCTGCCTCCACCTCTCTCTCTGCCTGCCTCTCTGCCTACTTGTGATCTCTGTCTGTCAAATAAATAAATAAAATCTTAAAAAAAAATTAAAAAAAAATTAAAAAAAAAGTGTAGGTACTGGGACACCTGGTTGGCTCAATCAGTTGAGCATCCAACTCTTGATTTTGGTGCAGGTCATAACCTCAGGATCATGGGTTGGAGCACCCCTCACACCCCCCGCCCCCGCTCAAAGGGCTCTGTACCTAGCAAGGGGTCTCTGCTTGCGATTCTTTCTCTCCTTCTCCCTCTCCTCCTGCTTGTGCTCCCCTTCTCTCCCCCCCATAGGAAAAAAAAAAATATATATATATATATAAAATTCCATTTTTGTGGATATGATCACAACACTTCAGCCTGGAGTAAAATCAAGTCCTACATTTTAGAGATTTCGGAGAGAGATTACCTGGCATAGGAAATTGCTGTAAGGAAATTCTGGTGCCCTTCATTAAAACAGAATTGGTCTTAGAACTAGAGGGCAATTTAAAAATCAAAATACAACTGACAGAATGGGAGAAGATAATTGCAAATGACATATCAGATAAAGGACAAGATTCCAAAATCTATGAAGCACTTATCAAACTCAACACCCAAAGAACAAATAATCCAATCAAGAAATGGGCAAAAGACATGAACAGACATTTCACCAAAGAAAATATCTAAATGACCAACAAACACATAAAAATGCTCAACATCACTTGGCATCAGTCAAATCAAATCAAAATCATGATGTGATACCACCTCACACCAGTCAGAATGGCTAAAATTAACAACTCAGGAAACAACAGATGTTGGTGAAGATCTGGAGAAAAGGGAGCCCTCCCACACTCTTGGTGGAAATGCAAGCTGGTGTAGCCATTCTGGAAAACAGTATGGAGGTTCCTCAAAAAGTTGAAAATAGAGCTACACTATGACCTAGCAATTGCACTACTGGGTATTTACCCCAAAGATACAAATGTAGTGATCTGAAGGGGCACGTGCACCCAAATGTTTAAAGCAGTAATGTCCACAATAGCCAAATTATGGAAAGAACCCACATGTCCATTGACAGATGAGTGGATAAAGAAAATGTGTTTTTTATATACACACACACACACACACACACACCTATCTTTTGTATATTGTCTTCTGAAAGACTTGTTTGTAAAGTACTGATCTGTACTAATATAAGTAGTAATGAAATCATTCTCTTTTGCTTCCCGGCTAGACTTCTTTTTTTTAAATATACAGTCACATGTGATTCTTAATTAATAAAATGCAATTTTGGTAACAACAACAAGGGCTTTTAAATGTTTTCAAAAGACAATAACCTGTGGCCCCGATTGTTTTGGTGTTAACAGAAACCTCTGTATTTTCAGAAAGTGCAATAACAGAATCAACATTGCACGTGCATAGAATCTACTTCTGTTCTTAGGACCTAGGATTTTAAGAGACTGGGGACTGAGCAAGCAGGAATGAATTAGTGCTGGGGATGTTTTCTTGTACTGTAATTGCAGAAACAGCTTGCGCGTGCCACAATGGAAGCTCACAGTATCAGTAGGATACCTCTCCCCTTGCTGGACATACTCAGTGATTAATTCACGTTCCCTTTGCAAAATGTCAAAGGATAAGTGTCATAACTTTGGAAGGTACACCAACTATAAGAAAAAATTTTTGATAAAACATGTTTCCAAAATGAGAGATTGAAATTACTTAAGAGTTTGCAGTAGATCAGCTAAAGTAGCTAGTTACTCTAAGAAGACAAAGCATTGTTTAGTAATAAGATGTATTTACTGGATTTTATTACACCAAGTTTTCAATATGGCTTTAATCATGAAGAAGGAATGCTGAGACAATTTTTTTTATGTGCCAAAGTTTGAGCAACTAAATCCAACCATATTTAAGACAAATAAAATCACAGAATGAATTACCAAGAAATAAGTTCTTTGAAATTTCAGTCATCAGTCGATTATAAAGTGGTTCTACATTTTTCTACAAGAAGCCATATGACTATAGTTCGGCACTCTTATTTTATAGATCTATAAACACACACACACACACACACACACACACGTACACACCATAGTGGGTGGGCACAATTATGTTGCATATAAGTAAATATGGTTAAATACTGAAATACACACTTCTACACATTATGTATTTTATGTTCTCAAATATGCTTGACTAGGGACTAGAGTTTTGGCTTTTTAATATCTCTAAAATCAGGTAATTATGGTAAATAAACATGTCCACAAGTTTCAAAGTGACATACATGGTACAAATGACTGCCAATTTAAGGCAAATTACCATAATGTAGAAGGCGAGATTTTGTAGACATTTGGAGAAGGACAAAGAAGTGAATGTCAAGCTACTATTTTTAATATAAAATTAATTAGAAACTCTTCTTGCTCTCTATTCTTCTCTTCCACTGAAGAGACTATTTCTTATTAAGATGCTAACAAAAACACTAAAAAGATCTCCTGTTTTAGAAAAATGTAGTTTAATCAACCAAGAGAATTTAAAATATTGTATAAATGTAGTTAAATTTTCATTGCTAAAGGCTTTTGTTCTTCCATCAAAATAGGAGGTCACAGCAAGGGTATATTCTGCAAAGAGACCAAGTTACTCAATGCATTTGAAGAAGTAGAGCAAAATTAGACCTTGACATTTCTATAGAAGTATATAGGAGATACCAACTTTATAATGTCTACGCTATACACCTCTAACATAAAATAAGAATGATCTTTATAATGAACATTAGCACATTATATTTAACATTTATTAAAATAAAATTTAAAAATATAGTTAAAAGCTTTGAGAGAGAGAGAGAAAGGGTATTCATGTGCCAGTGGGTGGGTGGGAGCGGAAGAAGGGAGAGAATCTCAAGCAGACTCCCTGCTGGGCATGGAGCCCAGAACCCTGAGATCACGACCTGAGTGCTTAACCAACTGAGCCACCCAGGTTCCCTAGTTAAAAGCTTTTTGATGGTCTAGATAAGTCCTCTTATTTTGTGGACCTATAAATGAATTAAGGTATGTAATATAATATAGTATTTATGAGTGAAGTCTGTTTTATTATCATAGCATATGTTTTATTATGATTTCATTAAGCTTAGTACAGCCATTCAAGGAAGAGTGAGCATTAAAAATGTCACATTTTAGCTCTGAGGTTCCTTCACTGTTATTCTATAGGACTCACATTAACTATATTTAATGTATATTCTACTAGTATATTTTTACTTGAAAACCTATATTCTTCTATTTAGTCAATGAAGAAAAATAAATCCAAATTAGAATATAAAGCTGAATTCTTTAATATTAATTTTTTTACATTAATTTTTAGCCAAGCATAGGTATTTGTTCATGGGAAATCAATATATTGTTTGCCTTTTACACACTCCATCCTCTCTTCTATACCCACATTCTGAATGATCTAGTTCTACACTTTGAATCTAAGTTCAGGGTAGGGTGAGGGTTATGTTAGTCTCTCAGTTTTGGTCAGTTTAATAATTACACCAGGAAGTTGTAGTTTTGTTAACAGCACATAGATTATTCTCACAAAGGGACATCTAAGACCCAAAGCTGTTATAGTATTATAACTCTCTTCACTTCCGAACAATCATAAGATGATTTAAATCATTATAAGCCACTCCTGACCTTTTAAAGCCAAACTTCCTTGCATGGTGCTACACAGCATGATTTGAGAATAGTTCCAACGGTAACTCATGTCCAAGGAATTTGATAAGGCCTTTTTCCCCACAAAGGCTCAATTGGAGAGAACGATATGACTGGTTTTCTGCCAGAAGACCCGCTATAGAGATTGATCTCTAGTGATCTTTTTTTTTTTTTTTTTTTGCCAAGTGACAGTGGGAACATGCCCATTAGATTGTTCTAGAAGCATTCTTAAGCAACTTGCAGAGACCCAGATGAGGTCTTGTCAGTTGATCTGAGAAAAGCAGTGACGGCATCCCAATGACAGATTGTCAGATTGTCATGTTTGATACCTTTCTGGAATAAAAATCTCCATGCAAGTAAAATGCGCTGTACTTTAAAATCTCACAGATCTAGGAAGTGAAATTTTTAGCTATGTTTATAATATACATGACAAAGTAAGTTTCATGTCATTTATTAAAAACACACATGCCCATACCCTCTTTAAATGTACTTTGTCTTAGAATAAATGAAATTTGCAGTATTTTATTCCTAAAAATATCTCAACATTTGTTGTGGAAAATACAAAAGAACTGATACTTTTCATTAAGGGAAGGTTACTTCTAAAACTCTCGTTCTTACAGTCTGTTTACAACAAAAAGTAATTAATTTATAAATAAATACATACCATGACAAATGGTGGTAAGTGCTATGAAGAGAAATAAAGCAGGTAAGGGGGGAAATGAGGAGTCGGTGTTAAGATTTTAGATGAGGTGGGAAGATCAAGAAACACAGGAAGGAAAAGAACACAAAAGATCACACCACTTCTTGGAGGCTATCATCAGTCACCTTGGTTCTGCCATTATGGATGTATGAGCCTGAGATTCTCATTCATGTCACGTGTGATCTTTCTGAAAAATGGGAATAACAACCTACACTTCGCAAATTTTTGTAATGCACAATTGACTGCAAAACTATAGGTAAATATCTGAAAAGAAAACACAGTGGTTTAAGAGAATGCTCCAGAATGGAACTTGATGAATTTCCTATAAGACACCATCCTAGGCCACTCCCATATAGGAATGAAAAAAATTAGTATTTCCCTTTTATAGATAAGAAACAGATACTTAACTTCCTAACGTCAGAAAGCCTGTAGGGACATAGACAGGGTTTTGGTCTGGGTCTCTGTCACTCTGAAGCCTGGTTCCTGCAGCGCCGCCTGAATGACCCTCTGAAGGCCAAAATACAAGGTTCCTTCTGCCCTCACGTCAATTCTCTCCATTTTTAATATCTTGTGTAATAACTGCAATACTTTCTGTTTCTGCCATATCTTAAAGGTCTTCAAAGCATGTTCCTTAATTAGTTATTGTCACTCTTGGGGCGCCTGGGTGGCTCAGTGGGTTAAAGCCTCTGCCTTCGGTTCAGGTCATGATCTCAGGGTCCTGGGATCGAGCCCCGCAGCAGGCTCTCTGCTCAGCGGGGAGCCTGCTTCCTCCTCCCTCTCTCTGCCTGGCTCTCTGCCTACTTGTGATCTCTGTCTGTCAAATAAATAAATAATCTTTAAAATATTACTTATTGTCGCTCTTATAAAAGTTCTTAAGTAAGTATTGTTCAATAAAGTGAAGGAAAAGATGGTTATATGATCACTATGTAACTTCATCTAATTGTTAGTGAGGAAGTTAGCATACTATGAATCATTTGTTTTTCTACTTTAAATTTGAACTAAAGAAGTAAGACAAAAGCTCTCCAAATCAGAAATGCAATTCTCCTTTTCCTTTGGGGATGAACCCGTGTGGTAAGAAATAAAAGCATTAGAGATCAAATTCCCCCATTTCTGGTATTAGCATCCTTATAATTTATCTTTCATAAACTTGTTCTACTCTTCATTTTGGTCCTTGGCCCCAAACATTAATTCAATCAATTGTACTTTGGGGATATATGAGTTTATACTCAATCAGACTTGACAAATTCCACCAATGTTTTGCACTTGCATAAAAATATGTATGACTTAGTTTATTGTTTATATTATCCATGATTATTTTAAAAGCCAATGTCAATATTAGCTATACATTTTTTTCTCTCTCAGAATTCATCTATAGGTATTACAGTCTAGACACAATAATTTGTTTTCATAGTATGATGACAGAGCTTCAGATGCTCCAAAGATTAAGATTAAAGAGCCTACCATGAGCCAGGAGGATAATTGCTCTTGTTTTATGATGAATATAAGGTGGTTTATTGTATGTGGTATCAACTTGAGTTACTTAAATTAAATTAAATTAAATCTAAGTTCCTCTGAAATTTATGTCTAGGTCAATAAATCACATTAGACACTGAGGGAGGTTGGTAGTTCCATTTTCTAAAACTAAAGAGAATGGGTCAATAACTACATTTGACTAAACCCATATTCTCTATCTGACAAACAATGAACCTCATTAGTGTAAGAGGTAGATCAATTAAGTTTTGTGGAAGATGATAAAACACCAGGGGAATAATATCAAATCAATGAAAAATTTCCAAGTCAGAAAAAAAATGTTCAAAAGATGATTCTAAACCAGTCTGTCCTTTGAATTGCTTGGCATCCTTTATACACTCATATACTCTCATCAAGAGTTTATCTTTACTACTTTCCCAGGTCCTCAACAGTAGCAAAGCACTTAGAATATGTTTCCTGGACAGAAGATACACAGTACCTCCAAAATCTTATGTTTACTTACCGCTGATATTTGAATTTTAAATCCCCTTTATGGCAAATGTATAAACTTCCAATTCTCAAATGACACTCCAAAGAGGTATTTTTATTTTGCTTTGCTTTGTTTCATTAATGAACATGTCCTCATCCTCCCCTTGTTCTTCTGCCCTTTGCCTAGGACTTCTTGACCTTGAAGTATTAGAAGCCTCAAAGTTGGAGAAAAATCATAAATATTGCATGGATACAACAGGAAACTGGACAATGGCATATAAGAAGCTACTCACACAAAAATCCATTTATCTCCCCAGTCAATGAACTGGTGAGTTACCAAAATTTTCAAAGCCATTAAAATCAAGGTTATTGCCCAATCTTCACCAAAGATATATGCAGGTTGCTAAAGGTGCAGCACAAACAATGATAGATCTCAAAATTTCTAGCCAGCGAGCTTTCATTTGTAGATGACTGCAAAAATTTCTCCCACCTCTAGATTTCAAGTTCTCCATGCATAAAGACCTGTCACTCCCATGTCTCCCAGTACCTAGCATAGAGTCTGGCAAACAGCAGATGCTAGCTTAAAATTTCTTAAATATAAATTCTTAAATTCTTCAAAATGCAGACTCAATCCTATACTCCTACTCATGCTTAAAATCCTTCAATGTCTTCCCATTACTGTTAGAATAAAGACTAAAATCCTTCACAGAGTCTACAAGCACCTGCTGGTTTAGCACCTTCCCACTTCCCCAGGCTTGTCTCACATGAAACTCCTACCTTACTGTTGGTGCTAACCTAGATTTTTTTAAGACTTTGTAGACACCAGCCTTTTTCCCACTGACTAAAGACATATGCTTTATATAATTATTTTTAAAATTCTTCAAAATACAAATGTATAGAAGGATCAAAACTCATAAAACAGGCTGTAGGGGTGCCTGGGTAGTTCAGTTGCTAAGCGTCTGCCTTCGGCTCAGGTCACGATCCTGAGGTCCTGGGATCTAGCCCTGCATCTGGCTAGAAGACTGCTTCTCCCTCTCCCATTCCCCCTGTTTGTGATCCCTCTCTTGCAGTCTCTCTATCAAGTAAATAAATAAAATCTTTAAAAGAAAATAAAGCAGGCTGTAAATATCCAACCCAGATTAAACAGACATTACCATTTTGCTATGCTTGCTTCCGTTATCCTTTTCCCCTATTTCTTAAAAAAAAAAAAAAAAAAAAATAGAACATAGCCCACTACCTCATTTCATTCGAGTGTTTTCCCAGAACAGGAAATCTCTTGCCACCAAACCTGAAATGACATCCCTTCCTAACATTTACATCTTGTTTCACCTTATTTTTCAGAGCAGTGATACCACCTAAGATGTAATATATTTTTTGCTAAAATGTTTATTAGATGACTCCCTTTCTAGAATGTGACCCTCACGCTAAATAAACATCTTATTGTTGCCCAGTTCAACCCAACACATTCCCTTTCCTTTCTCCCCCATATACCCATAACTGTCTTAGGTTGGCATGTGTGTTTGCTACTGGTGGTTTTACCCTTCCTAAGAGAATGTGTCTCCATAACAAAGACACTGCGCAGGTCCCTTCCCTTTCTTTTTGCCTGGTTCATGTCTATCCATCTTCCAAATTTTAACGGTTGTGCTCCTTCTTCAGACAAGCCTTCCTCTACTAGCTTACTTATTCCTTTGTACTCCTTCTTTTCAGCAATTGTGACAATTAACATTTTCCTTTTGTTTGGGTACATATTGAATAATCGAACTCTCTTTGCCACTAGACTATAAGCTCTGTGGAGGTGGGGTCAATTCTGTGTTTATCTGTCCTGGCACGTTGTAAGTACGCAGGAGGCACTAGGGAATAAATGAATTGAGCTGCACCATGATTCAGAGGATGTGGTTTCTTACCTACTAAGGCCAGAAGTCAGTCATTTCCTTGGCCAGACTTTCCTTCTGCATTTTCCTACAAATGAAATTGTTGGCCTAACATGAAACAAGGATAACAGGGTACCATTTCTCTTTGTGATACAGACATTTTTCCCCCCACAATATTTTATTATGCTTCTGGAGAGCCTGCCATTTGTCTCTGTGAATTGGTCAGTGCACGTACTGTTTCATATATCTAAGATAAACAACTTTATTTCAACACATTCCAAATCTAGAAGTCACCAAATTATATTTAGGCACCAAAGAGAGAGCTACTTTGTGGTATTTACTGATGTTTCAGTGAATCAAGTAGAAATATTTCAAATTGTTGTTTCATGATTCTCAAAAACATTCCATGTAAAATATGAGATCCAGTTCACCTAAGTTCCTGCTCAAAAACTCATGTAGTATTGGATCAAATTACACAGCATTTGTATTTTGAAACTGAGCCCTTTTTCCTCTGGTCTTTTTTTCCCCTCACATTCTTTGCAAACAATGTATATAAACACACAAACATACACACACACACACACACACACACACACACACACACACACACCCCTTAAGAATTAAGACTCAAGACAATATAGAAATATCGATATTAGCATATAATCGTTTTTGATAGTTTTATAGAAACCAAAGTAAAAGTTCAAGAAAACTTAAAAAAATTCTTTTTTGATTGAGTACTCTAAATATGTATTTATATAAATAAAAAAGCATTACATATTTATATAAAAATAATTATATATGTTATATATATATAAAGAATAGATATATGTATATATGGCTTTTAATAATAGCAAATTTCTCAAGGTTCCATAGAACTCTTATATCTAGTTTCACATCTGCAAAGTTATTTCTTCAGTTTATGGCTAAGAAGAACAGAAATGTAGTATGAATTATATTATAAAAATATCTTGAAACACTTTTATTAGATATTCTGCAACCATATAAAAGCAAAGCATGTCTCTGGGGAAGTCATACTTACGGTGCACAAGCAATCAATTCAATATGTATTTTTTTCAACATGGGCAATGACAAATATAAATATATATATTTATTTATATATATATTTATTTTACATGTAAATATATATTTATTTTATTTATATATTTATTATATATATTTATTTATTTTATTTATATATATTTATATTATTTATATATATGACTTTGAGGTATGATGGATATTAATAATTCCTGACATCTTCCCCCCCACCCTCAAATTTCATATTTAGGAACAATTAACAAAAAAACAAGTTTGCTTTCTCTGAAGTCATCAATGCAGTCATTATTTAAAAACTACATATTTTTTTCAGAAAATATATTTAGTGTTTCTATTATTTACACAGATGTCTAAAACTCAAATTCCTACAGCAAGTTGGCAACATAGATTAATTACATGAACTGGAGTGAACTGTATTTGGCTGCAGAGTTTGTGTTAGGAATTTGTGACCTTTTGCTTTAAAGAAAAATGAAAACCTCTCCTACATACACCTATTTTTCCCCCCATATGCATCAATACTTAAATTAATTCATCTTACATAGTGCTTGTTTATATGCAAGTTATTTAAGTTGTCCCCCAAATTGCAATGAATAGTAAACATGTGTTCCTGTTTCAAGGTGCCTATGGTCTATTGTGTTAGATAAGCCCATAACTGGAAAAATGGTAAATGAGTGTAGTCACAGCAGTGATAGAAATCGAGAGAGATATGAACAGGATATTGTAGGAACATGGATTAGGGACATCATATTTCACTAGAGTCAGAAAGAGGGTGAGATCAAGCCAATTTTATAAGGACAGGTAAGAATTCCTGCAAGTGGAATTGACAAAAATTTGGAAGTATGAAGAGAAAGCCTTCAGGCAAAGAGATCAGCATATGCAAAATCCCAGAGAGAAGAAACAGCATGCTGTAAGAATGAAACTTCTATCACTGAAGTATTACATAGGATATGAGGCAGGGAGTGGCTAGAGATGAAACTGAAGAATGTGACAAAGGCCACATCATGGATGACCTTATGTTGTACTAAGGAGCTTATCATAATCACTATGACAAATGAATTTACTCTTACTGCCAAATCTTACATGATGTGACTGGGTAGCTTAGTTTCTGTTTTGAGAAGGATTGAGAGGAAATATTGGGACTTATTAGAATAGAATATCTTAGTTGATTACTAAATTTTCCATGGGTTTAAGAATGGGAAGTCATGACACTGATGCTGCGCAGTTGGTGATACACGGTTGATGTCTTTCAATGTATGTGTGGGGTAATATATTAAGATTTCTCTTTAATTGTAGGTTACTCCGGAAAGACTTAGAGTGGAGAGACAAATTAAGGGGGTTTTGTGGTTTTTCTACACAGAACTCTGTGTAGTTGAGAGTTCAGAAGAGAGATGATGAGAGTTCCAAACCAGGACAGTAGGAATACACAAGGAGGAGGAAAGTTTCAAGAACTATCTAGGAAGCCATATTGGAAGGAGTCAAATGTGGGTGATGATGTTGAAGCAGGAAAACTCCAATTTCAGCTTGGAAAACTGGTTCATTCTGATGCCACCACCTAGGATAGAAGGTAAAAGGGTAAAAATAATTTCAAAGAGAAAAGTGCTGAAATGTGACTTTGAGATTTGAGATACAGGTAGAGCCACCCAGAGGGTACTGAATATGTGGCTCAGGTAAGAGTTGTTCTATTGGAGATAAAAATGGAGGGAACTATCAGCATACTAGTAAGAGTTGAAATTATGGGAATCAATTTGCTCACCTAGAAACAGTGTTCAGATTTTAGGGAGAAGAATCCAAGAATGATACGGGGCACCTGGGTGGCTCAATTGGTTAAGTGTCTGCCTTTGGCTCAGGTCATGATCCCAGGGTCCGGGATCGAGCCCCATGTCTGGCTCTCTGCTAAGTGGGGAGCAGGCTACTACCTCTCCCTTTGCCTGCCTCTCCCCTGCTTGTGGCTCTCTATCTCTCAAATAAATAAAATCTTAAAAAAAAATCCAAGAATGACAAAAAACAGTGTTTAAATGAGAAAGGAGCCTCTGAAGGAGACAGAGAGGAGAAATGGTGAGATTAGGAAAAAAAAAGAATGAGAGTCACAGAAATCAGCAGAATCTCAAACAGGGTGGTTGATCAAGTCAAATGCATCAGAGAAATCTAATAAAGTAAAGACTACATATGACCCTTGGATTTGGCAATTAAGAACTATTAGGTGAGGGACGCTTGGGTGGCTCAGTTGGTTGAGCAGCTGCCTTCGGCTCGGGTCATGATCCTAGCGTCCTGGGATCGAGTCCCACATCGGGCTCCTTGCTCGGCGGGGAGCCTGCTTCTCCCTCTGCCTCTGCCTGCCATTCTGTCTGCCTGTGCTCGCTCGCTCTCTCTCCCTCTCTGACAAATAAATAAAATCTAAAAAAAAAAAAAAAAAAAAGAACTATTAGGTGATCATAGGATAACAGAGTAGTTTTAATAGCTTTGTAAGGGCATAAATTATATTTAAAAATTACCTGATAAAGTTTTTCTTATGTTTGTTGAATAAATAAAAGCAAGGCTATGATTTATTCCTTTTACATATAAAGTACAAGTAAAATACTAATTTGAAAATAAACCATTCTATACTATTCTAAATATACAGAAAGATGAATCACATTCTAATTAAAATATGTATACGTTTCAAGGTGCTTAGAGTTTAATGGGTTAGACCTAGATATAAAGTTGTTCTATCAAGGCTAACTATAATTATTATGCATTTATTTATTACTTACTTATTTATACCTATTGTTATTCACTTCATTATCATTGCCTTTTGTACATATTTATCTAAATTATTATTATTTCTTAAAGAAGCATACAGGATATATTATTTTATAACACTTAAAAAGCATCTTTTAAAATAAATTAATATCTGGAGATATTTTACACTATAAGAAATCTTACTTATAAATATTATAAATTTATTATAAATATTATATATTATATATAACATGTTATATAGTATATATAGTATATATATAACATATAGTACATATGTTATATATAATATATATTATATATTATTATATTCTATTATAAATATTATTTATAAGAAATAAATAAAATTTATGTATTTATTTGAGAGAGAGAGAAAGACAGAAGGGGCAGAGGGAGAGGGAGAGAAGCAGACTCCCTGCTGGGTGGGGAGACTGATGCCAGGCTTCATCTCAGGACCATGAGATCATGACCTGAGTCAAAATCAAGAGTACGACACTTTACCCACTGAGCCAAACAGGCATCCTTGAAATGCTATTTAAACATAGGAAAAAAAACCTGAGGGCTTTGATTTTGTATAAGGTATAAATCATAGGTAAAAATGTGGGAAGAAAGGCAGGGCGAGTTAGGTTAGTCTACATTCAAAGCTCATAGGGTTGCAGGTGACTGTTTTAAATAATGGAGTCCCTTTCCATGGTGTCCCACAGTGAACTCTCCAAATTTTAGGGACCATCATAGTATGACCGTGAGAAGAAAATCCTAGACCAGCGATTTCTAATCTAGAAAGCAGTCTGGGCTTACCCAAGAGTCTTCAAAACATGCATGTCAAGGGCCCACTCTAGACCCACTGAAGTAAGAACATCCAGGAATGGGTCCAAAGCATGCACATTCTGAAAAGGCCCCTGAGATGATGCTGACTGATGTTCATATGTAGAAAAGAATCACTGTCCTACATGGGAGGGAGGCCAGATAAAGGCCTCTATTTACAATTTAGTCTGCTTCAATCAAATGTCATGATGAACATAGAATTATTCGTAAAGTTCCTTCATCAACCAGAAGGATAAAACTTTTCACCTGTACCAGAAAAGCTACAAGGTGGGCAAAAGATTGATAGGGGTTTTCCATTTCTCTATTAGGAAATAGAAAGAGATCCTAGGAGTGTCTCTGTTAGGCTTTAGCTGCTTTTTCTAAAATTTCAGTTTGTGACCCTCCAGGTTTTCCAATTAAACCGGGGTAAAGGGGAGATCCAACTCCTTTGGACCCTTATTTGAGTGTACAAATGCAGCCACCTACTACTGTGTTCTTAAGAGCAATGACTGGCAAAATATCTGTGTGTGTGTGTGTGTGTGTGTGTGTGTGCACGTGTTCGTGTGTGCGCCCATGTTCGTGTGTGTGCGTGTGCACAGAGGAGCATATTCCCCTTCCTGATGAAGGAAAGCTGCAGTTTCGATAGTCACAGACAGAGTAAACTGCTTACAATGTAATTATTAAAGGGAGGGAGGGAAGGAGGGGAGGGAAGGAAGCAGGACAAGAGAAAGGGACAATTTCTAAACCATTGGTGTTTTCACTGATCTATAACTGGTTTTAAGATTTTCACAAATGTAGTCACTCGTGGTATTATTTTTAACCATGTTTAATTCACAAACTGTGTAATTCTTCGCCCGCTGGTGAGGGAGAATGGAAAATATAATGCGGGCATCATTGAGAAAGGATAAAAGGAGAACTCAGAGAACTGGTCAAGAGGAGAAATTGCCTAATCTAGGAAGACAGACCACAACGCCTGAGAAAGTAATGCTCCACGTTTCACTTGGATGCAAATGGCAGGGATAGACAGTTGCATTGCTTTTTGAGATAGCATCCTTTTACTGCTCCAGCTTTCCACCCACATCCTCAAGAACTACTGCTCTGAGGACTCCAAGTCCTCCCAGAATGATCTGTTCTTACACACAAATTTTATCTAAGTCATTTAATGATTCTTCCCTAGTGCTTCTGATCTAGACCACAATTCTGAGAACTTGGAAAACAAAAATCAGCAAAGACAAAAATGATAGTCTGAGTAAAATTTAGATTTCTTGGACCAGAAAAAGAAAAGGGTTGGATTTACTTAAACATGTATAACGTGTTTCCCAATGAGAACAGAATAAAAAGAAACTATGAAATTTTTGAAGGAAAAATTTAGGTCTTACAGATACAGTGATTGAGACTTGCAAATTGACTTTAAATATCTACAAGCCCATTCTCATTGGTTTTTCTGAATGGAACCATTCTCTTGCTCATTTTGATTCCAGACTACTAGCCTCCTTTCAGCTCTTTCACATAACTCACTTCCTCTAAGCCCAGACCTTTGAATATGTTATTCTCTCACAAACAAGTCACTCACAAACAATTCATTTACCCTGCATATATTTTTCTGAGCACCTATTATGTGACAGGCACACTTCTAGGCATTGGGGATATGTCAGTGAAACAAGAGAGGTACCCCTACCATCATGGACTTATTTACCACAACTGGTGGAAGAATTCTTTCAGGATTTCTCAACCTCAGCTCTGTGGACATTTTTATCTAGATAATTCTTTGTCATGAGCTCCTATCCTGTGCAATGTAGGTTTTTGAACAGTATCTCTAACCTCTACCCATAAGACGCCCGCAACACTCCTCGAGTTGTGGCAACTCAGAATGTCTCCAGACATTGCCAATGGTCTCCTGGGAGGAGCAAAATCGCCCCCTGTTGAGAAGCACTGGGTAACTTACTAGCAACTGTTACATGGTGATTTTATATTTATTGTAGTAATTATTAGAAGACTGTCTCCTCCCACAAGATATACCTGCTCCCAAAAAACACATAATATATGTTTCTCTTCTCTTAATATTCCCCTAGTATACAGCAGACACTAAATAAATACATTTTAAGGGATGGAAAGATTAAATCAATTGGTAAACAGCTTCCTTCTCTCAAACCTGTTAGATGTTTTTATGTACGCCATTAGCTCTTCCTGCTTACCCTTCCATATAATTATTATCCTAGATTGTAATTGCCCACTGTTCGGTCTGTCTTATCCCTCTCTCATCTACCAGACTGAATAATCCCTTAACGGCAAAGAAGGTGTCAAGTCCATCTTCATGGCTCACTTCCTAGCACGTACCTGACAGATAAACACCTAATGAATGGATCGATAAGCAACAACACTAATAATCACTAAGCTTTCAACAGGGGGCAGGCATCAAACAAGCTGATTTGTGCTACACATATCCCATTTCATTTTTACAAGAAATTTGGGGGGAAATTATGTAATCTCCACTTTCACAGAGCTGAGGCTCAAAACTTAGATACTAAGAAACATGACCCAGGCATCACAAGGTACAGTTAGAATCTGAACTTTTTGAGGTCTGATGCATAAACCCAAAGCTTTACTCTGACTGCATCGGTGGAAGTTTCTTGGCCATGTCTATGAGAACCAGTAAGTGAGTGAGTCAGGAAACAGCACATGGAAAGCAACTTATTATTTTCTTTCTTCAGATCAGACTGGAATAGCATTTCAAATTACTATCTGGACCCAAGTAGTTTCAGAAGAAACAAGTCAACGTGTGAATGAAATGGTTTCCTGTTATCTGAGTTTTTTGGGTGTGCAAAATTTTACCTGAAAACTAAATATACAGTTAATTACCACTGACCATAGAACCCCAATTTGATCAAAATTAAATTTTTGTAAGTCAAATTTCTGTTTCTTTAGCTAATAATATTTCTGTCATGGGTCACTCTGTTATAAAATCAACAGTAAGTTTTAAATATAAAAGCAGTTTTTAAATTTTAAAACATTTGTTCTTCAAGCACTTTGACAGACTTAAATTTTAGGAAATGACATGGTTTTGAAATCTAGTGCTTAATAAACCATTAAAAAGCTCACACATTACATTTTAATAATTAATTTGTGTTATTTTCTTATTATCTTTTCCACAATTCCATTTTTTCTAGTGACTGATTTTAAAATTATTTTTAATACGCCTTCACATCTCTTCCAGCCACAGATTAAAATGATACATGTATATAATGGACATGATTTTTATCAATTTTATAAGAGAACTAAAGACTAAAGTAAGAAAATAATTTCTGTCTACAGAAAATTTATTGAAAGGTAGAACTGAAAACATACTCTTGGTTTTTTGAATAGTACAGCAAAATATCATAACATAAAGCAGGTAATATAATAACAATGACAATGTCTCAAGTATGGGCTTCACTAATTTTAGAGTATACTTATTTTAGAGCATACTCAAGGATACTTACAGTATCCTTACAGTTCTGAAAGGCAGGTTTGGTAACAATTATTATTTTACATGTTATTGCTGAGAAATCTGAGATTTATATGATGTGAAACACATTTGCAAGTTCACTGGGAGGGTAAATGGACTAACTTGAAGCAATTCACATCTCTGAGTGTTGGTTCCCCCCTAATGTTTAATTACACTTGCTGCTTATTCAAATGGATGATTACATAGACAGTACCTAAGAAAAATGGGAAGAATCAAGGGCCAATCATTTAATATCCTAACCAAGTTCCAGTCTGAAGATGCTGTACTTCTTGGTATTTATTCATTTTCCCTTTTCTTAAAACAGAAGCATTCAATTCTCTGACTGGTTTTGAAATTATCAAATAACGTTTGTTTTTAATTTTTACACGGTGTAACTTTACCAATTTTATTTCACAAAAACCGATGACCCAATTTAAAAGTAACTCAAGCTTCTCACCAGCAGTGCCTCTGCAAACCTAAAGTTCTCCCAACTTAAGATCAGATCTGTAAGTACCTGTTATCTTCTGAACGGAGGCTTTTTTCTGTTGTGATAGTTAAATTTATTGCAATTTATCCATTGCTCCAGTTTCATCTTCTTTTTATTAAGTGATTATCTGCACAAATGTTTCAATTACTTTCAGCGCCTGGAGCAGTGGTTTTCAACTTGCAGCCGCTCAGAACGCACCCGAGGGCAAATTCATCTTCAGAGTTTTCTCCCATTAAAGCAAGTGATGCTCACATTGCCTGCCCAGTTACAAAGCCAGTACTTATGTAAATTCCTGGTCTCTGAACTTCCAAAGGACTTTGCACACCTTATCACTCATTCAGCATTTATGTAGGTAAGACCTTACATTTATTAACTTTTTGAAAATTTAATATTATTTCTCCACACACATATAAACCACCAAGGTTAGAAACCTCGTTATACTTCCTTTTGTTTTAACAACACTCAGCATTAATGAATATGGCTGGTGCTCAGGAAATATTTGTTACGATTAGCTAATTTGACCATAAACCGATCTAACCAAAATGAGCTTAAACTCTCCCCACTGAAGATCAGAATCAGAATTAAAATGATCAAAGCATCACATTGTTTGCGATAAGTGAGGTTGAGTTTCATTCAAATGATTAAAACAAACCTAATAAATTCAGCTCAACTCCAAATAGACTAGAATCCAAATAAGCGTTTAGCAAAACATACGATTTTAGGCCATACGAGAAAGTGTAAGATGCAAAATAAAAGAGTCTGGGACTCATAACATCCAGTTACCCCTGAATGTACTTGGCAGCAACAATGGCAGGATGGAATTCCATCCAGGGCAATTCTATTCAAGGAAGAGCTCCCCACTCCTATCCCTTGAGTAGCCTTTGCAAAAATTATGAGAAAGCGATGTTTGATTTTCTTCTCACCCTCAATTCAAACAAAATACTTCTTTCTCTTTGTTCTTTTTTCATGTTTGGGGAAAAAAAATGGGGGGGGGGAATGTTGACAGGAAAAAAAAATTGAAGTCAGGAAAAAATAAGTACTATATCATTCTTTTAAGTTCTCATGTTCCCTCAACTTGTTTACAAGCATGAATGTGTGTGCACATAGACACTATATATTCCTTTCATATATATATATACATATGTATCACTGCTACATGTTTAATGAACATTGCCAAAATCTGGCTTTCGATTCTATCTGAGTTATATGTAGGTTAGAAAGGTGGAAAATATGTGAATCTACTCAAAAGTATTTGAATGCCACAAAAAAATGCCTTTTTATTGATGAGTTAATATCTAATATTCCATCTTTACATCTTCTTTAATAGTTGAAATACAGCAACAGCTACAATAAGAATGCATAATTCCTAAAACTTATATTTACTACACGCTTAATACATGTTGATTAAATTATTATAAAAATTAGTTTGATTCAAACACTAATGGGAAGAAAATGTGGAAAAACATGGCAAAAAAAATGAGAGTTTGAGCTCAGATTAGCCATTCAAATGCAAATAAGTAGTTTATATATAGACATAGACATCTAGATATAGATATGTAAATACCTAGATATACTTTGTGTTCTGAGAATGATTACTTACACACAGGTTATATAACTGCTATACATTGAATCAGTTATTTCTAGGGTTTGTTTTTTTTTTTTAATTTTATTTATTTATTTGACAGACAGAGATCACAAGTAGGCAGAGAGGCAGGCAGAGAGAGAGAGGGAAGCAGGCTCCCCTCACTGAGCAGAGAGCCCGATGGATGTGGGGCTTGACCCCAGGACCCTGAGATCATGACCTCAGCCGAAGGCAGAGGTTTAACCCACTGAGCCACCCAGGTGCCGCCTAGGCTTTTTTTTTGTTTTGTTTTTTTTTGTTTGTTTGTTTTTTAATATTCTGAAAAAAATGAAAATGAAAGCACTGCAAAACAGACTCCTTAGAAGAGTCTCCATTGGTTATTTGGCTCAAGCCCTTACTTTAAAAATGAAGGAACTCAGATCCAAAACAGCTTAACTGACTTTAATTTGAAACCTGAAATACAAATCCATTTGTGGATTCCATTTCTAATAAGTGAGGAGTCTGGTTGGCAATTCTTTAAATAGTGGTGTTATTTACAGCATCCATTTCACTGAAAGAGATGTCCTTCGACTGCCTGGCAACTTGCTTGCCAGAGTCATAAGGTTTCACCAATGCTAACTCCTGTCTGTAGTTTTTGCTTTGTTCCCGTGCCCATTCTTCAAAGCTTGCTCAAATGCTACTCCTTCTTAATGATGTCTTCTTTGGTCCTCCCAGCTGGAAGTGATCTTTCCTTCCTCTGATCCGCTAGAGCAATTATCACATTCTGTCTTGTAATTCAACATGGTTTAGGAGGAGTGAATGGATGGACTCTGAAGTTAAGCAGATAGGGGTTCAAATTTTGGTTTTGGTGCTCACAAGCAAATAAAAGGTAGGCATGTCAGCTTCTCTGAGCTATAGTTATGCATAATTATAACTACTTTCTTTGTTTTTGCCCTGCCTGCAATATGTAACAAAACATATTAAACTGCTACAGAAATTTTAAATCGATATGTCACATACACTTATGAACTATTTCCTATGTATCTTCAACAGACCACATCCTGGACTAGACTTTTTCAAAACATGAAAGTCACATGGTCACTTATGTAACTGTATTTCCTATCTTCCCCACTAGAAGATTCACATCTTCAAAACAGGGACTATAGACATTATCACATTTCATGTTCCATAGTGCTACTGCATGTACTTGACAAATACTAAAAGAATGAATGAATGAAACACTGAATGGAAAATCAAATTAATTATTACTCTTATTGGAAACTTGATCAGCAAGTTGTCAGAAATCATACCAACTGTTTACCAGCTAAGCATTCATTCTACATAAGAATGAACTATTTTTGTTGCTAATGTTAAACTATCTAAAATGAAACATAGACTTGTTCTATAGACGTAATGAGTTTGGATCTTTTCACCAAGGGATATACATTTGATTCACTAATAATTTCATATGGAAGTTGTTAAATGAAAGTAAGCTTTTATTAAAATTTCTACATAGACTGAATGTTTGCATTTATAAATATAAATATCCCTGCAAAATTGTCCAATCGATGGGAGAAAAGACAATTTCTACTATTAAATACATTTATGATTTATTTTTCTCATACCAGCATATCATAACTCTTCTGTATCTAAAGCCATCTAATAACTATGGATAACTTACAAATGTCTGCCATGGCACGACACGATGCTTTGCATGTTTAAACGCTTCAACACTCAAACCCTACAACCATAAAGGATTATAGTCAACATAGGCAGATTCATCTTTATGATGGGTGTTTATCCTCTAAAAGGGTTAATGCTCAAAGAATCCTTTGTTTTGTGACAAGTATAATGTGAGGACCCTCAAAACCCTGATTTATCATTGCTCCTTTTTTTCCCCCTCTTTCTCTCCTGGTGTTATTTTTTAAGTGCTCGCGATCCACATTGGATAAAAAAAGACATTTGAGGTCGAGAGCTGTGGAGGTTCAGGGTGGGAGGGGGGTGGCTATTTTGAATCTTGTGACAGTGAGGTTTCGTTCACTAAGGAGCTCTCTGTGGGTTTCTGGCATTGTAAGTGTTTTGTCTGCTTGCAAGAGAGCAGCTGATGGATGGGGAAAATGTTCATTGATTTGTAGTGCCTGCACTGCAGCCAACCAGCACTAGAATGAGGTGGCACCATCATGAATCTCTCAACTATGCATATTTATATGCAGCTGCTGTACTTCTAAACCTCCAGTGAATACAAAGTACTTGTGTGGCCACCAGTTCACACAATGCCGTCCTGCCGCATGCTCTGATTTAACTACTGTATGGAAGAATAGACTTGGGGGGCTCGGTGGGATAGAGAAAGGAGAGGTAAGCATGGAGGGAGAAAAGACTCTTGCACAATTCCTTTTTCTCAGATAGTCAAGAGAATGAAATGAATGTGGGAACAAGGAGGGAACATTCTAATCAATGCTTTCCGTGCTTGAATCTCAAGTTCTAAAATTGATTAATGGAAACGAAATCCTTTTAAAGATGGTGTTTTCAGGGAGCAAAGCTTTGGGACTACATGATAATGATGTGGTTAAAATATGCTGGCACCATTGAAATCATCATAGCGCTGAGCTGTGTGTATGAGAAAGTCCCTCCCCTGGGTAAACCACAGCTTCGGTATAGAGACATAAATGAGATGCTATACTTGACTGGGGGTGGGGAGGATGTGGCCGGGATGGGAGAGGAAGGAGAAATAAAGAATCTTTAATAGCACTGGAAAGAAAATTTAAGTGAGGTGAAAATATAAAGTTATTTTAAAAATATACAGATGAAAGAGAATTCATTTTAGAATGGAAAACGGAGTAGGAGGGGTGGTTTGGAAATATGAAAGCTATAGGGCAAGGTTTGAGAGCTGAAAGCTTAGAAGAAACGAAGGGATATACTGTGAGCAGGGAAATGAAATTCAAGGGATACAAGAAACAAAGAGAAAAGAATAGTCAAAATGAGAATCCTCTCGAACAGCACAAAAATATTTCCTTGAGATATATAGATATAGAGTCTACATGGTTTTATAAAAATACAGTTTTACTGGGTTGTAGCATTCATTACAAAAAATCTGTAAGGTGGGAGATTTTAGGCTTGATCAGTAAATTTCATTTTCCCAGCATTTAAGGAGAAGGAATTAAAGAGACAAGAAAGGAATTAGGGAAAATTGAAAATCACATAAAACTAACAGCTACTATGAAATTTTTCTCGTTCATAAAGTTCTGGAGGCCAAATTCAGGTAAAAGCTATTGACAACAATAGTCCCACAGTGCATCTGACAGAAGTTCATTTTATTATAAGATTAGGGCTCAGCTCCAATATAAGCTGTATCAAAGCAACAGCAAATGAAAAGTCAAATTCAATATCTGGGTACAGTGTGATTCCATTATCAAAAATAAGCTTTATGCTTTTCCATGTAGAGCTAAAGAACTAATTCAGCCCAAATTGCAGCTGCTCTTTTGACCAGAACATAAAATGGCCTTTTTCTGAATAATTCTCTCTGAGTTTTCCAGGCAGGGTGTCAAACCTTATCTCCCATGGGTCTAGAGAAGATGGATTGAATCTTGAAAGTTATAATGCCAGACCATATTCAATGTTGGTATTATATTCTTGTCATTTGGCCTTCATTAAACATGTTCATATTTTTAAAACAATACACAAAACCTCAAAATTGATTAGGAGTTTCTCTCTTCTGGCACAGAAACACCCTTATAATACAGTAATATTAGACACTGGGCTAGCAATGTACTCCACCCAGTGGTGTGTAAGAGTAAAAATGCCTTTATAAAAGCTAACTCTGACCTAATTTCTTTCTATTTTTCAGCCCCCAGAGTGGTAAAATGTTAGATAAACATGTGAGATGTAACGTGAACTTTACTTCTCATAAAGACAAAATAGGAAAAGCACATTACCATTTTTGGAAAAATCATGTCTTCCAATTTTCCAATTACAAATAAGTAAAATCTTCACTACAGTTCTCATTAAGGACTACAAATAACCTAATCATCTACACATATATATGTGCATAAATACACACACACAAGTATGTTGATAAAAGTGACAGTTTCTGAGGTCACTAAGTTACTGTCATTTAAACTGATGCATGATAAACACCATTTTCCTGACAGAGAAACCAAACTTGAAGGCTAAGCAAATAAACAAACAAATAAAAAGACAAGCCAAACCGCTGAAGACTACTAGAATGCTTGAGAATGGGCTCCTCCCTTTAACTACACTACCTGGTTTACTGGTCTAACCAGAACACCTTGCCCAATCCTGTTGAAAAAGCTCAAGTTCTGTTTGTTTATGTGCTTGTTGCAGTTGGCAGACAATAGAGGAAATACAATGGAATCTTTCTTTTGTGGTTTATCTTTATGACGATCAAAGACCATTAGACATCAAAGATACCATGACTTGGATAAACAGTGTTCTGAGATTAGGTCTCCCCCAATCCCCCCCGCCCCCCCTCGCCCCCAGGAAAGTACATTTTAAAAATTCTGGTTATCAGTTGCTTCTTATAAAAATTGAGCAAAAATAAGAACTGAATGAGTTTGGACATCTAATGCTGGATTGGAGATTTCCCATTTTAAACATGGGAGGCATATAAAAACCCATGTTTCCATTTAACAGACAAAGAGAATGTAGTTTGAACAAAAATTGTGATGATATTAATGAGATAAATATATGGTAGAAAGCAATTTTGGACTATATCAAATGGCAACTCATTATTCTTATTCTAAATCTGCCATTGAACAGATATTGGTATTAGGCTAGTGACAATATTTTTGAACCAAATTTTTTTTAATCTTAAAAAATGCACTGTTAAAACCAACTTATTTCCACTCAAGGAAGAAGAGAATTAGTAATTAGTAATTCCTAATTCTGTTTGTATTACGAACTTCCGGAGAATCTGATGAAACCAAGGAACCCCTTTCCTAGCAAAATGTTCATATCCATAGACCCACAATGTTTCACATACAATTCTAGAATTTTAAGAATCCCTGCCACCTACTCATGTACTTATATAAAGACCATGACCTTCATGTAATGAAGTTCTGGATAATCATTTATTAATTTGTGTAACTCAGCCAATAGACTAAATGACTTATTTCTGTCCACAAGTCTCAAGCAAGGTGTTTGGCCCAGAGTTGTTACTCAATAAGTTTGGGACTTATAAAATTATTTTAAATGAAAGCTTTGAGCTAGGGACTTTAAAATTGAAATCTGTTCTGTAAAACTTGAGTTAGCATGAAAAGTAGAAACCAGGAACCACATTAACACATACTTAGTTCAATGAATATTCAGACTTTCCTGTGGTGTGATTTGACAAAAAGAGAATATTGGACAAAAATATTCATGTATATGGAAATGCAGAGTAGGTGGTATTTTTACTGAATTTTATGTTGTTTTTATATAATGTGAATATCTCATAAGTTCCCATTAGGAAAAAACACTGTACTCCAGGGCGCCTGGGTGGCTCAGTGGGTTAAGCCGCTGCCTTCGGCTCAGGTCATGATCCCAGGTCCTGGGTTCGAGCCCCACATCGGGCTTTCTGCTCAGCGGGGAGCCTGCTTCCTCCTGCCTCTCTGCTTACTTGTGATTTCTCTCTGTCAAATAAAATCTTTAAAAAAAAAAAAACAAAACACTGTACTCCATATACTCCCCATCACCACTTCATGGAATACAAAAGTTTTTCTTATGAAACACTTTAAATAAAAAGCAATGAGGAATGCTTACAGACACTGTTCCTCAACTAATTGACTCATGTGTTACATATGACATCATCTGTAACATTACATTTATAGACATACCACTGTAAGTCTTGTCAACTATACAGTCCTGTTCAACGCAATTAAGCAGAAACACCAGATACAATCTAAGTCCATTACAAAGTGGCTCACAGTTACACTGGACCCAGTTACATCCAAGGTCAAATGAAGTCACCAATAGAGCATAACATGCCCACTGTTACTCAGAGAGCCCAAACAGTAAAGTTAGTATTACTCTCATTTGTTACATTATATCATGATTGCATTGCACAATCAAGGCAGTTTTTCCAAGATTGAGCTTAGCCAAGGAGAGAAGACATTTGTAGAAATGAGTACAAATTATGGACTAATTTAACATTGGAGGAGTTACCTAATTTTTCTGAGAGGCGTCTACTTACACAAAATGTTCAACATCATAGCAGCTGTGATTTTTAAATGCCAGAATCAAGGTAAAGTGAATAGTGACATACCTGGTATGCTGAATACATGGTAGCTGTTACATTATTATTCCTAGCATTAGTACACTCATTGAACTAATTAAGTATGATCACAGCAGAACTTAGACTCACTCCAATTTTCCTGTGCTCTTCTAGTAGAAAACAAAACAAAACCCTGAAACTACCTCCCTAATCGACACTACTTACTATAAATTTTACTTATAAAACATCTATTCACTAAATGAATGTTTCAAAAATAATTCGTACATGGTCAAATTTAGTTCCAAAGTTGCTTAAGATCTTATTTAGTATCTTCCTGCCTCCAATGTTTGTTTCTAAAAGGATACCAGGCATATAAGTTACCATGGCTGGGCCTTTGCACCAAGTACAATGCTCAAAACAATCTGTCCTTTAAATATTGTTAAAAATGTATATAGTATTATATAACTGCAGTGTCTATTTCCTTTGAATCAGGATCTGATAACAATGATCTCGCCTCAAATCAATATTCATGCAAATAATGGTTCACTGGTTAAAACTACTGAGCAATATACCAGGGCATTTTTGACACATTCAAAACTCTGAAATACATTCCTTTTTTGTTTGCATATATCTCTGTCACTGTTGCATATGTCACTGTTGATCAGGCATCTGTTGAATAGCAAAACATCTGTACTTCAATTTGATACTTAAATATTTATGGAGATGCATGATTACCTCTTAAGTGAAATAATTTTATTGATTCTCCTTTAGTTTTATTTATAGTAAGGAACTGTAATAAAATAGTGGTTGGACATTTCATTTTATTTCAAAAGATGGAAAGATCTTATAGTGATTTCTTTGTTTAATATTGACATCTGTTATGCATGAATCTCTTTGGATTTTTTTTTTAATCTTCTGATTTGGAGTAGAAACTGACAAAGTTTGCTTTATCTTCAATGAATTAAGGTGTCGCCATTCAATAAGAACAATTTTGCCCATAATTCCTCTAGAAAGTTCATTTGGAAGATATAAGCATATTATCAGAGGATAGATTTAAGAGATAGAAACATTATCAAGGCTATGAAATGACTCACTGATAAACTCCAACTGTGCCCTGCTCCAGGGCAATAATAATTTGGTCATTTTTCAGATTAGTCTAATTCTCCTGACTTTTGCTTTGCCTCCAATGGAAGAAGGTGAGAAACTCTAAAATCAGTACAAAGGAGGCTCTATGTGTTTATACACATTATGAAGGGAAATCAAAGGTTATATTTGTATCTAAATTGAAAATTAGTTTTGTAGAGAAATCTTGGCCTGCAAAATGAAGACAGATTTGAATATCTTTTCCAGCCTCTAGTCATCTCAGAGATTCACAATGATAGCCTGAGGCAGAACATTCCCTAACTCTCTGTCTCTATTTCACCACTGAAAAAATAAGACCAACACTTTCAGCCTTCCACCTTAGCTACACCAGAATAATTTTGCAAAAATGAATGTCAATGTGCAATGTGCAAACACACAGTATCAATCTTAAAGGATACACGAATAACCTCTGAATTACTACACTGCATCTAGTTTGCAATCGAAGAAGATGATAAATAATTCACCTACCAGCTCAACACAGAAACTACCAGCCAAATGCAATACACACAGTAATATTACCTATTCTTTTCCTTTGTAATTTGTGGAGAATTGTGGGGATGGGAAACTTTTCATTTGCCAGTTTGGATGAGACTTTGGCCTAACAATTTTGTCACCTAGGCTGGGTAGAAACTGAGCCTGAGGCTTTAACAAAACAACTAAAAACTCAGAACAAATATTTTTCCAGGGTATTTGATAGAATGAGCACTGGGTGTTCTATGCAACTGATGAATCACTGAACTCTACCTCTGAAACTAATAATACATTATATGTTAATTGATTGAATTTAAATTTAAAAAAAGAAACCAAAAAGAAGGAGGAGGTGGAGGAGGTGGAGGAGGAGTGGGGGGGAGGGGGAGGAGCAGAAGATGAGTTTTCTGCATATTGCCCCACCTGACATGAAGTGATGTTAGTTGTTTTGAAGTTTAGGGAAACTCCAAACAATTAGAGCTTGACTTGTAATTAATATTTCTGTAGCCTGAATGGGCTCAATGATTATAGTTCTGTTGTCCAATTTCCCAAACAATCTCTTTTCATGTTTCTTCTTTGCATTTTTCCTATCACTGTCTTTACTAAGTGCCCAGATACTTACAGTATAAAAGTTTTTTTTTATTATCGTGAACAAATTTGTTAAACAATCACATCCTTCAGCTTTATTTATAGCTGTTAGTGTAGATGCTAATAGAAGATAAGAGAGATAGATTTAAAGAAATTTTGATATTTTTCCTCTGATTTTTTATTGCCTATTTTCTAAGTATGTTTTGAATGGTTGACTATTTATTATGATCATCAAGTCAAAATACCAAAGGTCAAGAAGTGGGACATCATCCAGCAAAGCAGTATAATAGATTTGAGCAAAACTGAACTTCAAAGTGATTAGGCAAGGAATTAAACATTGATTAACAGGAACACTTGTAAAAGTAGAGGACTACATCAGTGGTTTCCCTATGTAGTTTCAGATTTTCTACTTGTGGGTTTTCAGGCCACATCCAAAAATACTGAACAAAAATTTCAGTGCTAAGTCCTAGGCATCTTCTTGGTAAGCTCTCAATATGACCCACAGCCAGGACTGGGAACCACTGAGCTAACTTACAAAAATAAAAACAAAACAAAACAAAACCCTATTTTTGAGACAAAGTGTTTCATAATAATATACAAAGACAATTATCCTATTACTCCCTAGTACAGAATTGGTATAGAATTCATTTTAAGGTAGAATAGATCTGTTTTGAATTCTGTCAAGGGGATTTATGTACTAAAGAATTGATAGGACTTTACATTTTTTTTGCAAAACAATAAGGTAACTCCAATGCATCCTAACCCTTTTATTAAATCAGAAAGATTTATGAGTCATCCATGGAGTCAGATAGCTGGAAAGAGCATAATGAAATAATAACACTGCATTTATGAAGCAAAATCCACAAGACATGTGAGAAGAGAAAAAAAATGTTACTCTTAAAGCTAGCCAGAATAAGTGAACAAAAATAAGAAAGAAGATAGAGGATCTAGCCAACATAACCAAGAGAGTATATCTAATGACTATACATTGAAATCTACTCCTAAGAATATAGAATACATTTTTTTCTCAGGTACCTATAAAATGTTCACCAAAATTTTTCACATAACAAATTGCAAAGAAAATATCAGTAACTTCCATAAAGTAAAATATTATGAATAATATTCCATAATTGTAAGACAATAAAATAAGAAATTATATATATTTAAAAAACAAGAAAGACCTTTCTACTTGGATACTTAAAAGATGTTTTTATTAATAACATCAGTTAAAGAAGAATTTGTAAATTAAAATGATATAATTTAAAATGAAGTATCATAAGGATGTAAATGATAAAAGAAAAAACTATCAGAGAATAAGATAATAGAAAACAGTAGGTCTAATTAAAATCATATTATTATTTTTTAATAACAAAAGAAAAAAAGCACTGGCTAACCTGATCAAGAAAAAGCAGTGAGAAATTACAGTAAGAAAAGGATGCAAAATAAAAAAATAACAAAAGGGAGAAAAACCACTGAAATCAAAGAAGTTTAAACAGGCACACTTGCGCATGCACACACACACACACACACACACACACACACAAACTGCTTTGCAGAACTCTAAACGAATTTGAAAAATTAAATAGATATTGCCAAATTAACTCTATTTGAATTATAAATCTTAAACAGGCCAGTTTCCATAGAAGAAAACCCTAAAAGTTATCTAGGAATTTCTCCACAAAAAGCACCAAGCCCTGATGGTTTCACAGGGGATATCTATCTATCTATCTATACATATACAGATATATATGTATGCATATATATCTATATATATACATATAAATATCTATCTATCTATATAGGTAGATAGATATTTATATTTAATATATATTTATAGATATATTCATATATTTATATATAATATATAAAGTATACACATATATTTGTCTACTTTCTATGACCACATAATCTAAACTCTCTAGAAATTATTCCAGTACATTGAAAAGGAATTAAAAATTCATATTTCCTTTTATGAAATGAGTGAAAAAATATCATCTAATGAAATAAGGACCCTACAAAAGAACAAAAAAAAAAAGCACTCATAATTCAAGAACATAAACAAAATATTAACAAACAGGATCCAATGCCGTATTAAGAAAATAATGCACTATGACCAAATAGGCTTTATTCCAGGGATATGTAATCATTTAAATATATAGAAATTTATTACTATCACATATGATGCTATATTAAGGTGGAAAAATCAGGATTGCCTCCATAGATGCTGAAAAAGCCTTTGAAAAAATTAAATGCCCTTTCATTATTAAGTAAACAACAAGAAATTAGGAACTGAGGGATACTTTACATATATACATCTCAAAAAGCCAACATCTTCTTTAATGAGGACAGTAGAAGCATCTCTAGTAAAACTGGGAACAAAGTAAGCAGGCCCAGTATTTATGCTGCTACTCAACAATGTACTAAAGATATTACCCAATGCAATTAGATGACAGAAATCAACTAGTGGCACAAGAATGAAGAGGAAGCAAAACTACGTTGGTAGATAATATGATAGCATACCAAGAAAACCTCAGAGAATCAATGATAAAGCTACCTCAAAGAATCCAGTAAATATAGTTTAACATTAACATACAAAAATGCCCTAAGATACCAAAAGCAAAAACCCATTTACAAGAACAATGAAGGAGATTAAATACTTAGGACTTGATTAAATGAGAAATGTGAAATATTTAAAAATTTTTTAAAAAATTTTATTTATTTATTTGACAGGCAGAGATCACAAGTAGGCAGAGAGGCAGGCAGAGAGAGAGGAAGGGAAGCAGGCTTCCTACTGAGCAGAGAGCCTGATGCGGGGCTCGATTACAGGACCCTGAGATCATGACCTGAGCCCAAGGCAGAGGCTTTAACCCACTGAGCCACCCAGGTGCCCCGAAATACTTAAATTTTTAAAAAATTATTTTTAAAGATATAAAAACAGACTTGGACAAATAGAAAGACATATCCTGTTCTTGACTCAGACAACTCAACATTATAAAGATGTAGCTCTCCCTAACTTAAATTATAAACTCAATGAAATCCTAATAAAAACATGCACAAGCTATTTTATGGAGTTAGATAAGTGGACACTAAAATTCATTTTAAAAGCAAACATAAAACAATAGCCAGGAAAACTAATGGGGACTAGCCATACTAAAAATTAAAATATGCTAAGAAGGGGCGCCTGGGTGGCTGAGTGGGTTGAGCCTCTGCCTTCGGCTCAGGTCATGATCTCAGGGTCCTGGGATAGAGCCCCACATTGGGCTCTCTGCTCAGCGGGGAGCCTGCTTCCTCCTCTCTCTCTGCCTACCTCTCTGCCTACTTGTGATCTCTGTCTGTCAAATAAATAAATTTAAAAAAATATGCTAAGAAGCCTCTATAATTGAAACATGTAGTGGCACTTAGGTACTTAAACAGATAATTAATCCAGAAAAATGAAATGCAACAATCCACAATTTGGTACATGTTAAAAGTGGTATTTCAAATCACTGGAGTATAAACTTCTAATAAATGGTCCTGGGACAACTAAGTAGCCATTTGGAAATAGTTAAAATTAGATTCACATCTCATTGTATACATCAAAATAAAAGCTAAATAAATTAGAGACCTAAATTTAAAAGTGAAACTACTAGAGGAAAACATGAATGAGTATCTGTTTTAGTTGTAGATTAGGAAGAGGTTTTCTAAATATGAATCAAAATCCAGAAGCAGTAAAAGGAAGAATCCTAAAGGTTTTCATCACAAGGAAAAAAAAAATTGTAACTATGGATGTTAATTAAACTTACTGTGGTAAGCATTTCACAATATATGTATGTTAAGTCATAGTATCATTTTAAACTTACAAAGTGTTATACATCAGTTATATTCCAATAAAACTAGAAGAAAAAAAGATTGATAAATATGAACAAATAAAAAAGTCTAAAAATATGCAGAGAAAATCTGCAAAGTCAAAAGATAACTGAAAAAAAAACACAAAAGAAAATATGATAGAAACCACAGACAAAGGACCAATATCCACAATATATTAAGAACTCCTAAATACGAAGGAACAAACACCAAAAACATAAAAGGTAGAAAAACATTTGAATCAACAATTTTCACACAAAAATTTGAAAAAGAAAATCCCTAAATACATGAAAATATTTGAAGGTAGTCATAATCACTAGAGTGCAAGTTAAAACACCTAAGGCATCATTTCTTAGCTCTCGGATGAGCAAAAATAGGTGACATCACATTCTGTTCATGAGGTTGCAGGGAAACAGGTACTCCCATTTATTCCTCGTTTAAGAGTGAAAATTGGCCCAACCCTTGGGAGATAAAATGGGCAATTCTAAACAAAACTACATATGGAATTACCTCCTGATTCAGCAATCCAATTTCTAGGACTCTACCCTGATGACAGTTCCAACAATGGGAAAATAAGAATACATAATGTTATCCATTGTAGCCTTGTTTTTAATTGTAAAAATTGGAAACAACCTAATGCTCATGCACAAGAAAGTCGTTGAAAATATTATGTTAGAGCGATACAGCAGAGTACTATGCAGTCCTATAAAAGAACAAGGATGCTCTCTGTGAACTGAGTTTGGACTGCAGTACTTTTCACATTCTCCCACCCAAATTAATGAAAAATAAAACTTTTTAAAATTAATGAAAAATTAAAATAATCCAGGATAGGAGGTGAACATGACTAACAAGTAAACCTAGTTAAGTCATAAATGAATAACATAACCATATTGAGTAAGAGGGAGAACAAAATAATGAAACAACAAAACTTTGTAAAAAACCACTGTGAAATACTATGAGGTAAAAAGAATGGTACTCAATTATTTCACTGTGAGTAATCAATTTCTCACTGGGTTAAGGTTTGTCAACTTTGTAGCTACTTGATGTGTGTACCAGAACTGAACATCTAAGTAAATGTATTTCAGATAACATGAGGCAAATTTTTCACTGTTGGAGAAAAATGTTACAAACGGGGGAAAGTTGGAGGCGGCAATGTACTCTGTTATATTAGGTTAAAATCAGAGATATCAGTGTAAATTCATAATTGTTCATACATTTATACAGACACAGAAATAAATACGGATGAATATCCACACACAGATTAGTGTACTTACATACATTCCCCAGCAATAAAGCCCCATTAGCAACAAGCATATCTAGCACCCAGATCCTGAGTTCTAAATACCATTCTCCAATCAAAGGAACAAGGACTCCTTGGACTCATAGCTTATTTCCGGGATAAGCAGGAAAAACAAGGCAATCTAGATTATCTTGTATTATCCAAAAAATAAGAGAGCATCCAAAAAAGAAATGGGGCATGTCAAAAAGAATTGAAACCAGCTTGAAAAAAATTCCCAGTAGTCAAAGCTGGAAGAATTTGAGCAAAATATGTAATGATATCATTGATTTATAACCCCTAAAATAAATCAATACCCCTATGTCCACACTAATATAAATATGTAACTGAATAAGCAAACAAAGGGGATAAAAGACATATCTTGTTCAAAACAATGCCAATTAATAAATGTGGGAGGAATGAGGGACATACAAAATCTCATTAGGCAAACACAGTAATAATTTTTACCAGCAAAATCTACCAATAAATAATAAAATCAGTGGACAAAGGATTAAAGAAAAACAGGTTATCTGCTTAGTCTAAAAGTATCTTTTCCAAGGTATATATTAATTATGAAAGGAAAGACAAAAAACTTATATTGGAAAAACCTGAGCCATGGCACCTTCTTCAAAAGATGAAGGTTAAAACCATCAATAAAAAGATATGTGATTATGTGATTATCATCTATTCCTGACATGATGCATATCACTGAGGACATATCACTAATTCTTGCCCTAAATGTACAACCTCATGAGAAAACATCAGACAAAGGCAGATTGAATGACAGTCTATAAAATAACTGACCAGTCCTCCTGGAAGTGTCAAACTCATAAAAGAAAAGTTAAGACTGAGAAACTATAAAATAGAGACCCAACAATAAAAGGTAATGTGGAATCTTGAATTTGATTCTAATTTCCTAGGTTTGATAGTTATATTAAGTTATGGAGATTATTAACATTAGGGGAAATGGAGTGAAGGGTATATACATGTATTCTCTGTGTCATTTTTGCAACATTTCTGTAAGTCTAAAATTATTTGAAAATAAAAAACATTTTTAAAAATCATACCCTTTTAAAAGCGAGGATTTTACTTTTAATTTGACATTGTGATCTGGGCTCTAGCCCTAGCATTGATATTAAGAGATGTGACTTGAGTATGTCACTTAACGTCTCCGGGCTTCATCCATTCATTCATTTATTTAATGTACATTTATAATGTAATGATTATTCTACTTTAATATTGTACTATCTAGACAAAACTGACAAACTATGGAAAACATTATTTATAACCTCAATTTCTCTTAATGCAACATTCATACTACTCTAGATATTTTATTCAAGTTTTTCAAATTCATACTTTTCAAGCAAATCTTGTTTCCTTCCTAAGTTTCCTGCCCTACTGTTGTTTTTTCCTTTTTTTTTTTCCTTTATCATTTACTTTTAGGGCAAAAACAAGGCCCAGAGAACATAAACTACTGCTTGAGATCATATATCATCTCATTATATATTACTCCAAAAGTCTGGTTTAATTCTTAGATCAATTAGCCTTTCATCAAATGTAACTAGGAGAGAAAGGCATAATAGGAGTGGGGGAAGCAGGGGTGATACAGAAATGAGTCAGCTATAGTCCCGGCTATAAGAAGCTGAGAGTTTAGTCTGAGAGCACACATAGACATAAATGAATGTTTGTAAGGCAATGTGAAAGCATTGTGATGGAGATATATCCCATCCAAGAAAAGAACCATCAACTGCCTGGGGGAGTGAGAGAAGAATTTTCAAAAGAGCTGTCAGGGTGTTGGGAGACCAGCAGACATTTTTCAGGTAGAAAATAAGGGAAGGATTTTTCATGATGTAGACAGTATATGCAAATTTATAATTTTAAGAAAAATTGGTGAGTTTCACACTAATTGAATCATATGCTAAGAAGCGTGGCACTAACCACTAAGCTGAAATGGAAGCAATAGACGAACATACCAGCTTTTCTCTAATTCTTGTCTTCCTTACCTTTACTCTCTTGTTTGCCCCCTTGTTGTTTTTCCACTATACCACAATTCACCCAAAAACCAAACACCAACCAACAAACAAACGAAAACCAAAACCAAAAATAAAACAAGACTTATCCCATGAGCTCTACCTTAACTCTATAGGCAACAAGGACCGAAAGGCTCATTCTTGCTCTAAATGTCAAATTGTATTCTATAAACATTGATGAGGAAAACACCTTTTACATAGAAGATTCTGGATATTCAGAAATAAGGAATAATCTTTACCTTGGAGATACTTAAATGGGGAGGGGGGGAACATAGTCAAAAAAAATTTTTTTATAAAAAATCACATCTTCAGAAATGACTTTTCCCTATGTAAATCCTCAACCAATCCACTTCCCTTTCTGCAACACATTAATGTAGATCTATGAGATGATTTGTCATTTAGGGCAAAGCATTGGGCAGCTAAGTGGGTATCTTAAGGCAGCTCTCTGAAGTCATTTACCAAACTTAAATAAAGAAAGTCATCAGAATTCATTAGAAAGCAGGAAACCTGGCTGAATATTGGGCAATTTTCCCATTGCCACCTGTGGGGCAAAGAATAGACTGTGTTTGGCCAATTCCCAGTCCTTCCAAGTATGTATTTTTATCATTCTTTTGCTCAATTAATACTTCGTGTGAAAGCAGATTTTGGATTTTTTTAAAAAGAAGCTATATATTGGTGCATATGCTTAACTTCCTCAATAAAATATATGTAACCACTACACTACATCTACTATTAACCCAGCTCAAGATCTGATAATTAAACTAATATTTGCTTTGGTATATGAAGTTGTGGTGACATTTAAAAACAGACATCCTAGGGGCGCCTGGGTGGCTCAGTGGGTTAAAGCCTCTGCCTTCAGCTCAGGTCAAGATCTCAGAGTCCTGGGATCCGGCCCGCATCTGGCTCTCTGCTTGGAGGGGAGCCTGCTTCCTCCTCTCTCTCCGCCTGCCTCTCTGCCTACTTGTGATCTCTGTCAAATAAATAAATAAAATCTTTAAAAATAAAAATAAAAATAGGCATCCTAAAGAGTTCTTGTTTTGAATGAAATGGATAAACTATCATCAAAGCAGATAAGAAAAATATCACCTCTAGGTTCAAGTGACAATGCTTAAATACTAAAATCTCCATTTTCAGGTGACATTTTACCAAGAGGAAATTGATCATATCATTAAATACACAGCTTTTAGGTCTAACATAGAACTTTCAAATTATCCTGTTTTCACGTATCACTTCAACTGCATTTGGACAGAAGAAGCTTTCAACAGTCAAAGGTAGATAAAACAATTTGTATGGTTCTCAAAAAAAATCACATGCAACCAACATGTAGGAGGAAATGGTATCATTTTGACAATGATATAGAAATTTGGCATTAATCAAACTAGTTCTTACTGAAATTATTATTATGATTTTTGTTTGAAGCAAGTATAATTTCTGAGGAAAAATATTTTTCCCCTAATAGCCTAAAAACTATATTGAGCATTTTAATATACAAACGTGATAGTCCAGGATGGTAAGGCAGCAAGAAAGTTAAGATAGTGATTTTTATAGGTGTTTAATACTGTGGACATTCCTTTCTCTGTTTTCTTCATTTTACATTTTCATTTTAAATTCATTATTATCAATATTTCATCAAGGGTATCTGCAAAAGTACTTTCAAAACAAATTCAATTTATTTGTTAAAATTTCTTTAAAAAGATTCTGGGTGTTATTTAAATAGTGAGTTGAAATAATAAATATCACATTACATGGTAGTTATTGATACTAAGACAATTTAGAAATGAGAATTTCTTCACAGAATAGATGATTTCTAGAAAATAGTTATTGAAACAAAAATTTTATCTCCTTATTTAGGCTCTTCTTCAAAAGATAAATATACTTTCAAAACCACGACATATACTTTGTACGTTTTGTAAGTAAATGAAATTAGTTTGTCATTCTTTTCCACCTTTAAGTACACATTTCTAAGCTTATAGAGGTTGACTCTGAAGAGAATTTCTGAAATTTTAAAAGCTATGTTTTTAGTTAAGGGATGAGTGACCATGGAGGCCCAATTCATGGTTTATACACAGAGCTTTTATTGGAGATTGAATATTGTTTTCTTTATTGAATGTTGTTTTCTTTTGAATTTCTATTTTGAATTTTGAATTTTTATTGAATGATGTTTTCTGTTAATTATGGTAATCATATTTTAAAAATTAAAAGTTAAATTTTTAATTTAAAATAAAAAATTTAAAAAAAATATTTGTGGTAATCATATTTTAAGATAAAATTTTTTCAAAATCTAGATAAAGATAAATATTCACTAAGGTCAGTTAGGAAACATTAAATTCTATATAATGGGTCTGCCCGCAGAAGGTCAACTCTTTCTTTTCTCAAATTTATTCCTCACCTATTTCTCTATATCTCCTGAGATCTTCCAGAATCTTTCTGCAAACTTTCTGTGGAGCCATCTTAGGTGCCTCATGTATTTACTATAACTTACAAAACAACACCAAGCAATATTTCCTTACAGAAAGTTTCTTTCCAGGATCAATTTAGTATTCATAATCTGCTAATGGCATTCTATTTGCAAGTTGTTTGGGAGCACACAAACTTCAGGCAACAGGGTCATTATAAGGCTCCTAGAAAAGTAGAGATGCAATCTTAATTTTTGAAAGAAACTTCAAACAAAAGGGAAAGAGTACATAATATAATTGAAGGAATAAAAATTTGGAGATCAGTTGGAAAATTGCTGCACTATGCCAGCTCTGATGTGCAGGATGGACTAGCACAGTGGAAGTCTGTCTGAGAAATGACCTTATATCTGTGTGACCAGAAATTGAATTTTCTTAGGAGTAATATTTCGATATTGTTATGAGAAGGAAATGGAGGGGAAAGTGACAGATGATTTCGATCCCTCATTACTTTGGATGGAGAACATACAGCTGCTTTCAGGAATCACTAGATGAGCTGATGGATATTTTTCTTTCTTTTTCTTTTTTTCTTTTTTTTTTTTTAATCAGGCAACACCCAGACCATATGCAAGTCCCTCTGCCCTATGTTTGTTTTACTGCATTCAAGATTCTGGACATCCTTTGTTGTAATTCAACCTTCTAGTTTCTGAAACCTGGTTGCATTAATCTAAACTACCACCACCAGAATCATTCTTTTCCCAAAGTATCCAATCTTTTTTTTTTTTTTAATTTTTACTTTCAGTCAATTTGTTTCTGATTTGTGTCTTTAGCTAGAACTTAAAGGCAAAAACAAAATTATCACACCAGCAGTGTCAATATTTTTGTCAAAATTTGAGAGAACAGAAGCATGGGGGCTTGAGTCTCTGTGATACAAGAGATCGCACTATGGAAAAATTTAGATTCGATCAGCATAGATTAGATACTGTGCTCCCCCCTAATCACTACTCATCTGGAAAAGGTCTATTCCACTATTAAAATTGACCTTTTGGACTATGTATAAAGAGACTGGATTATAGGCAATAAGATTTTCCACACTGGAAACATTAAATTTTTAAAACATTAAACAGATGAAAACATATAGTAGAAAAATATTTTTAAGCAGGGAAAGATACACTGACACTAACATATCTTAATGAAAAATTGTTTAACTTGACTTGGAACTCTACTTCATGTCTAAATAGCTGAATTAAGCTCTAGGGTTGTTCGAAATGTAAATATTCAGCCCTAGACATAAAAGACAATAATTAAGCTAAATACTGATTTCCTTTCCAAACTTCAAAAATTATACCAGGTTTCATCTGGTGTTCCTTTCCCTTAATTTACTAAACAATAGAATTAGCATCAGAAGGAGAAAGAAGATAGTTGTGAACAGCATCCAGCCTTTTGACAGTAATCAAAATAACCAGTTACTTCAGAAAAGAAGACCAAGAGAAAGTGACAATTGATTCCATAAAGAAATAGAGGAGTTGAGAATGTATATTTCATCATCTCTCAACTGGAAAGCTGGAAATATATGAAACTTGGATTTTAAATTAATTGCTTTTTCTTATGTGTACTTATACTATGAGAAGTGAAATGGATCCTTTGAAGTTTTACCCTGGTTTAATTAACGTGCTTATGGTTCCTTGAAGAAATATTTCAAAAGAAAACATAAATGGAAGATAAGGCTGGCATACCCTCCAGTTAATGTTGATTAAAAAAATGAAGCAGGAAACCGTTACTGTTTTCCAATATTGTTAGAAACTTGCCACTCTGTTCTGTTTTGACCTCTATGATGACAAGACATTAGATACTTTGAGGCCTCTTTCAGTGACCTTATATTACCAAAGAGTAACATCTCAAAAGAATATGCTTCCTCTCCCATTTCACTCATATCCACTCCCACATGCACATTAACTTCTAAACATCTTCATTTGATTGGAAGTGAGGATATTATTTTTTATTAAACAAATACTATTAAACCAGTTTTGTGATTCTCACCAATTTTCAGGTAAGAAGAGTAACATAAAGAAGGCGCTTTTTATAACTAGCAAATGGCAGAGGTAGGATTTGAACCTAAGCAATCTGACTCTGGTATCCATACTTTAAATACTCTACTGTTTCAGAAGCCCATATAGACCCCAAGTTGGGGGGTAGTCTAGGTAGCTACTATTATTATTTTCTAAAAAGACTGTTTTCCCCAAATTTTTTCAATTTCTTTCTTTCTTTTTTTTTTTTTTTTAAGATTTTATTCATTTATTTGACAGAGAGAGAGATCACAAGTAGGCAGAGAGGCAGGCAGAGAGAGAAGGGGAAGCAGGCTCCCCGCTGAGCAGAGAGCCCAATGTGGGGCTCAATCCCAGGCTCCTGAGATCATGACCTGAGCTGAAGGCAGAGGCTCAACCCACTGAGTCACCCAGGCGCCCCACAATTTCTTTCTTTTGGGGGGAGGAGAGAAGGAGTCATGGGTTTTATATCTGTGTTAGTAATATATACAGTGAAATACTTCAATCATCATACACTCGACTTCTTCTATACCCCTAAATCTTCCTTGACTTACGATAGAGTTATATCCCAGTAATATCACAAATTGAAAATGCATTTAATACACTTAAACCACCAAACATCAAGGCTTAGCCTAGCCTATCTTATCGTACTCAGAACACTCATGTTAGCCTAAAGTTGGGCAAAATCATTTAACAAAATCATATTTTATTTTAACTATGATACAATATAATAGGCCACAAATAGGATGGCACAGTCTTTATGTCTCAGTTATTGACTGATTGTTTTGAAGATTTTATTTTTTTTTTATTTTTTTTTACTTTTTAAAGTTTTTATTTTAATTGCAACATAGCACAGAGTGTTAAATTAGGCTCAGGTACACAATACAGTGAGCAGTTCAACAATTCTGTACATTACTCAGTGCTCATAGTGGTAAGGGTGCTCTTTAATCCCATCATCTATTTCCCTCCTTCTCCCCCACCCAGCTCCACTCTGGTGACCATCAGTTGCTCTGTATAGTTAAGAGTTTGTTTCTTGGTTTGTCTCTCTATCTCTTTTTTTGAGAGAGAAAGAGAGTGAGAAGGGGGAGAAGTAGAAGTGGGGAGGGACAGGTAGACTCCATGCCAATCAAGAAACCTTACACAGTGCTCAATCCCAGGACTTTGAGATCATGACCTGAGCCAAAAACCAAGAGTTGGACACTTAACTGACCGGCCCACCCAGGCATCCCTATTAATTGACTTTTAAATTGTATTATAATCTAAATTTTTAAATCGTTGGTGACAGTCTTCCTTCTTTTGTGGAACCAGATATAGCTACAAGGATTCTAAGTTCCTTCACAAATAGATCCTCAGAAACTGTCAATTTCATTGGCTGATATTACAAAATGAGAATCAGAGTGATTTTTCAGAATATTTAAGCTTCAACCAGATGTTATTCTTTTGCAAAGTAACTGAATCATCAAAAGATAAGAACTCCACACGCAGCTTTTAGAATCTTCCAGTCTTTAAGAATATGAGCAGTGCTGAGAAAGGGAAACTCAGTTTGAGATACAAATATTCATTTTATTAAGATCACTCATTTACAGGTTCAACATGTATTTATTAAGCATTTATTATATGTCAGTTCTGCAACAGGTAGAGAAACGATGCCAGATACATTATCAGGGTAGGTTTCACACAGAACACCATTTAATGCCTTTGTTGAATTCAATTACCTTTTTCAGCAGGCTCATGTGGCAATTAAATGTTCGTTTTTCATAGAAAGTTGCTCAAAGAAATTTTTGCTGGCTTTGATTTATTTTTTTCTTTTAAGTACAGCAAATGATAAAAACAAAACAAAAGAAACCTACTAGCTCAGTTAACCTACCTTAGCCTTTTTTTCCATTTTTCACAGTCTAGCTCATTACTGTTTAATATTCCCAACCAAGTTTATAATCTTCATGGAAATGGAAATACACACAAAGGTGTCCTAAATAAGGGTATGGACATGTGTATTCATTGCAGGAAAGTTGTCAGCTGATAACTACTCTGATTACAGATTGATTTTTATTAATCCAGGGAAAAGGCAGGCATTAACATAGTCTACGGATATCACATGTCCTTTGTTCATCTTCTCTTCGCCTGAATCACTTGCCCAGTAACTAGCACCCATCAAAGGTTGGAGGAACATAGGGTAAAAGGCGTATCAATTAATTTGCAATGTTTCCTTTTAAAAGACTATTTGGGGGGCACCTGGGTGGCTCAGTGGGTTAAGCCGCTGCCTTCGGCTCAGGTCATGATCTCAGAGTCCTGGGATCGAGCCCCGCATCGGGCTCTCTGCTCGGCAGGGAGCCTGCTTCCTCCTCTCTCTGCCTGCCTCTCTGCCTGCTTGTGATCTCTCTGTCAAATAAATAAATAAAAAAAATAAAAAAAAATTAAAAGACTATTTGGTTTTATTTTGTAATCAAAACAAGTAATGTAATAGGATGGGATAATCTATATCTAATCCTTTCTAGCTTGAATTTCATCTAATTTTTAACACAACTCCAATGACAAATTAGTCATGCATCAGAATGGAATATTATTTCCTAACAGTAGGCATCAGGGCCTACAGAGAATATAGAATAAATAATTCTGAGAGGGCAAGAGAATAATCTTCCACATATGGTAATTTTCTTACTGGGTTTCGATATCACTGTGGCCCATATTGGCCAGAATTGCCTTTTAGTTTCCTGTAGGCTAGCATTTCTTATAAACAAGGAAAAATTTAAAGAAATATCATATACCACCCAATCCTCCCTTCAAAAGAAAACTTATTGATAAATTATTTTCATAACTATGATTATAGCAAAACAGCTACTATAGACAGTAAATTCTGTACATCAGAAACATGTTATAATTGGTTAGAAATTTTGTCCTTCATCATTTCACATAAAGTCTAAACAAAATAAAACATATTTAGCTCATTTAGCTCTTTCTGTTGTGCATCATAATTAAATATAAATTCATGTTCCCTTAACAAAAAAAATGATAATACTGGGAAAAAATGTTTACCTATTAATATGCTGCTTCTTGTCCTATATCAAACTAACAAATGAATAAGTGTTTTCAGAATATATCAGTTTCAAAATAAATTACTATTAATAAAAAGTCATACTTATTATTGTTTTCTCCAGATCTTTGTATACTCACCAAAAATAACCTGAGATTTAGACTATCCCAGATAGAAATTCCAAAGCATAAAATAATTTCCAGGGATTAACTTTATCTTAGTAAATATATATATGTAGGTAGGTGTAGGTATAAGTATATATATATATATATATATATATATATATATATATATA